>NC_091347.1:12574882-12689882 GCF_038502225.1 Cherax quadricarinatus | reverse complement strand
TGGAAGACAGCAAATGTAGTCCCAATTTTTAAAAAAGGAGACAGACATGAAGCATTAAACTACAGACCAGTGTCACTGACATGTATAGTATGCAAAATCATGGAGAAGATTATCAGGAGAAGAGTGGTGGAACACCTAGAAAGGAACGATCTCATCAACAGCAGCCAACATGGTTTCAGGGACGGGAAATCCTGTGTCACAAACCTACTGGAGTTCTATGACATGGTGACAGCAGTAAGACAAGAGAGAGAGGGGTGGGTGGATTGCATTTTCTTGGACTGCAAGAAGGCGTTTGACACAGTTCCACACAAGAGATTGGTGCAAAAACTGGAGGACCAAGCAGGGATAACAGGGAAGGCACTACAATGGATCAGGGAATACTTGTCAGGAAGACAGCAGCGAGTCATGGTACGTGGCGAGGTGTCAGAGTGGGCACCTGTGACCAGCGGGGTCCCACAGGGGTCAGTCCTAGGACCAGTGCTGTTTCTGGTATTTGTGAACGACATGACGGAAGGAATAGACTCTGAGGTGTCCCTGTTTGCAGATGACGTGAAGTTGATGAGAAGAATTCACTCGATCGAAGACCAGGCAGAACTACAAAGGGATCTGGACAGGCTGCAGACCTGGTCCAGCAATTGGCTCCTGGAGTTCAATCCCACCAAGTGCAAAGTCATGAAGATTGGGGAAGGGCAAAGAAGGCCGCAGACGGAGTACAGTCTAGGGGGTCAGAGACTACAAACCTCACTCAAGGAAAAAGATCTTGGGGTGAGTATAACACCAGGCACATCTCCTGAAGCGCACATCAACCAAATAACTGCTGCAGCATATGGGCGCCTAGCAAACCTCAGAACAGCATTCCGACATCTTAATAAGGAATCGTTCAGGACCCTGTACACCGTATACGTTAGGCCCATATTGGAGTATGCGGCACCAGTTTGGAACCCACACCTAGCCAAGCACGTAAAGAAACTAGAGAAAGTGCAAAGGTTTGCAACAAGACTAGTCCCAGAGCTAAGAGGTATGTCCTACGAGGAGAGGTTAAGGGAAATCAACCTGACGACACTGGAGGACAGGAGAGATAGGGGGACATGATAACGACATACAAAATACTGAGGGGAATTGACAAGGTGGACAAAGACAGGATGTTCCAGAGATTGGACACAGTAACAAGGGGACACAGTTGGAAGCTAAAGACACAGATGAATCACAGGGATGTTAGGAAGTATTTCTTCAGCCACAGAGTAGTCAGTAAGTGGAATAGTTTGGGAAGCGATGTAGTGGAGGCAGGATCCATACATAGCTTTAAGCAGAGGTATGATAAAGCTCACGGCTCGGGGAGAGTGACCTAGTAGCGATCAGTGAAGAGGCTGGGCCAGGAGCTCGGACTCGACCCCCGCAACCTCAACTAGGTGAGTACAACTAGGTGAGTACACACACACACAAACACACACACACACATAAACACATCCATACACACATCCACACACACTCATGCACACATCCTCACACACACACACACACACACACGCACACACACACACACACACACACTCATCCACCGTTTGGAACCCACACCTAGCCAAGCAAGTAAAGAAACTAGAGAAAGCGAAAAGGTTTGCAACAAGACTAGTCCCAGAGCTAAAAGGTATGTCCTACGAGAAGAGGTTAAGGGAAATCAACCTGACGACACTGGAGGACAGGAGAGATAGGGGGACATGATAACGACATACAAAATACTGAGAGGAATTGACAAGATGGACAAAGACAGGATGTTCCAGAGATTGGACACAGTAACAAGGGGACACAGTTGGAAGTTGAAGACACAGATGAATCACAGGGATGTTAGGAAGTATTTCTTCAGCCACAGAGTAGTCAGTAAGTGGAATAGTTTGGGAAGCGATGTAGTGGAGGCAGGATCCATACATAGCTTTAAGCAGAGGTATGATAAAGCTCACGGCTCAGGGAGAGTGACCTAGTAGCGATCAGTGAAGAGGCGGGGCCAGGAGCTCGGACTCGACCCCCGCAACCTCAATTAGGTGAGTACAACTAGGTGAGTACACACACACACACACACACACACACACACACACACACACACACACAGTCACAGAAACCCATCACACACATTAAAAAACATACATTTAAATAGTGTAAGCATATAAACAGAGAGTGTAAATAGTGAGTGTGTGTGTGTGTGTGTGTGTAAACAAAGTGCGTGTAAACAGAGTGCGTGAAAACAATGTGTAAACAGATGTGTACAAATTTGGTTGCAAATGTCAACCTCTGGAATGAATTAAAACTTAATAAAGTTTTTTCAACAGCTCAGTTACGAGACAACTCTTATTACTTTTTACTTTATACCTCAATGGTTATTACGAGACTCTCGTTAGTGTTACCTTACAGTCAACTAATGGTAATTACGAGACTCTCGTTAGTGTCACCTTACAGTCAACTAAGGGTAATTACGAGACTCTCGTTAGTGTCACCTTACAATCAAGTAAGGGTTATTACGAGACTCTCGTTAGTGTCACCTTACAATCAAGTAAGGGTAATTACGAGACTCTCGTTAGTGTCACCTTACAATCAAGTAAGGGTAATTACGAGACTCTCGTTAGTGTCACCTTACAGTCAACTAAGAGTAATTACGAGACTCTCGTTAGTGTCACCTTACAATCAACTAAGGGTAATTACGAGACTCTCGTTAGTGTCACCTTACAATCAACTAAGGGTTATTACGAGACTCTCGTTAGTGTTACCTTACAATCAACTGAGGGTAATTACGAGACTCTCGTTAGTGTTACCTTACAATCAACTAAGGGTAATTACGAGACTCTCGTTAGTGTTACCTTACAATCAACTAAGGGTAATTACGAGACTCTCGTTAGTGTCACCTTACAATCAACTAAGGGTTATTACGAGACTCTCGTTAGTGTTACCTTACAATCAACTAAGGGTAATTACGAGACTCTCGTTAGTGTCATCTTACAATCAAGTAAGGGTAATTACGAGACTCTCGTTAGTGTCACCTTACAATCAACTAAGGGTAATTACGAGACTCTCGTTAGTGTCACCTTACAATCAACTAAGGGTAATTACGAGACTCTCGTTAGTGTCACCTTACAGTCAACTAAGGGTAATTACGAGACTCTCGTTAGTGTCACCTTACAGTCAACTAAGGGTAATTACGAGACTCTCGTTAGTGTCACCTTACAGTCAACTAAGGGTAATTACGAGACTCTCGTTAGTGTCACCTTACAATCAACTAAGGGTAATTATGAGACTCTCGTTAGTGTTACCTTACAATCAACTAAGGGTAATTACGAGACTCTCGTTAGTGTCACCTTACAATCAACTAAGGGTAATTACGAGACTCTCGTTAGTGTCACCTTACAGTCAACTAAGGGTAATTACGAGACTCTCGTTAGTGTCACCTTACAGTCAACTAAGGGTAATTACGAGACTCTCGTTAGTGTCACCTTACAATCAAGTAAGGGTAATTACGAGACTCTCGTTAGTGTCACCTTACAGTCAACTAAGGGTAATTACGAGACTCTCGTTAGTGTCACCTTACAGTCAACTAAGGGTAATTACGAGACTCTCGTTAGTGTCACCTTACAGTCAACTAAGGGTAATTACGAGACTCTCGTTAGTGTCACCTTACAATCAACTAAGGGTAATTACGAGACTCTCGTTAGTGTCACCTTACAGTCAACTAAGGGTAATTACGAGACTCTCGTTAGTGTCACCTTACAGTCAACTAAGGGTAATTACGAGACTCTCGTTAGTGTCACCTTACAGTCAACTAAGGGTAATTACGAGACTCTCGTTAGTGTCACCTTACAATCAACTAAGGGTAATTACGAGACTCTCGTTAGTGTCACCTTACAGTCAACTAAGAGTAATTACGAGACTCTCGTTAGTGTCACCTTACAGTCAACTAAGAGTAATTACGAGACTCTCGTTAGTGTTACCTTACAGTCAACTAAGAGTAATTACGAGACTCTCGTTAGTGTTACCTTACAGTCAACTAAGAGTAATTACGAGACTCTCGTTAGTGTTACCTTACAGTCAACTAAGGGTAATTACGAGACTCTCGTTAGTGTTACCTTACAGTCAACTAAGGGTAATTACGAGACTCTCGTTAGTGTTACCTTACAGTCAACTAAGAGTAATTACGAGACTCTCGTTAGTGTTACCTTACAGTCAACTTAGAGTAATTACGAGACTCTCGTTAGTGTTACCTTACAGTCAACTAAGAGTAATTACGAGACTCTCGTTAGTGTTACCTTACAGTCAACTAAGGGTAATTACGAGACTCTCGTTAGTGTTACCTTACAGTCAACTAAGAGTAATTACGAGACTCTCGTTAGTGTTACCTTACAGTCAACTTAGAGTAATTACGAGACTCTCGTTAGTGTCACCTTACAATCAACTAAGAGTAATTACGAGACTCTCGTTAGTGTCACCTTACAATCAACTAAGGGTAATTACGAGACTCTCGTTAGTGTCACCTTACAGTCAACTAAGGGTAATTACGAGACTCTCGTTAGTGTCACCTTACAGTCAACTAAGAGTAATTACGAGACTCTCGTTAGTGTCACCTTACAATCAACTAAGAGTAATTACGAGACTCTCGTTAGTGTCACCTTACAATCAACTAAGGGTAATTACGAGACTCTCGTTAGTGTCACCTTACAGTCAACTAAGAGTAATTACGAGACTCACGTTAGATTTTACAGATCAGTTAAAGGTACATAATTATCACACTGATGTTTCTCAAAGCTGCCACTTTCCTTACTCTTTCCGCTACCCTTCCCTTCCCCTTCCCTTCCCTTCCCCTACCCTTCCCTTCCCCTACCCTTCCCCAACACTACCCTTCCATACCCATCCCCTACCTTTCCCCTACCCATCCCCTACCCT
Organism: Cherax quadricarinatus; assembly: GCF_038502225.1. Taxonomy (NCBI): domain Eukaryota; kingdom Metazoa; phylum Arthropoda; class Malacostraca; order Decapoda; family Parastacidae; genus Cherax; species Cherax quadricarinatus. The sequence continues at coordinate 12,684,962 of NC_091347.1, read as the reverse complement.
TCTCCTATGCTTCTCACCCCCTGCCATTCCCTCCTTCTATATTCCATTCATCTTACTCCATCTCCTTCCATTCGCTATCTGACCTGATAAAACTGAATCATACCTCACAAGTAACTGGAGGTGCATCTCATGGTACGAGAGGTATTGTAGCTATCATAATACACGTTACTAATGGTAAAAACATAGACTGAATCTCTAGTTTAACCCTTTGAGGGTTTTCGTCGTACTAGTACGTCTTACGCGTAGGGGTTTTTGACGTACTAGTACTCATAAATTCTAGCGACCTCAAATCTAGTGGGAGAAAGCTGGTAGGCCTTCATATGAAAGAATGGGTCTATGTGGTCAGTGTGCACAGTCTAAAAAAAATCCTGCAGCAAACGGTGCATAATGAGAAAAAAAAAACTTTTTCCATTTTTTTTTAATAAATCAGCGACTTTGCAGTGTATTTTCGTATGGTATTTATTGTTGTATTCTAGTTTTCTTGGTCTCATTTTATAGAATGGAAGACATATTACTGAAATTGAGATGATTTTGACTGGTTTTACAATGAAAGGTGCCTTGAAATTGAGCTCAAAGTAGCAGAAATGTTCGATTTTTACCAAACTTCAAAAGTAAACAAATCGTGCCAAGCGTGCAATACACGTCAACTGGTGAGTCTAATATTCTTTCACAAGTGCACCAATAATATTTATACCATTTTTTACACTAATGCAGTAGTCTGCATAACAGTAAATCTTATATTTTTTGTGAGAATAAAAATTCAAAGTGGAAAGCAAAAGAATATAAGAGGGGCCTTGAGACATGACTAATGACTAGAGGAAATGTCATTTTAGTGCCAGGAATGTCTTTCTTGTTTATTCTGGACCCTATTCCGAAATTGGCATCTTTTGAAATTTGTGTGAAATTGGCAAAATTGCTAAATTCTGACCACTGTACTGGATAGTTGAATTTATAAATGGGTGGTTTCTTGCACCCATTCGATAGAAAAAATGGAGATCTAGCGAAATATTCATGTTTTTTGTCGACTAGTACAGTGAAATTGGCCGAAAATGGGGCTCAAAGTGGGCAAAATCGCCGATCCGTAAACATCGCCGAGACCGCTAACTTTGCGAGAGCATAATTCCGTAAGTTTTCTATCAAATTTCAAACTTTTGGTGTCGTTATGATCGGGAAAAGATTCTCTATCTTTTCATAAGAGAAAATAATTTTTTTTTTTTTTTAAATTTGGCCGACCCTGAGAACGAGTTTCGGAGAGGGCCTGTCGACCCTCAAAGGGTTAAAGACCCAAAAACCTAACTTAACCTAACCTAACTTAAACCTAACTTATATCTAACCTAAACTTAACCTAACTTAAACTTAACCTAACCTTAAACTAACCTAAACCTAACCTAAACCTAACCTGTACCTAACCTCACTTAAACTAGTTTAAACCTAACCTGAACCTAACCTAACCTGTAACTAACCTATCCTAACTTAATCCATTTATCATTCTTGAATGATAGAATGAACCTTGTGTTCGAAGACCCACGACACCTGTTGTCCAGTTCACCAAGCAGCAGGTAGGTACTGGGTGTTAGTCGACTGGTGTGGGTCACATCCTGGGGGACAAGATTGAGGACCCCAATGGAAATAAGTTAGACAGTCCTCGATGACGCATTGACTTTCTTGGGTTATCCTGGGTAGCTAACCCTTCGGGGTTAAAAATCCGAACGAAATCTTATCTTATCTCATCTCATCCTTGGAAAGAGGGTCGGGTGACAGAATACAGCCTCTCTCTCTCTCTCTCTCTCTCTCTCTCTCTCTCTCTCTCTCTCTCTCTCTCTCTCTCTCTCTCTCTCATAAGAACATAAGAACATAAGAAAGGAGGAACACTGCAGCAGGCCTGTTGGCCCATACTAGGCAGGTCCTTTACAATTCATCCCACTAACAAACATTTGACCAACCCAATTTTCAATGCTACTCAAGAAATAAGCTCTGATGTGTAAGTCCCACTCAAATCCAACCCCTCCCACTCATGTACTTATCCAACCTAAATTTGAAACTACCCAAAGTCCTAGCCTCAATAACCCAACTAGGTAGACTGTTCCACTCATCTACTACCCTATTTCCAAACCAATACTTTCCTATGTCCTATCTAAATCTAAACTTATCTAATTTAAATCCATTACTGCGGGTTCTCTCTTGGAGAGATATCCTCAAGACCTTGTTAATATCCCCTTTATTAATACCTATCTTCCACTTATACACTTCGATCAGGTCTCCCCTCATTCTTCGTCTAACAAGTGAATGTAACTTAAGAGTCTTCAATCTTTCTTCATAAGGAAGATTTCTAATGCTATGTATTAATTTAGTCATCCTACGCTTAATGTTTTCTAACGAATTTATATCCATTCTGTAATATGGAGACCAGAATTGAGCTGCATAATCTAGGTGAGGCCTTACTAATGATGTATAAAGCTGTTAGGTAAGACACATATGCAACAGTTAGGTATCTTTATTTCGAAACGTTTCGCCTACACAGTAGGCTTCTTCAGTCGAGTACAGAAAAGTTGATAGAAGCAGAAGATACTTGAAGACGATGTAATCAGTCCATCACCCTTAAAGTTTTGAGGTGGTCAGTCCCTCAGTCTGGAGAAGAGCATTGTTCCATAGAATGAAACAATATTGTTTCATTCTATGGAACAATGCTCTTCTCCAGACTGAGGGACTGACCACCTCAAAACTTTAAGGGTGATGGACTGATTACATCGTCTTCAAGTATCTTCTGCTTCTATCAACTTTTCTGTACTCGACTGAAGAAGCCTACTGTGTAGGCGAAACGTTTCGAAATAAAGATACCTAACTGTTGCATATGTGTCTTACCTAACAACCTGTCGGTATTTTATACCATTTTAATGTTCAATGTATAAAGCTGCAGTATGACCTCTGGACTTCTGTTGCTTACACTTCTTGATATAAATCCCAGTAATCTATTTGCCTTATTACGTACGCTTAGGCATTGCTGTCTTGGTTTAAGGTTGCTGCTTACCATGGCAATATAAACACAAATGCAGTATAATGTGATCCTTTATTGACTACGTTTCGCCCACACAGTGGGCTTTTTCAAGTCACAAACAGAACTACCTGGGGTGAACGAACGAACGAAAGTTCAGGTAAGATCCCAAATGGGATGAGCGGGGAAGACGGGACAGACGAAGAATAGTGCTGGAGAGGAGTGTTCTTAGTCGTAGAAATAGAGCCAGGGCTTAACCCAGCAGCAAAGGCGATCGTGGGACAGATATGAAAAGAGAAATTCCGGTTCTTCTGTTGGGACTCCGGTGGGGTGAGCTGGGAGTAAGGGACTTGCGACCTTTAGAGCTAGAGAGGAGTGCAGAACTGAGTCATGTCTTAACCCAAAAAAGCTAAGGCGAACGTGGGTCAGAGAATGGTACCTGTCTTAGAAGGTACCTGTCAGCGGATCCAAGGTTATTTGTAAGTAGGGTTTTTTTTTATATTTTATTTAAAACAGTGCGATACAAATAGCAGAAATATATTAAAAGATACACGACAAAAGCTTACTGCACTAGAATTTCACTTAACCCGAAACCTAATATTGATACCATACTGCACAGTGGTAATATTGATACCATACTGCACAGTGGTAATATTGATACCATACTGCACAGTGGTAATACACACACACCCAACACACTGTATATTACAATGGTAATACACTCTCACACACAACACACCGTATATTACAGTGAATATACACTCACACTCAACACTATACATTACAGTGATATTGTTTTATTTGTTAAAGAACATCTCTAACAAGGTTACTTATACAAAACATCAAACACTGGAAATTATAAAGATTGTACAATAAAAGAAGAGATATAAAAAAAAACTAAACACGCACAATGACACACATACACAAGCACACATAGGTGAGGTTTCTGCCTGTCAACACACACGTATGAGAGACTAAATCTAAGATCTCAGGTGCTTAACAGAGCACCACGATACTCAAACATTAATTTAGGCGATTATCACAAGATCTTAACATACATAGGTATTTAGGATACAAAGAAGGAAACGGGATAATACTAAAAGTCACAATAAAAACATCCAATATAACAAAACAAAACTACGATGTGAAATTTTACATCTCAGCGGAACTAAGAAAAAATGATGCAAGTAGTTACATGTAATATAATATTACTGAAAAGCACACTGTAACACAGCATAAAATATAACAAAATAAGAACCAGTAGCTTATGCTAGGAAAAACTTTTTTTTTTTTTTTATAAACATTACACTTGAATCAAAATCATTAAAGACACCTATAACATATTTGAGTCATTGAAAATTTTCATCATAAAGTCCTTGAAATGATTTATGCATGATAAATGATAATATGCAATCGTAGTACAACACATTTCTAAATGATAACTTTTTAGTTCCTGAAACCCTCGGGGCAATAACCATATTGCCCATAGATATCAAAACTCAATTATACATCCTTATAAACAGCACTCCATGCTCACACCCAAGTCTAGGAAAATAGCCCGTTGTGTCCCCTTACCCATTTTGCAAATCCCATAAATCCCTTAATGTGAAATTTCGATAACCCTCACTAAAATCTCTCTCCCATCTCCCTCCATACACCCCTTTATTCCTACACTGTGTCCTATAAAAAGTTGCTGCCAACGCATTAATTCTTGCACGCACGTCCGCCTCCCTCATAGCCCACATCATGTATATATAATCCGTAATCATATACCCAATCGCATTCTCAACCCTTTTATTCACCCCAGTTATATCTAAACTTAAAACCCTCAAGACCTGCAAACCCCCTCCCCCCACTAACCTTAAAACCTTACCCATCCAAACCCTTATAAGTTCAATACAATCGCAAAAATACACCGTATGATAAATAGTCGCCAATCCTCCACAATCCTTGCATTCCCCATCCTCTCGTATTCTCTTATAGAATAAAACCATTCCTGACGGCAATATTCCATGTAAAAATCTATACATAACTTCTCTGACTTTAGGTTTTAAACGCAATTTGTTTAAACGCCCCCAAATATTACGCCAATCATACATCGGATATACTCCTTCTACCGCCGCTACCAAAGCCTTACCATCTGCCCTATCAAGATTTCTCAATTTAATATGTAAAGGATCCCTCACGTTTATAAATACCCGTAACATTGCCTCACCTATCATGAACTCCCTACCCCCCCACCACCGTCGCATATCCTGATGTATTCTATGAAGACCGTCTCCTTTCACCCCTCCCTCCCGCTTATAACTATGTTTTAAATACATACTTATTATCCTCTTTTCGACATCTATAAGACCCAGCCCTCCACGGCCAACCGGGAGTGTGACAACCGCTCTACTTAACCATTCGCTCCCTGTTCCCCAAATGAATCTAAAAACACTTTTTTGTAGCCTTTTTAACTCACAACGAAGTATCGGAAATATTACCGTAACATGCCATAGTTTACTATATAATAGCACATTCGTTGTAATCACCCTTTGTTGCAAACTTAAATTAGCAGCTCTTAAACCACTGAGGCGCTTCAGAACACTGTCAACGATACGCACGGAATTTATTTGCTGTGCTAACTTGAAATCATTTACATAAACGATCCCACATATCTTTATTTGGTCCACCCTTTTCCACCTTTCAGCAACCATTCCGTCCTCACGTGACCCTTTTCCAAGATTCATATACTTTGTTTTCCCCATGTTGATCGTCATGCCAGTAGCTTTTTCAAAAACTTTCACTAACGTTTCTACCCGAATCAAATCCATGTTTTCTCTCACCAAAATCGTCGTATCGTCGACATATCCAACAATGCCCGCTCCCCCATCCCTTACATTACCCATCCCCTTTGCTTCCAATAAAACCCTTATCCCTCTATAAAAGGGATCTTGAAAACAAGCAAAAAAAATTTGTGAAAGGGGACAACCTTGACGCAAACCCCTTCCCATCTGAATTCGATCTCCCAACCTCCCATTCACCTGCACACGCAAGGTTGCCTCCTGATACATTAATTTGGCCCATGATATAATTTCCGCACCAAACCCCTGCCATCTCATGATCTTCCATAACGTCTCCCGTTCCACACTATCATATGCCGCCTCCCAATCTATAGCCAATACCCCCCCCTTTCCTAATCTTACTCTTTCTTCAATAAAACTTCTAATCATACCGTGACCTTCATACATAGACCTGCCCGGCACCCCATATTGTCCCTTGTCAATCACTCTGCCCAGGACTTTTTTTATTCTGTTAGCCAAGATCCTTCCAAAAATTTTATAGTCACCACATAATAACGAGATTGCACGATAATCTTTAACCGTTAATGGCTCGCCTTTAGGAACTAGGACGACCACAGCCAACCTTTGTTGTTCCCCTAAAACCCCATCCCGCTTCATTATATTGAATAAACGTACCAAAAACCCCTTTAAAACGTTCCAATTTTGAAGATAAAAGTCGCTGGGCAACCCATCAATTCCTGGCGCCTTACCCAATTGCGCCCCAGATAAAGCCTCCCAAGTCTCACACTCCGTTATCGGCCCTCCCAACATCAAACGATCATGCTCCTCCAGCTCACACTGCACAAACCTACCGATTGACTGCAATGCAATTTCACTTATTCCAACACTTTGCGTTTTCAATTTAACCCATGCATCTATATACCCACTCATACCCTCCGTCGTCGTCAACTCCTGATTCACTCTATACCCCTGCATACCTACCTGAACATTCAACCCCATTAACTCCATTGCTTTGCGACGTCTGTGTTGATTCCTCAACACACACGCCGACGGCCGATCTCCCCACAAAACCTCTTCGATTCCACCCTTAAGCCTTTCCCCATCAAACCTTTCGTTTTGTAAATTTCGTAGTTGCTCCTTAATTCTTTCAATTTCTATAACAGGATAATTAGCATTCGCTTGTACATAGCAGTCGCGCAACTGCCCCTCTAAATATCGTTGGAAACCGTATTGTAACTGACTATATCTCACTCCTTGACTAATATAATATTCCTTAATTCGCTTTTTGGCTATCGTTTCCCACCAATTAACCAAATCCACATCTCTAGGTGCTTCAACCACAAGGCGTTCCCACATATGCCCAAAAGACAAAAGACTTTCCTCCCTCTTCAATAACTTTACATTTAATTTCCAAAAAGATGGACCCCTTCTAGGCACACCCTCAATATCTACATCCATTACAACTCCTCTATGATCCGAAAAAACCACATTTATCACATTCACTCTCCGCACTGTAACCGCACTAGACACGTACATTCTATCCAATCTCGCCGCATAATCTCGTCTAATAAAAGTATGCTCCACCATGCCACCCCCCCCACACACATCCATTAAACCCACACTCGTCAATAAATCTCCCAGGAATCCCAAGCAACAACCTGCTCCTCGAGGCTCCACATCTTTTCGTCGTATTACACAATTCCAGTCGCCCCCTATTATCGCTACATTTGGTAAACTACGTAGATAATATACTAATACATCTTGTACAAAATGAGTTTTAAGTCGTACATCTCCCTCGGCCGGCCCATATACACATACAAAACTTATGTGTGCTCTACCCCATAAACCATCCACCCTAATCACTCTCCCCTCCCCCCTTTCACTATGGCGTACTACAAACGGGCTATTTTCCTTTACCAGAATGGCGACGCCTCCTTTTAACCTCGTCGCATATTCCATATACACATCATAACCATCCATTTCTAACTCATATCCAATTCTGTAATTGTGTTCTTGGATAAATACCACATCCACATCTAGACGCACCAAAAATTCATTAAACCACTTTCGCTTCCGCTCAGATCTCAAACCGTTAATATTTATTGTCAAAACCTTAAAGTCAATTAATGGGGTTTTCCTTTCGTTCTAGGTATAGACTTTTCACTTATACATTTTACACCACCTCTATCCCTCCCCCCTTTTTTGGGAACCACCTTGATAAACCCTTGTTTCGTGGATTCTCTGTTCCCTGTCCTCTGTACATCCGCCCAAGACTTTTTTCCTGGCCTTTGGGCAGGAGTAAGCACGTCGTCTGAGTCTGATGGGGTCGCAGTTCGCTTTCGCGTCCTACCCTCCACCTGCATTGGGATTTCTTTAGTACTATCGTGATGCACCTCCACTTCTGCTACATTTACCGTCATACCATGCGACACACTAGACTCAATGCTTCCATCCGTCGCCTCACCATGATGTTCAACCGATCCCAAAATTGCACCTGGATCCTCCACATGGTTGACGATCGACTCGTCTAACAAAACATCCAGTGCCTTCACTAAAGACGCCGCTACATCCTCTTCCCCCATAGTGGGCAGAGTCTCTTCCAATACTTTATTTATGTCCAGTGACGGTGATTCTTCTCGCTGTTTTGCATCCTCCAAAGCATTCTCCTGCGCTTTTTCTACCTCTTCACTCCAAGATGTCCGTTGTCGAGACGGGTGAGCATAAGACTGTTCTCGTCCCTCAACTTCCTCGACTTCTTCCGGTTGTTGCTGTTGCGATATTTGGAGATTCCCACGACGCTTACCACACTGTGCCGCTATGTGGTCATACGACCCACACAGCCGACACGTACGACGTTGCCCCGCATATGTCACATATACTTGAGTTCGAAATGCTTGCAGCATAATATAGGACGGTATGGGGTGGCGTAAGGTCATTTTGACTGAATATGTTCCCTCCAAACTTCCAGCATAAGGTCCAGCGGCCCACCGACCTGCAGAGGCCATATGAACCGTACCATAATTACGTAGTTCATCTTTTATAACAAAATCAGTCGCTTCAAAAGGCACATTCTTGATTTTTACCCATGTGTAGTATCTTGATACATCATGAAGACGTACTGATACAGCTGAATTGACGGCTATAATGGTCTCTTGATACTTATCCACCACTGCTTCGTAGACATTTGCTGACGTCATTTTAACGAAAATCCGTGTCGTCCCATTAAGTGCTACACCACATATCTCTTCATTTGCGATACCGTAGGTATCACGGATAATCGCCGGTAGTAACAAATCCATCGTGGCTCCCGTGACAGCCCCACGGGTCAACTCAACGCAAACAGTGTTGATGCGCCTGTTGCTATGCAGCGCCATGTTGGAAAATGAGCAGCACACGTCCTCACTACTCAATGACTGTTGACGAACTGGTGTAGCTCGCCTGAAACAGCAGAGGGGTGCAGAGCACAACCGCACTCTACCGTGGTCAGGCAGCGAATGTAAGTAGGGTTATGTGGCATGCAAAGAGTACGTAACCTTTATTCGGCGCATGGACACACCCTCATTTACAGGCTATCTCCCCCAACCAGCGAACCAGGTTGCTAAGAGTTGATGATGGGGCCCCATCGTTCAACTAGTGACCAGGTTCTAGCCAATAAGAAGGTGGGATTGACAATCGCAGAGGTTATGTGGATACCGCTCTCCTGTCTGCCCTTGTCATTCCCACTCTAGAGCTGGTTGAAGCACGGTCTGCTATCTTGTGGCTTCTATTTCTGCCTTGCTTTCCGTGGAGTGCACTATATTTATCACTGTACATAGTGTACATATTGCTGTTATAATTGGTGAAGGATAATATAAGTCTAAACTTTTTCTACTGTGTTTATTTGCTCCCATTACACCTGGGATAACAGGCCATTTGAAATCCTAGGTTGTAATATGGGTAGCCTGTCCGAGAGCTGGACTTAGAGAAACGGTTGAGCTTAGGGTGAAGCTTGTAGCAGGAACATTGTGTAGCTTGCTGTTTCGCTTCGCTTTACAAATTTTGCGTGTCAGTTGCTTATGATCAGCCTTGCTATTGTGTGATCGTTCAACAGCTCGCTACTAGCTTGTTCAGTGTGCTCGCTTCGCTACGGTCAATCTTGTGTGCAGTCGGCTTTGCTTGTATGCGTATTCTGCAATCGTACTGTGCATAGCTAAGCGTGTTCTGCAAATTAACGTGTTACGTTGGGGTATTCGTACTGTGCATAGCGAATAACTTATGCCACCTAGACGAGTCAGACGCCTGGTGTCGGCATATACTTTGCATAACCTACCTAAATTGTCCCTACAGCGTTGTTGGCAAATTGCTCGTTCCATTGGCATTCCCTATAAACGCACTCTTACAGCTGCGCAACTGCGTTCACTTATTGCTGACATACTTATTGAAGAAGAGATGGCACATCAAACTCCTCCCTTTACGGGAGCTAGGGAAAAAACTACTATGTTCTCGCAGGAGGAAGATGATACACCTACGGAGCAAAATGGTCAGTATAGTGCACATGGGTTGTCTCAGGGTGAATCAGCGTCGTTGGCACTTCAGCTGGCAAAAATCAATCTTGAGCAAACTAGGGAACAGAGAGCATTCGCAAGGGAAGAATTTGATAGGGAAAGAGAAAGGAGGCAGTTTTCGCATTCTGTAAACGATTTCAGTTTACAAAAAGCAGTACAGCTTGTTCCCCGCTTCAATGAGGCCGAACCAGAGCAATTTTTCGAAAGCTTCGAAAATCAGGCTCGAGCCTTGAGGTGGCCGGAACAGCACTGGGCAGCGTTGGTTCATACAGCATTATTGGGTAAGGCACAGGAATTTACGTCGGTATTAACTGACGCTGAATTCTCTGATTATCAAGTAGTGAAGACCACAGTGTTGGGAGCATATACATGTATCCCAGCTAAATATCGTAAGACCTTCAAATTGAACAGGCGGCAGCTTGGTCAATCCCTGGTGGACTTTGTGAGACAGCAAACCAAAGCTTTTACCAGCTGGTATAAAGCGAGTGGTGTCTCTAACTTTGAGGAGCTGGTGCAGCTTATTCTGATTGATAACCTGCTGGAGTCTGTGGGACCAGAGGTTCGTGTCTTTCTGCAGGATCGTGACTTAACCACTGCATTGGAGGCGGCCAGGTTGGCTGATACCTTCGAAACGAACCGCTCCTTGTCCGAGCGGTCCCGTCTCTCTTTTCAACAGTCTGGCGTGAGCAGAGATCGACAACATTGGAGAATGAAGTGCCAGCCGGAGGGAGAGCGTCTACGACATCCAACCAAGTCACCTGGTGAGCCACGCTTCTCAACATATGGTCCCCCTGCGGAGAGGCAAACTACTTATGGAGCATCTCGACAACAATATCCAGAGAGGCACCAGCCAGAACGACACCACTTGCAACGTCATCAGGGAGTAAAGGGCAAGCCTGTCGTCTGCTTCAGGTGTAATAAAGTAGGTCATATCAGTTCCAACTGCCCCCAAAAACCTCAACCCATCGGGAAAATCTCTAATATCCCTAGTAACATGTCCCCTAGAGAAGTAGAAAAAGGTATGGCCCCTTATTATTGCGAAAGTCTTATTTCCCTTCAGGAAAACTCAGAACCAACTAAAGTAAATACCTTTAGAGATACTGGAGCATATTGCTCACTTGTCAGAGAAGGAATATTACCCCTTTCAGAGAATACTTCCTTGAATTCCTCAGTTTTATTGGAAGCCTATGGAGGAACTATATATTCTGTTCCTTTGCATAAAATTTATGTACAGTGCAAATATTACACTGGGTACTTGACTGTAGGTATCTCAAAAGGATTTCCCATGAAAAATGCCATGTTATTACTGGGTAATAACATTACTACTGTTACTTCGTGTCCTGAACCTATAATGATTAATGCTTCTCCAGTGTTGGCCATAACTCGGGCAACATCCCAAGGGTTGTCTGGGGAGAATGTTGACCTATCCTTGGACGACTCCGATCTCGGAATAGCCACGTTGTTTTATGAGACACACCGGCCGGAGTCTCGTAAATCAAGTGAACAGACCCCGATCAAGCCTTCCTATTCCCAGGTTGCAGGATTGCCAGATGTCTCTGTTTCCATGCCCGAGGGACTGTCCTTCCGGGAGGAACAACGTAAGGACCCTTCGTTAAAATTCACTTTTGAGGCAGCCATGGGTAAATCCTCTTTGGGTCATCCAGTCAAGTATGAAGTTAAAAATGATTATTTGGTATGCACTGAGACTGGTAAGGAGACAGAGGGCCGGCAATTATACGACAGGTTAGTGGTTCCAACCAAGTATAGACCTCAGATATTAAATATAGCTCATAATACGTCATCAGGAGGTCACTTAGGAATTACAAAAACCTTGTATAGAATCACAAAAGAATTTTATTGGCCAACATTAAAGAAAGATGTGAAGAATCATATTAGGTGTTGCCGAGAATGTCAGCAAGTTGGAAAACCTGGACATTCTATTAAACCTGCACCTCTCCAACCCATACCTGCTGATGGAGAACCTTTTGCAGATTTAATTATAGATTGTGTAGGTCCACTACCTAAGTCAAAGTCTGGAAATCAGTATTTATTTACAATTATGGATAAAGTAACCAGATATCCTGAAGCGATCCCAATGCGTAGTATCAATACTAAAGCTATTCTCAAAGCTTTAACAAAATTCATTTCTTGTTTTGGCATTCCTAAAACTATACAAAGTGATCAAGGTACTAACTTCACTGCCAAAGCATTTAGGGAAGTATTAACTAGGTTAGGGATAATTCACAACTTATCCACTGCCTATCACCCTCAGTCCCAAGGCGCCTTGGAAAGATTCCACCAAACATTAAAAACAATGATGAGAAGTTTTTGCATGCACTTTCCGACAGATTGGGATGAATCTCTACCTTTGTTGCTGTTCTCAGTACGAGAGACGGTGCAAGAGTCTACAGGGTATAGTCCGTTTGAGCTGATCTTTGGGCACAATGTACGAGGTCCTCTTCGGGTGCTCAAAGAAGGATGGATGGGAGAAGACGTAAGCTCAGCACTCTACAACCCGTCTTCAAGGTTGCAGGTGGCACGTGAGTTAGCCACGGCTAACCTAAAGATAGCTCAAAGTAAGATGAAACAGAGGTATGACAAAAGTGCACAATTCCGCTCCTTCCATCCAGGAGACAAGGTGTTGGTGCAGGAACCTATACCTGGCCACACCTTGAAAGCTAGATTTACGGGACCTATGCAGATAGTAAGTAGATTATCTGATTTAAATTATGTGGTAGCTCCCATTGATAAGACCTCAAAAACAAAAACTTACCACATTAATCAAATCAAGGCCTTTCATACACCAGATAAAGTCCCAGTAATGACTCTGTCCTCTACCTCTGAGGACGACTCTGACTCTTTGCACTCTATCTCTGAAATTAATACTAAACTTTCAAATTCTGTCCTCCTCAAGGATCCTAGCCCGTTAATGGATGGATTATCTGAAATACAAGCAACCAATTTAACTGAGCTTCTACAGTCATATCCTAATATTTTTTCGGATGTGCCGAAAAAATGTACGTTAGGTTACCATGATGTAGATGTGGGAAAATCTAAACCAATTAAACTCTCCCCCTACAGAGCTAATCCTGAAAAGCAAAGGCTACTTCAGCAGGAAGTAGACTTCTTGTTAGAACATGGTTTAGTGGAGGAGTCATCTAGTCCATGGGCTTCACCGTGCATCCTAGTAAAGAAGGCTGATGGAGGGTTTCGTATGTGCACAGACTACCGTAAAGTGAACGAGGTCACAATTACAGATGCTTACCCTCTTCCTCGTCTGGATGACGTAATTGACTTTGTGGGTAAGGCTACTTTTGTGTCCAAATTAGATCTCCTTAAAGGTTACTATCAGGTACCTTTGACAGATAAGGCGAAGGAAATCTCTGCCTTCGTAATTCCAGGAGGTCATTATCAGTATACAGTTACCCCCTTCGGAATGAAAAATTCCCCCTCTTCATTCCAGAAACTCATCCATCAGGCTATTAAAGGACTTGAAGGCACGGCAGCATACCTAGATGATATTGTTGTGGTGTCTGATACTTGGGATCAACACCTACTTAGACTTAAAGCTCTGTTTGAGACCTTTAAGAATTCCCAATTAACAGTTAATTTATCTAAATCTTCCTTTGGCCAGGCCACTATCACTTTTCTAGGCCATGAAGTAGGTAGTGGTAATGTTGCACCTAAACTTGCTAAAGTTCTTTCGATTAAAGATTATCCAGTTCCTCATGATAGGAAATCTCTTCAACGTTTCCTAGGCATGATAGGATTTTACAGAAGATTCTGTAAGAATTTCTCAGATATTGTAGCCCCTCTTACCTCTCTTACCAGTCATAAAGTTCCCTTTAATTGGACGTCAGATTGTAACACTGCTTTTAATAAAGCAAAAAGATTATTGTGCTCTGCACCCATTCTCCTGTCTCCAGACTTCTCCAAACCTTTTTCATTACAGGTTGATGCTTGTGAGTCTGGGGTTGGGGCGGTACTATTACAAATCGGGAACAAGGAGTTGCAGCCTGTAGCATACTTTTCAGCTAAGTTCCAGCCACATCAGAGAGCTTACTCTACCATTGAAAAAGAAGCCCTCGCGCTGGTAATGGCTTTGGAGCATTTCGATGTTTATGTGGGCCAGACATCGCAGGTGGTCACAGTCTACAGTGATCACAACCCGTTAGTCTATCTCCAAGCCATGAAGAATCACAACACAAGGCTTATGCGTTGGACGCTCAGGCTGCAGCCCTATAACTTCAAAATTCGTTACATTGCCGGCAAAGAAAATGTGTTGGCAGACTCTTTGTCAAGAGTCTAGTTTAATATTTTATTTAGGTTAGGATGTATTTGTGGTAACCCCCCTTTCAAGCTCTTTTTTTTTATCCCCTGATGTGGGGGTTTTTTTTAGTGAGGGGATACGGGCTACCGTCCGCTTGTATCTTGGACCTATGTTGGCTTATCTGACTGCTGTCTCACTCTGAGTTTAGGGTTTGGCTTTCAGGCACTAGGAAAGCTGAGCTCTATCTAAGAGTTGGATGGTGGAGAGGATAGGCGGTCCCATTATTTTGTGCCATGGCGGCACGGTTACCACTGGGAGGTGGCAGCCTAATCCTGAGCCTTCTCGGGGGTGGGGGTGTGGCATGCAAAGAGTACGTAACCTTTATTCGGCGCATGGACACACCCTCATTTACAGGCTATCTCCCCCAACCAGCGAACCAGGTTGCTAAGAGTTGATGATGGGGCCCCATCGTTCAACTAGTGACCAGGTTCTAGCCAATAAGAAGGTGGGATTGACAATCGCAGAGGTTATGTGGATACCGCTCTCCTGTCTGCCCTTGTCATTCCCACTCTAGAGCTGGTTGAAGCACGGTCTGCTATCTTGTGGCTTCTATTTCTGCCTTGCTTTCCGTGGAGTGCACTATATTTATCACTGTACATAGTGTACATATTGCTGTTATAATTGGTGAAGGATAATATAAGTCTAAACTTTTTCTACTGTGTTTATTTGCTCCCATTACACCTGGGATAACAGGCCATTTGAAATCCTAGGTTGTAATAGGTTAGGAGCAGGATCATGCAAGGAGTAGAAAAGGTTGTGTTGGTTTGTGGGTCTGCGAATGTCTTCGTCAAGGAGAGAGGTCCAGTAGTCATGTCGTGTCTCAAGTTTGTCTATCTGTCTGTCACTGAGCCTCTTCCAGTACAGATTCAGCGCAGGGACGTCTAACTGGGCATGGAGAGACTCGCTTGTGGCGAAGTCCTCCCATCTGACATCAAGCACCCAGCGCAGCGCCTTGTTCTGGACACGTTGCAGTTTAAGTAAGTTTGTTTTTGCTGCAAGAGAGAGGGCTAGAGGAGAGTAAGTTATCAGAGGACGTATTAGGGATTTGTAGAGGTGTAGTTTGGTGCGTTGAGAGGCATGTTTCAGCTTGTAGAGGCCCGCAAGGGCCTTACTAGCTATTGCATGCCTTGAGTGAATGTGTCCGTGTAAACGAAGAAGGTAGTCAAGATTAACGCCAAGGACAGTGACAGATTGTGTGATAGGGAAGTAAGTGCGGGTGTCAGCTGTTCTGAGTTCGACAGGTAATGGAGGATCACGTTTCCTGTAGTTAAAATACGTAATGCTGGATTTTGCTGCATTGGTTTTGATCCTCCATTTTTGTTCCCAGATGGCTATCCTGTCAACCTCATTTTGTGTTTTGTGTGTGAGTGTATCTATATTGGCATGAGTGATAAGTTGTGTAATGTCGTCTGCATAGGCTAGTGTGATGGAGTTGTGGTATATAGGTGTTGGAATGTCGTTAGTGTATAAAATGTAGAGGGTAGGGGAAAGGACAGATCCCTGGGGTACTCCAGCATTTAGTGTGAAGTAGTCAGAGTAACAGCCTTGGAATTTGATTCTCATGGTACGGCCGTCTAGGAAGTTGCAGAGGAGTTTACGAGTATTGAGAGGCAGGTTGAAGTTAGTGCAGAGTTTGTACTTGAGCCCCTCGTGCCACACAGTGTCAAAAGCTTTTTCAACGTCTTTTGCAACCAGGGCTGTCCTGTTTCTTTGTTTTGTGTTTATGTGGATGTAGTTGAGAATGATGTTAATGGCATCCTGTGTGGATCTGTGTGTTCTGAAGCCAAACTGGCCATCTGAAAGTAGAGAATTATGTTCCAGGTATCTGCGAAGGCGATGATTAATGAGTTTTTCAAAGAGTTTTCCTAAAGTTTCGAGGAGGCTGATAGGGCGATAGTTTCTAGGGTCAGAGTGGTCTTTATTGGGTTTAGGAAGGAGGATAGCAGTAGCAGCTTTGAAGAGGGAAGGGAAGTATCCAGAGGCAAGGGAGGCATTGAGGAGGTTTGTGTAGGCAGTAATGATAGAGTCAGGAAGGTGTTTCAGGATAATATGGTTTAGGCCAGAGGCACCAGGAGCCTTTGGAGGAAGGTGTCTGAGGAGAGTTTTAATGTCTGTGTTGGTGAAAGGAGTGTCGAGTTCTTGGGAGGAGGTAAGAGTGTCTAGATGTATGTGGCTGTCTGGTGTTGTTTCTTGTGTGTGTGCAGTGTTCCAGTGTTCTATGTTCTGAATGTGTTGAATAACGTTAGGGTGAGGTGGGTGAGCGTGGAAGATGTTCTCCCAGATGTGTTTGAAGATGTTGGTAGCAGCCTGTGGGTCTGAGATGTGTGTGTTGTTGTGGGTGATGTGTTTGAATTTGTTGGTGGGAGTAGTGCCTCTGATTTTTTTGATAAAGTTCCAGAAGGCTTTAGTGTTTTTAACACGCTGCCTGTCCGCTTGTTGTATTAGTCGTGACCAGTGATTGTTGTGGTCTTGGTCTAGGCTGTGTAAAATGTTGTTTCTAAGGTAAGTGAGATCTAATCGGACTTGATTAAATCTATGTGTGTTGTAGAGGAAGCGGTTGTGGTAGCAGATAATTAGTCTTCTTGTTCTGAGTGACGGTTTGAAGGAATATCGAGTGGTGTGAGTTTTCTTTGGTATTGCGATGTTGGCTGCTTGTGTAATGGTGTCCTGGATGAGATCAAGTTGAGTATCGATGTCAGAGATAGGTTTGTTGTTGTAGTCATAGGTGAGGTTAATATTGTCTATGTGTTTTTTGAAAGCATCCCAGTCAGCATTCTTGTAGGAGAATGAAGGTGTGGTTGGAATGAGGATAGGGTTGGAGGAGATGTGTAAGATGACTGGGATGTGATCAGAGCCTGTAATAGGGCCAGGTGAGATGTAATGTTGAAATAGAGAGCTGGCTCGGTTTGCAAGAATGATGTCTGGTTTGCCTTGGCCCGTGTGGTTGAAGAAGGTATTGAAGTCTGGGCCAAGATGAATTAGGTGTTTATGGTTTGTGAAGTTGAGTAACTGGTGACCAAGTTGGTTGTTACTGGTGTGATGAAAGGCAGTGTGTTTGGCATTCATGTCAGCTAGCAGGTAAGTTGGTGTGTTGGTGTAGTTGAAGACTAAGGAGAGGTCGTGTATGTTGAGAGTAGTGTTTGGGCGAGCATAGGTGGTGAAAAAGATAAAGGGGCCAAGGTGGGTGTGTATTCTGACCGCAAGACAGTGTTGGTGAATAAAAGGGATTGGGAGAAATTCATGTTTTATGTTGGAATTGACAAGGATGGCAACCCCATCGTGGGGATCATAGGGGGACTGTAGTGCAGTATAACCATAATGGCGGATACATTGAGGGGCTTTGAGGCAGGTACTGTTTAGCAAAACAATATCTGGCCTCTCTGCTTCAAGGAGCTCGGCCAGTAGGTGTCTAATTGTAAAGTAAGAACGTACGTTGAACTGAATCGCCTTAAACGTGATTTAATGGTTTCGTCTCAGCAAAGTTAATGTCGGGGGAGGAGTTTGGATTAAAGCCCGTGATAGTGGTGCCATCAGTGGATGTGTGTTTGTAGGTGCTACGGACCCGTTTCCTGGAGGGGGAGGAAGAGATGGATCTGTTTTTATGTTCTTTGGTCTGTCCGTTAGAAGTTGGGGTAGGTTTAGGTTTGAGTGGATTTTGTCTGGAGGAGGTGGAGTTGGACCTGGATGAGGTTTTGGTTGTGGTGGAGTGGGCGAAGGTGGATGCAGAGGAAGTGGAAGTTTTGGTAAGCTGTGAGGAAGTGGAAGCTTTGGAAGGGGATGAAGTGGGTAAGGAAGTGGGGGGAGGGGGGGTCGTAGCAGTAGCAGTAGGGGTGTTGGTGGGAGGTGTAGAAGTAGTGAAGAGAGGTAGTGGAGGAGGAGAGCTGGTGGGAGTAGGAAGTGGGGGGGTGGGAGAGAGGAAGGAGGGAGAGGTTGTAGGAGGCTTGGAAGAGAAGCAGGAAGGAGGGATAATTAAAGAGGGAAGATTGTTAGCAGACAAGATTAGGTTAAGGACATGTGAGTAGTCTGATTGGTAAGCTTGTGAGATTACCATCGCAGAGTGGGCAGCAGTGGCAAGTTGACAGTTAGTTTTGTAGTCTAGTGTGGGTGTAGAAGGAGAAGTGCTTGTAGTCTGTGTGTTGGTGTTTGATGTGTGTAGAGTAGAAGAGGTAGACCAAGTGCGTGGGGAGGCCCAGGCATTGGGGGTTGGGGAGGGAGGTGTGGAAGGGGAGGGAGGTAAGGAAGGGGAGGGAGGAGCAGGGAAGGGGTTGGGTAGGGAGGGAGGTTGGTTTGCTCTGAGGGAGGAGAGAATGTGCTTTCTAGAAGGGCAGGAATTTGCAACTGCAGTGTGTGACCCGCCGCAGTTAGAACATTTAAGGGGGAGGTTGCAAGTATTCCAGAAGTGGCCAGTTGCTGAACATCTGGAGCAGACTTGTGTAGATGTGCATGTGTTTTTGTCGTGGCCGAATTTGTAGCATTTAAGACATTGTGTGATTGGGTGGAAGTTCGGAGTGAAGAGAGCGTTTGGAGGAATGCGGATGGTCTTGGCAAAGATTCCTTGACTGAAGAGTGTAGAGGCGTCAGCAGGAGTAGAACAGCGTATTTTGAGAATGGTAGAGTTTTCTGGTCTGTAAATATCGTCAACAGAGACTTTGTTCTTAGTACTGATATCTTTTATTAAGTCTTCTTTGTCTGTGTCATAGGCTGTCAGGAGAGAGTAGTCTACGTGTTTAGCAATGACTGTGCTTTTGGCACGGTGCTCCGGAGTCCAAATAATGGTGAAGCCTGCGTTGAGAAGTTTTTGTCTGGTATCGCTTGAGGTGTACGCTTCGTAGGAATGTTTGTCAAGAAGGAGTTTGAAGCCTGAGTTGGTTTTGAAGACTTTAAGTTGAGGTGCACCAGTGATCTGATATAATAAATTTTCCGGACAGATAGTGGCATCAGGATTAGAAAATTTGAGGTTTAGCGAGAAGGAATTGGATTTAGTAGAAGCAGAGGCAGGTGTGGGAGGTTGGGGGAGAGTGGAAGGGGGGTGGGAGGTGGAAGGCAACGAAGGCATCGTCTAATTACGAAAAGATGTAATTGGAGGTGACAATCGGCCAAAAAGTGAGAGTACTCAGCTAGGCAAGTACGTGTAAGTAGACACACGTACTTGCCTGGCGCAGGACACTGAGGAGGTGAACTGTAGCTTGATGGAGCACTGTATATCCTGAGTGGTGGCGAGACTGGCTGTATGGCGTGCAGTCAACAGGCGAAGAGAATTCAGGCAGCAAGAGGCTTCCTGCCCTTCGGTCGGCAACCACCGACGCACCAATCCTGATGGTGGAGAGGAAGACGAAGGTCCAGCAAGCACTACTCAAAGCACTACTCAACACGGGGTAATTTCGAGAGAGGCGAGATCGTCGATGTGTTAGGTAAGCACACGTCACCACTCGAGCTAAGTCGCTTGATCGCTTCTCACTCACCTGGGGTTGGAAGGTACGAGAGTATTTATAGTCAGAATGTTGAGGTCAGGTGAAGAATGCTGCATCTGATGATCCACCGGGTGGGGTTATAGAGTCTTGGGTAGCTTGGCAGGGGTATTGGACAAGTTGTAGACCTTCTGCAGTGTTCTATGTTCTTATGTGGGATAGCTATCCCACATAAGAACGTAGAACACTGCAGAAGGTCTACAACTTGTCCAATACCCCTGCCAAGCTACCCAAGAATCTATAACCCCACCCGGTGGATCATCAGATGCAGCATTCTTCACCTGACCTCAACATTCTGACTATAAATACTCTCGTACCTTCCAACCCCAGGTAGATCCGTGTGTGACTTGAGAAAGCCCACTGTGTGGGTGAAACGTTGTCAATAAAGGATCACATTATACTGCATTTGTGTTTATATTTCCATTGTGTCGGTATTTTATACCATTTATTACCATTGGGTAACTTATGCAATCCTCTGGGCAGCCTTTAGTGGCATTAAGAAGAAACCCTTTAGGACATTATACTTGACGTATGTTAGATCAGTCATGGCGTATGCACCACCTGACGAAGACATCCGAAGTTGTCCCGGAAGTGAGGGGTGGGGAAGGTTAATCTACAAGGAGAGACTGACGAAATTAAACCAATCTGCCTTGGAAAAGAAGATATAGGGGGGCTATGGTAACGACGTGGAAGATACTCGGGGGAATAGACAGGTCCGATAGGAACAAACAGAAAAGGCAGAACTCTGAGAAAAGGGGACGCAGATGGAAGTGAAAAAAAACGGAAGTTATAGTAGCCACAACAACCCGATATGCAGGTAGAAATATTCGTACGTCAAAATGTATTATAGGAGAGAGAGAGAGAGAGAGAGAGAGAGAGAGAGAGAGAGAGAGAAATTACCTGTTTTCCCCTCTTGAAACACATCACCACGGCTGCCTCACTAGCACACTGGCCATTAATTTCCAAGAGCGAGTTTTAAGTTGGCTCATAAACAAGAGGAAGAGTTGTCGCCCTGGACACGCTGCTGCTGCTGCTGCTGCTGCTGCCGCCAGCCCCAAACACGCCAAACTCTCTGCAATCTTACATTAATCTCTCTGCAGTCTTTACTAAGCTCTGCAGTCTTACACGAAGCTCTGCAGTCTTACACGAAGCTCTGCAATCATAAACCAAGCCCTCTGCAATTTTACCTATGTTGTAGTTTTCTAATCACTTCTAATCACTCTTAATCATTCTTTCTGTTATCACTCCTGTCTTCTATTTACCTATGGCTTTCTGTTGACTCTTGCTGTTATTCTGATCACTCGAGGTCTTCTAATCATTTTTGATCTTCGAATCACCTAAGATCTTCCGATCACTTGATGTCTTCTAATCATGTGATTCTCTAATCGCCTTGAGTCTTCTAATCACCTGAATTTTCCATTAAGAATGTGTGTGAAATACGTACCCAGAGAATATATGTATTAAAATTAATAATTATAAATTATTATAAATTACTATAAATTAATATAAATTAATATAAATTATAAAATACTATAAGTTACTATAAATTAATATAAATTACTATAAATTAATATAAATTATTAAAAATTACTATAAATTACTATAAATTATTATAAATTACTATAAATTATTATAAATTACTATAAATTATTATAAATTATTATAAATTAAAAATTACTATAAATTATTATAAATTAAAAATTACTATAAATTATTATAAATTATTATAAATTATTATAAATTATGATAAATTACTGTTATTCATTATTATTATAAGGAAAATAATAATTGTTAGATCACTTGATTTGTTCGATTTCTGGAGAACTTTATCAATTCCTTTGATAAACTTGGGGGTAAAGGCCACACAACCAATTTTTTTTTCATTTTTCCCGGTGTCGACAAAGGGATTGCAACGGATATTTCGTTGGCTTCACCAGGCAGAAAATTTTATTGAGATAATATTTCTTTTTTCTCTTTTCGTGAGTGTGAGTGTGAGTGAATGTGAGAGTGAGTATTAATGAGAATGAGTGTTAATGAGAATGTGAGAGTGTTGGTGAGAGTGAGTGTTGGTGAGAGTGAGTGTTGGTGAGTGAGTGTTGGCGAGAGTGAGTGTTGGCGAGAGTGAGTGTTGGCGAGAGTGAGTGTTGGCGAGAGTGAGTGTTGGCGAGAGTGAGTGTTGGCGAGAGTGAGTGTTGGCGAGAGTGAGTGTGAGCGAGAGTGAGTGTGAGCGAGAGTGAGTGTGAGCGAGAGTGAGTGTGAGCGACAGTGAGTGTGAGCGACAGTGAGTGTGAGCGACAGTGAGTGTGAGCGACAGTGAGTGTGAGCGACAGTGACTTCAAATGAAAGATTGGAGTAAATATCTAACGATGCCTAATTCTCTTGCAGTTTTCGTGTAAACAAAAAATCCCTTGCCTAGGGACCAGGGGAAGCAAGGACCAACACAACCAGTGACAATGATTCACGGACTAGCTAATACACGGACATACATTCATCCCTGTGTAAATAAAAGTAAACTGCTGTAAATGCATGTAAAACACTGTGAATGCTCACTGCAACGCTCTGTGAAGACCTGTTTGTGTGCTCTCTGTGAATCTGAACCAGGATGCCCTCTCTTGAGCAACTTTACCAGCAGCTGAGAGAAGAGCTCAGAGTTGCTAAGATGGAGATTCGGCGATTAACGGAGGAGAACAAGAGGATTCGTAGTAATCCTCCTGTTGTGAGTCCCCAGGTTAAGAGGGGAGCTTGGTCAGTGGCCGGGCAACATGGAACCAAGCTGAAGATCAAGAAAACGGTTGGAGAGGCAGAAACAACGAGAAACCAGAAGACTACCGTGGAAACTTCCAACCCATTCTCGGTGCTACCTGACGAATGTGAGTGTTCTACTGGGAATGCCACGGCGAGCACCAGGGAAGCGTTGGCAGACGTGAGTGGGACATCCCTAGAAACCCCAACGAAGACCATCGAGAACGTCTTGACGAATTCTACAAGTGGTGTAATGCTACCTGGCGAATGTGAGTCGACTACTCGGAGCATCACGACGGACGACGCCAAGGAAGGTAAAAACATTGTTGTTGTTGGGGATAGCCAGATTAGGTACATGGATAGGGCATTCTGCTTGAAGGATAGGAGTAGGAGGCAGAGAGTGTGTTTTCCTGGGGCTGGGATGAAGGATATTGTTAGCCGTCTGGATGACATCATGAGAGGTAATGGGAGCAATCCTATAATCTGTCTCAGTGCTGGAGGCAACGATGTTGGCAGACGTAGGAGTGAGGACCTGATTAGCAGGTATAGGTTAGCAATAGAGATAATTAGGAGGAAGGGTGGGAAACCTGTCATATGTGGCATTTTGCCAAGGAGAGGAGTTGGAAATGGTTGTCCAGAGCAATTGGTGTCAATTGCTGGCTGGACAAATACTGTAAGGAAAATGCGGTAACATTCATTGACAACTGGGACCTCTTCTATGGCAGAAATGACATGTATGCCAGGGATGGGGTTCACTTATCTAGGTGTGGGGTGGGAGCACTGGCCAACGCAGTGGAGGGAGCTGTTAGGTCTTTAAACTAGGAATAGTTAGTGGTATGGGTTTTTGCGGGAAAACTGTGAAGTCTCAGGGTAGAAACACGAGTACTAGGAGAACTAGTAATAGGCAAAATGAGGTGGATATTGGAAAGCCAGTGGCACTAATTGACAAGGACAGTAATAGGTTTAGTGGAATAACAGAAAGGAGCAGGAAGGGTAAAGAGAGAAGAGGGTCTTTAAGTATTTATTAATCAAATAGTCGCAGTGCTAGGAATAAGATGGACGAGTTGAGACTAGTTGCTAGTGCAGGTAACATAGATGTATTTGCCATTACTGAAACGTGGTTTAATTAAAAAAGTCGGGACATCCCTGCAGAATGTCACATTCAGGGTTTTAAATTGTTCCAAGTAGATAGAAGTATCAGGAAGGGGGGTGGGGTGGCATTGTATGTCCGAGACCGCTTGAACTGTTGCATAAAAACGGGTATTAAGTCTGAAGTAACACATACAGAGTCTGTTTGGATAGAATTTTCAGAGGGGCATGAAAAATTAATTTTAGGTGTGATATACCGTCCCCCAAATTTAGATAGGGACCAGGGGAGAATACTATGGGAGGAAATTGTTAGGGCCACAAGGCACGATAATGTAGCAATTCTAGGGGACTTTAACTTTAGTCATATTGATTGGAATTTCTTGACTGGGAATTTAGAATCATACGACTTCTTAGAAGTAGTTCAGGATTGTTTTCTGAAGCAGTTTGTGACAGAACCTACAAGGGGTAATAACCTGCTTGACTTAGTTCTGGCAAACAATGAATCCCTTGTTAATAATTTAGAAGTTTCAGAGGAACTAGGTGCTAGCGACCACAAATCAATTACATTTAGAATTGAATGGAAGTATGATAGTAGGGATAACTCAGTAACAGCCCCAGATTTTCGCTTAGCAGATTACGATGGGCTTAGAGAACACTTATCATCTGTTGACTGGGGTAACGAAGAGAGCTATCAATATGACAGTTTTCTGAACACAATACATGCTGCTCAAAGAACGTTTATCCCTTATAAAGAAATTAGATCAAATAGAAATGACCCAAAATGGATGAATAATAGGCTGAAATATCTACTAGGGCATAAGAAAGGAATTTATAGGCATATCTAAAGAGGCGAGGGTCATCTTATGAATCAGTATATTGACATTAAGAGGGACATTAAAAAGGGGATAAGAAAAGCTAAAAGGGACTATGAAATTAAAGTTGCTAGGGATTCTAAAACTAACCCAAAAAGTTTTTTCCAGGTATATAGAACAAAGGTCAGAGATAAGATAGGTCCCCTTAAAAATAACTATGGGCATCTTACTGACAAAGAGAATGAAATGTGCTCGATTTTAAATAATTATTTTCTCTCGGTTTTTACACAGGAAGACACTTAATAATATTCCGGTAATCAATTTATATAGTGGGCCAGAAGAAGATAAATTATGTAACATCACAGTCACTAGTGAAATGGTTGTGAAGCAGATAGACTGACTGAAGCAAAATAAGTCACCGGGTCCTGATGAGGTTTTTTCAAGGGTTCTAAAGGAATGCAAAATGGAAGTCTGTGAACCATTAACTAATATTTTTAATTTATCTCTTCAAACAGGTGTAGTGTCTGATATGTGGAAGATGGCTAATGTAATTCCTATTTTTAAAACCGGGGACAAGTCGTTACCATCAAATTACCGCCCAATAAGCCTTACCTCAATTGTAGGCAAATTACTAGAGTCAATTATAGCTCAAATTATAAGAAGCCATCTCGATAAGCATAGCTTGATTAATGTTACTCAGCATGGATTCACAAGAGGCCGGTCTTGTCTAACTAATTTATTAACTTTCTTCAGTAAAGCTTTTGAGGCTGTTGACCACGATAAAGAATTTGATATTATTTACTTAGATTTTAGTAAGGCATTTGATAGAGTTCCGCACCAAAGACTGTTGAAGAAAGTAGCAGCTCATGGCATTGGGGGAAGGGTGCTCTCGTGGATCGAATCATGGCTCACAGACAGGAAGCAGAGAGTGTCCATAAATGGGGTTAAATCCGAGTGGGGATCAGTAACAAGTGGCGTTCCACAGGGATCAGTCTTGGGCCCGTTGTTGTTTATAATATATATCAATGATCTTGATGAGGGAATTACTAGTGATATGAGCAAATTCGCCGATGACACGAAGATAGGTAGGTTAATTGATTCAAACGTAGATGTTAGGGAACTTCAGGAGGATTTAGACAAACTCTACTCTTGGTCAGAAAAGTGGCAGATGCAGTTCAATGCAGATAAATGCAAGGTTCTGAAGCTCGGGAGTGTCCATAACCCTAGCACTTATAAGTTAAATAATGTAGAACTTAGCCATACAGATTGCGAAAAGGACTTGGGGGTTATGGTAAGCAGCAACCTTAAACCAAGACAGCAGTGCCTAAGCGTACGTAATAAAGCAAATAGATTACTGGGATTTATATCAAGAAGTGAAAGCAACAGAAGTCCAGAGGTCATACTGCAGCTTTATACATCATTAGTCAGGCCTCACCTAGATTATGCAGCTCAATTCTGGTCTCCATATTACAGAATGGACATAAATTCGTTAGAAAACATTCAGCGTAGGATGACTAAATTAATACATAGCATTAGAAATCTTCCTTATGAAGAAAGATTGAAGACTCTTAAGTTACATTCACTTGTTAGACGAAGAATGAGGGGAGACCTGATCGAAGTGTATAAGTGGAAGACAGGTATTAATAAAGGGGATATTAACAAGGTCTTGAGGATATCTCTCCAAGAGAGAACCCGCAGTAATGGATTTAAATTAGATAAGTTTAGATTTAGAAAGGACATAGGAAAGTATTGGTTTGGAAATAGGGTGGTTGATGAGTGGAACAGTCTACCTAGTTGGGTTATTGAGGCTAGGACTTTGGGTAGTTTCAAATTTAGGTTGGATAAGTACATGAGTGGGAGGGGTTGGATTTGAGTGGGACTTGCACATCGGAGCTTGTTTCTTGGGTGGCATTGAAAAATGGGTTGGTCAAATGTTTGTTAGTGGGATGAATTGTAAAGGACCTGCCTAGTATGGGCCAACAGGCCTGCTGCAGTGTTCCTCCTTTATGTTCTTATGTTATGTAACCAACATAGAAGAATTTAGCAAGATAAGTGAGGGATAACTTAGTATATCAACCTAATCTCAGAGAAAAAATTTCTTTGACAACAGAAGAAACAATTTAATAGCAAATTTCCTTTATACAATATGGACTAGCCAAGGCGGGGCCAAGAGCTATGACTCGACCCCTGCAACCACAAATAGGTGAGCACAAATAGGTGAGTAAATACACACACGACGCTAGTGAATAAAGCAAGTCTGAAAAGATGTGTAAAATGAGATATTCTCAGAAATTTTGGAAGGGTTTCCAGTTTAGGTGTTGATGCGAGGTAACACATCATTGTGGTAACATTTGGTTTCAAGAGCCGTCACACAGTCGTAAGACTTCGAATGACGGTCTCCACGCACCCCTGGGACGTAAGACTTCGTATGACTAGTCTCTGCGTGTGAAGGCTTACTCAGCCCTGTAACAACTTCAGACAATATTACCAAGGCTGGCTCCTCCTCAGGAAAATTAGTGAATAGAAAAAGTAATAATAAGACAAACATAAACACTTTATTATATAGAAAATATAAAACACTTAAATATGAAATATTAATCCTACATTAAAGGAAATGAAAAATGAAAAATATAAATGATAACTGAATTCAACGCTAATATATATAGGGGTGTCTGGTGTTTGTGACACTGAATGTTGTTGAAATCGTAGCAGTTGCTGATGATGGAGGGGGGGTCTCAGGAGTTGGTTACAACCCACCGGTTCGTTCTTCACAGTATAGCCTTGAGTATTCTATCCCGATGACAGGAAAGCAGGTTCTTTACCGCTGAAATGATGAGGGGTTACGTCCTGCAATTTCATACAGGTGCACAGGTAATTAAATCCAAAAAGGGGAAGTCTCAGGCCATTAGTCCATCTCCATCAGTTCTGCTCGTTGATTGGCAGGTGACCCTTTCTGTCATCCAAGCTGGAAAGATAGACAGGTTACCCACTGCTTAAGAAATCACTCTCCATGATAAGTACAATACCTAAAAGATGTGGTGATTATTACAACAGTCAACCTAGAGCCAGACTGAAAGGACTAAGTTTATTACTGGTCAAAAGTGAAGCTTTCAACCAATAAATCCACTAGAATACAAGGCAGGCATGTACTTACAGTAGTGCTGGGAGCTGTGAGTCTAGTGATTACTGTTTGGACCGGAGCCCCACACGTCACCTTTCGGGGGGAGGGAGGAAGAAGGAGGGAAAGGGATAGTGGGAGCTAGACTGACCCTACCTTAACAATAGCCGGCAATGAAACTATTGTTACTATATACTCCCTCTCTACTCCTATCTATTGAACTTTTCCCTCACACTCCCCCATACCAAGACTTATAGTCAAGGAGTATAAGAAGAATATGCGAGGAAAAAGTTATAACATGTGGAAGTCGCGTAAGGCAAGAAATCTTCTACTGACTGTCACGACTTAACCGGTCAGAGAAATAATTGGATGAACCATTGATATACACAATATGGAACTTAAAAGCCTGGAGTGCCAATGTCCACCTCAAGAGGAGACTGTTGGTTCCCTTAAAAGTTTTTAGGTATATCTAAGGTTTGTGGTCCGTTTCTAAAATGAATTCTTTTCCTAGCAAATAAAATTTAAGTTTGGAGATACCCCACACAAGGGCCAAACATTCCTTTTCTATGGTGGAGTATCTCGTTTCTGCGGGAAGGAGTTTCCGGCTTAGGAAGCATACAGGGAAGGGAGTACCATCATGGTATTGTAGTAGCACCGCACCTAAGCCAGTATTGGAGGCATCAGTTCTTAAACAAAATGTTTTATTAATATCTGGAATCTTAAGTATAGGGTCTTTCGAAAAGATACTTTTAATCTCATTAAACTTTTCCCGAGCTATGTCGGAAAGTTCAAGAGGTTCCTTCACAGACTTTTTAAGGAAGTCAGATAAGATACCTGTAAGATCAGTAAGGTTCGGGATAAACTGTGCATAAAAATTTACAGAACCAAGAAAGCTACGCATGAGCTTCTTGGTTTTGGGGAATTTAAATTCTAATAAAGCTTGAGAGGCTGCAGAGAGTTATTAGAAAGTATCAGTCCAAGATATCTAATCTTGTTATACCCAAGGAAGCATTTCTTCGGCTTGGCAGTGAGGCCATGTGAGCGTAACCTACGCAAAACTGATGTTAATGTTTGGATATGTTCGCCCCACGTGGATGTCGTTACGTAAATGTTATCAAAATAAACTGAAACGTTTGGCATATTACCCAAGATCTTTCTCATCAGTCTCACGTAGGTAGCACAGGCAGTTACCAAACCGAAGGGCATAGTTCAATATTGCATCAGTCCTTGGTGTGTAGGAAAAGCGGTGTACTGCTTAGAAGAAGGATCTAACATTACTTGATATGCCTGCGCAATATCAATCTCTGAAAACAAGGAAGCGTCATAAAATTTGTGTAGATCGCTATCTATTAAGGGCATAGGCTCAGCATCCCACCGAGTTATAGCATTAAGGCCTCTGAAGTCAATAGCAAGTCTATATGAATTATCCTCCTTCTTAACCATGACTACTGGTGAACAATATGAAGATACTGAAGGTTCAACGATCTTTAGTTTTAATAATTTGTCTACCTCTCTGTCAAATGCATCTCTAAGGTGAACTGGAACTGGGTATAATTTTCGTTTGATAGGATTGTCCGTCACTAAGTCAATCTTATGGACTACCCTGGAGGTAACACCTGGAATATCAGTAAAGACGTCTGAAAAGTTACTCACACATTGAAGTAGTTCATGTCTCTTATGGTCATCCAAAGATTCATTAATATTAATGTTGGTTGCGTCCGAGTGGTCAAAAGTCACCAAGTCATGTAGTTCTTCATCATAGTCTAAGTTAGAGGTGTCAATTACGCACACCTTACATTCTTCAGTTGTATCAAGTTCGTGTGGAAAAACTAAGTCAAAGCTATTAAGGCAGTTAACCGAATTTCTTCGGTAATATTTCTTAAGGATGTTGATATGATAAAGTTTAGGTTTCCCCTTGACTTCTATGAGGTAGTCAACTTTCCCACAAATTTTTAATACTTTATATGGACCTTTCCATGCTACTAATAATTTATTTGACTTGATCGGCAAAAGTACAAGAACTTCATCTCCTACTTTAAAACTTCTCCTCTGACTTTTGGAATCAAAATAGGTTTTGCACTGGTCCATTGACAAGCTTAGGTTTTTCGAAACTATGTCAGAGGCCTCCTCAAGTTTGGATCTAAGGTCAAGGAGAAACTGGTAAAAAAGACTGAACCTCAGCACTCATCTCCTCATTAGTCCATAAGTCATGAACGATGGACAATGGGCCTCTGGCCTGTCTACCATAGAGAAGTTCAAAAGGTGAAAACCCCAAAGAGTCACTGGGAACTTCCCTCATGGCAAACAAAGCACAGGGTAGGTAACGATGCCACTCCTTAGATTTAAGGGAGCAAAGCTTCCTTAAAATGGACTTGAGAATCGAATGCTGGCGCTCAATCCTCCCATTACAGCTGGGATGATAGGGTGTGGTGAAGAGAGGCTTCACTCCCAGAAGTTGGTATAGATGTTGCATTAAGTCAGATGTGAATTGTGTCCCACGGTCAGACAAAATTTCTCTAGGGTTGCCCACTCTGGAGAAGATGGACAAAAGGGCTTTAGCCACCTCTGTAGTAGTTATGGTCTTTAAGGGTAAGGCTTCAGGGAAACTTGAAGCATAATCAACTAATGTTAATATATATCTATGTCCCCCA
Organism: Cherax quadricarinatus; assembly: GCF_038502225.1. Lineage (NCBI taxonomy): Eukaryota > Metazoa > Arthropoda > Malacostraca > Decapoda > Parastacidae > Cherax > Cherax quadricarinatus. The sequence continues at coordinate 12,654,430 of NC_091347.1, read as the reverse complement.
GATGACAGTGGAGATAAAGGACCAACGATGTCAATAGCTACTCTTTCAAAAGGTACCGTAAAGACTGGCATTTTGACCATAGGTACTCGCCTGGTACCTCGGGAGGATGACAGTTGGCAAACTTTACACGATCTACAATAAGTAGTGACATCTGAGGACATTTTTGGCCAAAAATAGGTTTCCCTAATTTTATTTAAGGTTTTACGATGCGAGAAATGTCCGGCCACTGGCAGGTCATGAGCCATTTTAAGAACAGTCTCTCTGCATTGACTTGGAACAACTAAGATGGAATAGTCTATCTCATCTGAATTTAATTTGAATACTGACTTGTACAAGATACCTTTTATATATTCAAATTTATATGAAAAGTTTTTCCTTTGGATAACTTTGTTTAGCGGCATTATGGCAATTCTGAAGAGAAGGGCAATTACGTTGTAAATTGACGAAGGAGTCCTTCGATATATCTAAAGGCTTAAAGTCAGGGAAAATCAAAGGATGGATAGTAGGAGAAGCCTGGGCTTTGGTCTGAGCCCTAGTCAAGACATTTATGGTATCGGAGGTGATATCTTCACTTTCATCTAACAAGTGAACCGGTGATCCTACTACCTCGCTTTCGAGAGTAGCATCACTGGTTTTTAATCCCACATGAATCTCACGAGACATTGTCTCATCTGAACTTTCGAGGGGCTTCTCTGACTCTACATAAAGAGGATCTGAAACACTTATGTCGACCTTTGGTGATGAAAGGTCAACCTCAGAAGGAAGAATGGCACCTTTTACATTACCTATTAGTACGGAGCAAGAAGTGATGGGAGCTAGTACGGCTTCAGACCAACCTGTGAACCATTTAGACCTAATGTAACAACGGATGGTAGGAAAAGTGTCCGTACGGCCCAAGTAGTCTGAAAGTATAGCAGATGAATGAGTTTCTTTAAGGTTAGGGAACAGCTTATCAAAAATGACTATACATGTGCATCCAGTGTCTCGTAAAATGGTAGATACATTAAGTCCATTAACTGTTCCTGAACAGAAGGGTGCTTGGTCATTACAGTCTTTAAAACATCTTCCAACTTTTTGGACCTTCTTAGACGGACAATCTGGACGTTTATGTCCCTTAACACCACACAAATGACAAACAGGAATAAAAAAAGTAATTTTACTTTCCACTAGAGGCTTTGATTTCTTAAGGTCTGATGAACCCTTGCCCTTAGGGTTCGATCCCTTTAGGTCTTTATAGGAATTGTGAGCCTCAGCATACAGGTCAGCAGCCTCAGCAACTTCTTCAGCTTTAATCAGGTTACGTTCTCTAATGAATGTTCGTATCTGGTGAGGAAGAGCTGTCAGGAACTGGTCAGCAACCATGAAGTCTCTAAGTGATTCATAACTGTGATCAATTCCTGAACTCTCTATCCAAAAGTCGAACAAACGAAAGAGTGTTACCTGTAACTGCTGAAAATTCTGGCCTGGCTGTAAGGTGGCATACCTGAAATCTTTCCTGTAAGAATTAGTGGTTTTTTGGTATGCTTTAAGGATTGCCTTCTTCAGTAGGTTATAATTACATATAATATCCTGCGACAAAGTTGCATAGATATTCAAAGCTGTACTGGAAAATAACATTCCTAACCTGGTAGCCCAGGTGTCAGAAGGCCATTCACAGAGGGTAGCGGTATTTTCAAACCTGATAATGTATGAAGTTATGTCTTCCCCCTCTGTGAAGGGAGGTAAATTAGGTGTTGAAATATGTGCACTAGCTGCATGATGTTCAATTACTCCTTCCTCTAATTGTTGTTATGTAAGAGTTAACTTTCTATTCTCTAATTCAAGGCGAGATTTTTCGAGCTCGCGATCCTTTTCTCTCTCTATTAACTCAAGTTCTCTAGCTTTTTCCTCACGTTCTCTAGCTTTTTCCTCACGTTCTCTAGCTTTTTCCTCAACTTCTCTATCCTTTGCTCTTTCCTCAAGTTCTCTTAATTTAACTTGTTCTTCACGTACTCTAGCTCTCTCCTCATGATCAAGTCTATCACGATCCTTTTTGTCTTCTCTCTCTCTGTCTTGGATTTCTCTCTCAGTTCTCTCTCTCTCCTTTTCCTCTTCTTTCGATTCTCTCTCTCTCCTTTTCTTCTTCTCTTTCCCTTTCTAACCGTCTTTCTTCTCTCTCAATTCTCTCTCTTTCAAGTCTTTCCTGGATCTTAGCACTAATGAAAGATTCTAAATTTTTCCCTGTTATTCCTAACTTACTTCCAGCATTCATCCAAAACTGGTATTCATCCATACTTGCAAGAATAACTTAAACTCTCAGGAGAAATGAAATGGGTATTAAAAAAACGGAGGGTTCAATTCCTGCTCCGCTCAAACTGTAAATAAACCAGAGGGCTCGATCCCTACTTCAATTAAACAATATGTATTAATTAAAACAAAGGGTTCTATGCCGGCTCCGAGGAAACAGTAAGTAGAATGGGGTCACTTGACCATCCAATCTTCTCACCAACAAATCAAGAGTGTCCTATGACAGTTCCCTTGATATAAAGAGCTCAATGAAACAAATTGTCACTGGAAAATCTCGGGTCCCTAGAGTCTAATCCTCCAAAGTGTTTCAAGCTCACACAAAAATGGATGGCAGAATTAACTAGTATTCCTGCCTTGACTTGACTTACAATAAATTGAGACTAACAATCACCAAATCTTTTAAATACCTGTACTGTAGTCCTACCATAGAGAATGATTACTCATGGCTGGTGGTAACCGTCTGTGGTATGTGGCGTTGAAGCTCCAATGGTAGATTCGAGATGAAGTTGAATCTTGATTCAGTAGAGTTGATCCTGGCAAGGTCGCCACTTGTGAAGGCTTACTCAGCCCTGTAACAACTTCAGTCAGTATTACTAAGGCTGGCTCCTCCTCAGGAAAATTAGTGAATAGAAAAAGAAATAATAACAGACAAACATAAACACTTTATTATATAGAAAATATAAAACACTTAAATATGAAATATTAATCCTACATTAAAGAAAATGAAAAATGAAAAATATAAATGATAACTGAATTCAACGCTAATATATATAGGGGTGTCTGGTGTTGGTGACACTGTGTTGTTGAAATCGTAGCAGTTGCTGATGATGGGTGAGGGGTCTCAGGTGTTGGTTACAACCCACCGGTTCGTTCTTCACAGTATAGCCTTGAGTATTCTATCCCGATGACAGGAAAGCAGGTTCTTTACCGCTGCAATGATGAGGGGTTACGTCCTGCAATTTCATACAGGTGCACAGGTAATTAAATCCAAAAAGGGGAAGTCTCAGGACATTAGTCCATCTCCATCAGTTCTGCTCGTTGATTGGCAGGTGACCCTCTTTGTCATCCAAGCTGGAAAGATAGACAGGTTACCCACTGCTTAAGAAATCACTCTCCATGATAAGTACAATACCTAAAAGATGTGGTGATTATTACAACAGTCAACCTAGAGCAAGACTGAAAGGATTAAGTTTATTATTGGTCATAAGTGAAGCTTTCAACCAATAAATCCACTAGAATACAAGGCAGGCATGTACTTACAGTAGTGCTGGGAGCTGTGAGTCTAGTGATTACTGTTTGGACCGGAGCCCCACACGTCACCTTTCGGGGGGAGGGAGGAAGAAGGAGGGAAAGGGATAGTGGGAGCTAGACTGACCCTACCTTAACAATAGCCGGCAATGAAACTATTGTTACTATATACTCCCTCTCTACTCCTATCTATTGAACTTTTCCCTCACACTGCGCATCCTTGGGAATGAAGACTTTGAATGATGAGTCTCCTCGCACCCCTGGGTTGAGGTGCGAGGTTTTGATTTTCCAAGGATATTTTTTTTTTGTTGACTGTGGGTTTTGTCCAGTTTCCTCTCCAACAGGTTTTTACTGTCTTCGAACTTCTCTAATTGTTGTTTACCTAAAGGATGTTTTCGAAGGCCAGCGCCCCCACTGCCCTGCCCCAGACCAAGACCTAGCCAACCCAGGTCTTTCCTGCCCTTGGATCAATGGTCCCAATCTTTCCTGCCCTCAAGAGTCCTAGGCCAAGGTCTGTCCTGCAAGCAGTTGTCGAACCCCGAGTCGAAGAGTTTCCCCCCGAGTCGAAGAGTTTCCCCCCCGAGTCGAAGAGTTTCCCCCCCGAGACGAAGAGTTTCCCCCCGAGTCGAAGAGTTTCCCCCCGAGTCGAAGAGTTTCCCCCCCGAGAGTTTCCCCCCGAGTCGAAGAGTTTCGAGTCGAAGAGTTTCCCCCGAGTCGGAGCGTTTCCCCCCGAGTCGGAGCGTTTCCCCCCCGAGTCGGAGCGTTTCCCCCGAGTCGAGTCGAGAGCGTTTCCCCCCCGAGTCGGAGCGTTTCCCCCGAGTCGGAGCGTTTCCCCCGAGTCGGAGCGTTTCCCCCGAGTCGGAGCGTTTCCCCCGAGTCGGAGCGTTTCCCCCGAGTCGGAGCGTTTCCCCCGAGTCGGAGCGTTTCCCCCGAGTCGGAGCGTTTCCCCCCGAGTCGGAGCGTTTCCCCCCGAGTCTGAGCGTTTCCCCCCGAGTCTGAGCGGAGCGTTTCCCCCCGAGTCTGAGCGGTTTCCCCCCGAGTCTGAGCGGTTTCCCCCCGAGTCTGAGCGTTTTCCCCCCGAGTCTGAGCGTTTTCCCCCCGAGTCTGAGCGTTGTCCCCCCGAGTCTGAGCGTTTTCCCCCCGAGTCTGAGCGTTTTCCCCCCGAGTCTGAGCGGTTTCCCCCCGAGTCTGAGCGGTTTCGGAGCGTTTCCCCCCGAGTCTGAGCGTTTTCCCCCCGAGTCTGAGCGTTTTCCCCCCGAGTCTGAGCGTTTCCCCCGAGTCTGAGCGTTTTCGGAGCGTTTCCCCCGAGTCGGAGCGTTTCCCCCGAGTCCGTTTCCCCCGAGTCTGAGCGTTTTCCCCCCGAGTCTGAGCGTTTCCCCCCGAGTCCCCCCCCGAGTCTGGGCGGTTTCCCCCCGAGTCTGGGCGGTTTCCCCCCGAGTCTGGGCGGTTTCCCCCCGAGTCTGGGCGGTTTCCCCCCGAGTCTGGGCGGTTTCCCCCCGAGTCTGGGCGGTTTCCCCCCGAGTCTGGGCGGTTTCCCCCCGAGTCTGGGCGGTTTCCCCCCGAGTCTGGGCGGTTTCCCCCCGAGTCTGGGCGGTTTCCCCCCGAGTCTGGGCGGTTTCCCCCCGAGTCTGGGCGGTTTTCCCCCGAGTCTGGGCGGTTTCCCCCCGAGTCTGGGCGGTTTCCCCCCGAGTCTGGGCGGTTTTCCCCCGAGTCTGGGCGGTTTTCCCCCCTGGGCGAGTCTGGGCGGTTTCCCCCCCGGTTTCCCCCCGAGTCTGGGCGGTTTCCCCCCGAGTCTGGGCGGTTTCCCCCCGAGTCTGGGCGGTTTTCCCCCGAGTCTGGGCGGTTTCCCCCCCGAGTCTGGGCGGTTTCCCCCCCGAGTCTGGGCGGTTTCCCCCCCGAGTCTGGGCGGTTTCCCCCCCGAGTCTGGGCGGTTTCCCCCCGAGTCTGGGCGGTTTCCCCCCGAGTCTGGGCGGTTTCCCCCGAGTCTGGGCGGTTTCCCCCGAGTCTGGGCGGTTTCCCCCGAGTCTGGGCGGTTTCCCCCCGAGTCTGGGCGGTTTCCCCCCGAGTCTGGGCGGTTTCCCCCCGAGTCTGGGCGGTTTCCCCCCGAGTCTGGGCGGTCTCCCCCCGAGTCTGGGCGGTCTCCCCCCGAGTCTGGGCGGTCTCCCCCCGAGTCTGGGCGGTCTCCCCCTGAGTCTGGGCGGTTTCCCCCGAGTCGAAGAGTTTCCTCCGTGCCTGCCTTTCTGAGTTGATCTGGCTTCTCCAGCTTCTCAAAGTTGCTGCAGTTTATATTAGCCTTAGTTAAGCGGGTTCTTGCATTATTTTTAACAAACTGAAGATTGAGACACTTATGCAACATATGGGAATCTTTATTCAGGAAACGTTTCGCCACACAGTGGCTTCATTAGTCCGATGCAAAGTAGAAAGGCGTAAGGAGAGGAGGAGTTTGAGGTAATCAGTCCCTCAGCCTGGAATCGATGTGTTCGGTCCTTCAAACTGCTGATAGCTTTGTCAACTTACATTCAGAAGACGGTAAAGTTCATTTATGTTATTCTATTTGAACTTAAACTCTGCAAACGTGAAGTATTATAATAACTATTATGTTTATTATTACATAGAAATTCTAAACACGTGTGAGTCACAAGAATTAAGTTTTTAAATGTAGTTATCGAGGCTGGTAACATTATAACTTGACGCTCTGAACTTGAATTATAAGTTGTCTCTTAACAGTGAAAATTATTTAAGGATTTAAATGACAGTTTGTAATTGAATATTATTTGCATGGGATAGCGATAAATCCGTAGGGGTCATGCAGCGCCCGGAGAATGCGAGATAAGGTTGAATCCAAGAGGAGGGTAGCTTTACTTACTTGGATAAAGAGCTCTTCTCTTGTAGTCTGCTAATGGAGATCCGGCAGTAGCTGGGAGACTGAAATCAGAGGCCTGGCCGGAGTGGCAAGGCTAGGGAACAGGATCATCATTACACCTTGAAGAGAAAAGCCCATCAGGACTCCCTTTCAAGAAAGAACAATCATGGTGCCACACAGAAAATGCTCATCAGGACGCTCTCACAGGAAAAGACCATCAGGACACTATGACAAGACAGTATCATCAAGACGCCTTGGCAAGATAGGACCCCTCAGGAAGCCCAAAAATTATATAACCTTGAAAACGATAAAACTATACATATTACAACTCATTGGGATGTGGGGAAGGGGGGGTTGTATAAATCTTGGGTGGTGGAAAGGATGGGAAGGGGTCGTCCTAGCAAAGGCTGTAGGGAGAGGTAAAGGAGGTTTAGAGTGCTTGGACAGGCTTGTGTAAGTGAGGTGTGATTACAATCACTGATATCCCAGCCAGAGGCGCAGGAGTATTCAGACTTGGTGCTCAAAACTGTTGCATCAAACTACATCAATAACACGCACAATGTATCAATTCTCAAACACCATGCGCTCAGTGGAACTGAGTGTGTTTTCTCTGGTGGTCGTGAAGCCTCAGACAAATTTCAACCTCATCTTGTTTAGGGTACTAGCCTTCACGAGCACTTGGCTTAGCGCTTGTTTTTGATTATAATAATAATAATTCACGAGCACTCTATATTTAATGCAATCGTGAAACAAGTGATTTTGAATCATTAACGGAACTGCGGCAGGATCGAATCCTGGCTAGCTAGGATTCCTAAGTAGAGAAGGCATATCAAGAAGATTTTCATGGTAAGGGAGAACCAACATATTCTTGGTTGAATATGACTGTGTGTCCTTTATTGAACTGTATAATGCATTTTTAGCAATTTTGAAGGATTTATTTATTAAATATTTTGGGTATTATAGATCATTAGCTATTTAATGAATCTTCAAGATTTCTTCATCTATGAAGTCTGGGATGAGAATACCCGAAGCTCTCAAAAACATGGATGGAAATACAGAAAGTTCAACTTTTTTTTATCATAATAGGTCATTGTTATAATAAACTTAGAAGAGTTTGTAATGAACTCAAAAATAAATTAAAATGTAAATTAGACAGTCTAAATAGTGACCGGAATAAACAAGTTAACATCAACTTTGTAATTTACATTAGATAAAAATACAACCATTGCTACAAGTTTAGGTCTAAGTTTTGCAACCTCTAGAAAGGTCAATAATGTGGGTACTGCAAAAGCATTCTGTAACTTGGAAGAAATGTACTGATTTACCCATTGATGAAATTAATGTAAGGAATAGTTTATGGTTCTGTGATGAAAAAGTATTCCCAATTGTCCTCAAAGAATTTTTTTTAAGTCTTATGAAAATCTTATTAATAATTAAAATTTGCATGTTGATAAAGCAGACAAAATGCAGTAATAATTAAAAAAAAATTGATTACCAAGGTAAAATGAAAAATCTTTTATATGATATAGATATTTATTCCAAAATTTGAAAGAATACTTTAGATTCAATTAACAGTAACTTTAAAAAAAAAGATTACTAAAAAAGAAAGATGAACTAATTAAAAATTTCATGACCAGTCCATCTTTACCCTATATATATGGATTAATTAATTAATTAATTAATTAATTAATTTCATGACCAGTCCATCTTTACCCTATATATGTGGATTAATTAATTAATTAATTAATTAATTTCATGACCAGTCCATCTTTACCCTATATATATGGATTAATTAATTAATTAATTAATTAATTTCATGACCAGTCCATCTTTACCCTATATATATGGATTAATTAATAAATATACAAACCAAGTTAATTCAGGGAGACCTATTATTAAGCTCTGTAGGCTCAGTTTCCTATAAATTACAAACACAAATAAATTTTACTTCTTTGCAAGACTACATTGAGATTATGAAAATACAATAGTTATCCAGATGCTTAGGAGATATGTTGGGGCCAATTGTTGGTAAGTTTTCTTAGTTAATATTTAAAATAATATTGATGTTGTTGATAAATTAAGAACCATGACTGATATAAATGTTTACAATGTGGTTAGTTTTGATATTACTTTTCTTATTTGCAAATGTTTCAGTAGATGATTTATTAAGTTTTCTATCTGAAGAACTCTGTAATTACGATTTACCAATACCAGTACCTACAGTCATTGAGCTTATTAAACTTTGTATTGTTGATGCAAAGTTGGTGTTTAATGGCCAGTTTTACACTCAGAGGTTTGGTATGGCAAAGGGAAATCCTCTTTCACCTGTACTTAGCAATTTCTACATGGAATATTTTGAAAAAAAAAAAACTGCTTAACAAAATCCTTCCCAATGATGATTTATGTCTAATGCCTAAGAATATAGATATTAACCATTTTGTTGTTGAATTAAATAGTCTAGCTCATTCTATAAATTTTACTGTTTGAACAAAACTTAATGTGTTTTTTTATTAAGGGGAACAATGATTTTTAATTCAAAATATACAGAAAACCAACAGATAGTTGTTCATATGTGCACTATTACTCATATTTTTGAGAGATTTGCATTTCTTTTTCAATGGGATACCAAACGGGATACCAAATTTATAAAAAATTGGAGTTAAGCAAAACCAATGACATGTTCTGTATCAGCATCATAAACTTACCCTAAAATCGGTGTAAATATCATTGGTTACAAAATGAGAATTGACTAGATATATTAATAAAATTTGGGAAGAATATAAGCTATGTTTGACAAGTCTTCGTTTATCCCCGGCGCATCATAAAGGTACTGGTGTGACCTTGAGGTCACACCATCTGTATTATTTTTGTAATTCCTTGATATTGTGAGAAATGACGAAAGCGCTTGGAATTTCACTATTTTTCAGTGGTTGTTTTGCGTATTGTGAAATCTGTTCACCGTGATGTTATTGTGTGTGTGTAATATATATATATATATATATATATATATATATATATATATATATATATATATATAGTGCTTACATACATGTCTATACGTACATATGTGTATATTGCAGTATTTTCTGTTCGATGTGATAAAGCTCTACATAGACATTTTTGCTAATAAATGCTTGTTCTAACGTATCTTTTCCTCATTTTCTGGGAATATATATTACTCACTTGAGGCTGTTATAAGGGTGAATTGGAGAAGAATGAGGAAGGAAGAGGTGGAAAGAGGAAGAGAAATACTGGAGTCAGGAGCAATAGGAAAAGTCAAGATTTTATCATATTTACAAGCCTTGTGGAGTTGGAAACTATATTTGCACTGTGTAAGAGTATACATTACAGGAGTCGTTGTTTATAGTGGATTTTGTGTTTCTGTTTATATGTTCGTGGTTGTTGTCTTCTTATGTATCATAAAAATATCAATGTTGATGGTGTGAACGTGGAAAACATTAATGTTGATTCGATTTACTCATTTACTTTATATACGTTTTCCAACATTTTTTATACGCTGCTGCAAATGCTGTATACGTTATTACACTGGGATTTACATATTTACATTTACATTGGTAAATATCTTACAACATCTTGTAACATCTTGGGATCTTAATGAAGAGAATTCTTCAGAGCTAACCTAACTTACTTCCCTTCAAGGATTTTTTCACTGGTAACACCGCCTACTACTGCTTCGCCTCACCCGTCTGCAGTATACAAGTCCTTTCTCCTTGCATATGCTGCTCTTTTGTCAAGATTGATTAATTGAATATACCGACTCCAAAATGATGAACGGATTACTTCAAACTCCAACGCATCTCCCACCGTTCTTCTCTAAACTGGACTCGTGAAGCTAATGGCTAGCGCACTAGTGCGCTCAGCTCACACACTGAGGTCCGGGGTTCGAATCTCCTCCAGTACGGCTGGAAAACATTAGGGACGTGTTTCCATAAGACACCTGCTGTCCCTGTCCCTGTTCACCCATCAGTTCAAAATGCGTACCTGGGTGTTAGTCGACTGGTGTGGGTTGCATCCTGGGACAAAATTGACCAAATTTGCCCGAAATGCTCAGCATAACAAGCGGCTTTCTATATAGTAGTGTAACTGATATCAGCTATTATTAAAGATACGGAAATGTGGCTCAGATTTCATTCATCAACTTATCAACACGAACAGTCAACTTCATACTTACAGTACAATGTACGTTACACTTACATTATACATACGTTGAAGAATATTTTTTAAAAAGACACGAAATGCTGTTTATGGTATTCATATGAAAGACGTTTCGTCCCTGGTGAACGAAACGTGTTCTAAAATAAATGCCAATAACCGCACATCGGTATACATTACGAATGATGAACAACGTCCCATCATATTAGCATACTAATATCCCAGGCAGCATTTTTCTTCAGCTTAGCTGCCTTCGTATGATGAACCAAAGTGATGGAAAAATAAACACAAACGTAGTGTAATGCGCTCGTTTATTGAGAGCGTTACGCCCACACAGTGGGAGAAACACTGTCAATAAAGGATGGCATTATACCGCACATATGTCTCTGTCCTTTAACGTAAGTTGTACCACCGTACTAACTTTATCGCCATTATTTTCTACTCAGTACAACTCTTGCTAAATCCCTATAATCATAAAAAAAATCATATGTTAATCGTCTGCCATAAAGATTTTTTCATTTTTTTTTTTTTGCCCGTGATCACCAAGTTATATTATTTTTTTCAAATATTCCCAAGTTTTCTGCGATACATTGCTTAAGTGTGCCCATTTTTCTCGCAGGCTGTATTCGTTAAATTTCGAAGTGTCACCTGCGTACTTTGACTCCAGTAAATGTGCCTCTGCAACATTGCCAGAGGTTGTAATAACCCTTTAGAGATTGTTCTGTCTAGAGAGGCAGGTTTTGAGAGAGGGAGAGAGAGAGAGAGAGAGGGGCGTTTTAATGATCCTTGAACTTCTATCTTTTAGAGATTGTCCTGTCTAGAGAGGCAGGTCTAGAGAGAGAGAGAGAGACAGACAGACAGAGACAGACAAACGTGAAAGAGGCGTAAGAATTCCGACCGCTGGGACATAACGATAAATTTCTCACTTGCTTAAGCGCAGAGCTAAAAAAAATAATAGGAGGGTCGTTCGTCAAAGAGATTAATGCAGTGTCGTTCATCAAAAAGAATTGCACTGGTAATGGATGGTAATGTTCCCGCAGAGGTGCCGCCGACGAGCGGTGCCCGCTCCAGTCCTTGCAGGGGTACCGCAGACGAGCGGTGCCCGCTCCAGTCCTTGCAGGGGTACCGCAGACGAGCGGTGCCCGCTCCAGTCCTTGCAGGGGTACCGCAGACGAGCGGTGCCCGCTCGAACACGATAGTCATTACCCAACACAGCTCAGGAACACCACGTGTTTGTGAAAGCACCTCCATCGTGTCTTCGTGAAGCGCCTCCCTCAAAACTCACCCTTGGATCGCCTCAGTGCTGAGGCGATCCAGTGGCATTAACCTTAACTCCACGACCTTGGTTAACGAACTTTCTACAAATACGTCAGTTCATCGTCACGCAAGACCTCGTAAAAAGGTCTTCCAGCCCACCCATCACTAAAATCTCGATAAGGTTTCTCAGGAACGTAAAACACGTATAATGAAACTCTAGTATACACCAACGTTCCATCCTATAAAGGGCTTCTGCATACACATAATATAAGTCTTATTTTGGGCGTTGAAAATAGAAGAGTGAAGCATTGTCAACTAGACTTGCTATGAAAGTCACATTGAATTTACTGACCTATAACTCCTAAAATCTTTATAACACTATTGTACACAACCACGGAACGATTGGGGTTAGATCACCCATGGCAAGCGAGTCGTAAAACTCCCGGCCAGTGTGTGAGCCAGCTGGCTATAATATTGTAGCCAGCTGGTCCACTGGCTTAAGCACTGGTCTGGAGTTATAAAGGCTCACTCGCTATGGTTTCAAACCCATCACTCGTTCCGTGTTTTTATACTGGCCCATCCTGGGTTAAGTATACATTATGCACTATATACGAGGATGATGTAAACGGTTTAGAAAACAGAAAAGTTGAATGAGATTTGTGCATCATTTGGAAATGTTTACCACGGAAACGTTCTTGATTATAATAGTGAAAAAAGCAATGACTGGCGAAACTTTTCCATTGTAAAAAATATACTTTTGCATGTGAGCAGAAGTAAATAAAATGGTATAAAATATCGACTAGTTGATGACATGTGCAGCAGTTGGGTATCTTCATTGCTGAAAGGTTTCGTTTCACAGTAGACGTTTCTCAGACAAATACTGAGGCAGTAAGTGTGATAGTAAAGTGAAAATGTCGTCACTCCATCAGCCTTGGATAAATAGTATTTGAGAGGGTCAAGTCTCCATTAAGACTCCATTACTATGTTTCGGCTTCATATCCTTCAAGACCATGAAGCTGAACTCTCCAGGCTGAAGGACTGACCATTTCAAATACTATTTCTCCAAGGTTAGTAGAGTGATTTCATCTTCATTTCACTAATACACCTGCTGCTTCTGTATCTAGAGAAGCCTTCTGTGTAGGTGAAACGTTTCAACTCAGATGCCAAAATGTTGCACATGCGTCTTACTCATCACCTAAATAAAAAGTTACGTGCTTGGTTATTCGTCAGTCAACACATTTTGGAAGCTCACAAGCCGGTGCCCTCAGGTACACAACGTCAATAAAGATTACCTTTCCTGAGGATATAAGCACTGTATTAGAATTTAAGCCACTGGAAACCAGCGTCATTTAAACTTCTTTTGGCCTCTAAGAGAGGCTTTACTTACCTGAAACAAGTAATCCTCCTCTAAGTCACTGACGTGTTGTTGTTGAGCCCTATTCTGTTTCCTTGCTGTAGATTAATGACAGAATACTCTGCTCGCAACCATAGGGCTTGAGAGATCGATTCCAGAACAGGAAAACCTGTGTCAAGTCTCGTGTTGTTTCTGATCACCCACAGGAAACTACGTATCTGGACGATGGTCGACTGTTGGAAGTCTCATTCTTGGGAGGGAAGAGGAAGTGAATGCATTTAGGGCCAGGCTTTAGAATAAGCTGACTCAGCATAGCACTTCTTAGCCTGAAAATTCAACCCTGTAAGAAGAAACCTTAGCACCTGTGAATTGTCCCACCAGTACCGCTCAGGATTTTGGAGTGAATAGGTGCGAGCAGAAGCAGAAGCAGGAGCAGCAGCAACAGAAGCAGAAGAGTGAACGGAGCAGGAGGAGGAAGGCGAGAGAAGGGGGAGGTTGAAGAGAGCAGGAGATAGAGGGTAAGCATGGCAAGAGGATTAGGAGGGTTAGGAGAGCAGGGGAATTAGGAGGGAGAGTAGAAAAGGGGGGATTAGGAGAGCAAGGAGAGCTGGAATAAGAAGAAGAAAATAGTTTCTGTCTCTTCAAGTAAGATAACACAGAATATATGGTAATAACTGCCATCACAGGCAAAATTTACCACCGGTTAAATCATAAGATAACTTTACAACGAAAATTTAACTAAAACACGTACACACTGACAGTAAATTTCACCAAACTGAAATATATTACATACATACTCAGGATGTTTGTTATTGGTAAATACGCCAGACAGGCCCCAAGGAAATGCATACAGACATATACCTCGCAGATATATGTCGAGGCAGTGGACACAAGTAACATATTCATTCATGCAATATACATATTCATGGAACACATAGTGTATTAGGAGGGATAGTGGCATCTTGACGTAGTCTGACCTAGAATGCTGAATGCTGTTCGTATCACTTTGTCAGTTTAATACGAGATGAGTGATTTGTAACGTTAACTGAGGAGGCAGATGCGAAATGACAGGTGTTTAGAAGATGCACATGAACATGTGCATAAGCAGATTCCATCAACACAGCACTTGTAACGGTAAGTGCAAACTCGTGAGCATGAATGCTCACCCACAGCAACCACTCACAGCAACCACTCCCAACAACTACTTAGGTTTATCATAAACCCTGGTAACGGATGCAGACAAGTAGTGTAAAAAACACACGTCAACAAACACTAATGATCAAGGTCCGAAGATCAAAATGTTTTCCGGTGAATATATCCTGGCATTTGTTCAAGTGTATCTTTCTTTAATTACCCAGGTGTAAGTAAACGCTACAGGCAATATATATACCTTTAACAGCAGATAGTGTTGGGACGCCAAGCATAATAAAATCTTGTAGATAATACTTGGAAAACCATAAATTATGTTGGGCAGCAGGGCAGGTGATGTTATATTGTGATGTTATGTTGCCTGCAACAATACACACATGACCCGCACATAGAAACTCATGACGATGTTTCGGTCCGACTTGATCCATTAGCTAGTCACACCGGATTGTTCCAGTCACGGTATTGTGCTTTTTTCTTCTTCGGTGTAACATCAAAACTGTTATTCGTGTACATAATCCTGAAGGATACTGAAGGATGCTTCCGTCCCCTGGTGCTTGGATCAAGGCTTTATCAACCTAGTTGTTACTGCTGGCCACAATACAGTCCAACGTACGAACCACATCCCGGCTGTTCAGGAACTGATTGGAGGAACTTGTGAGGTGTTCTTATGAATGCAGCCAGAGGTTTCTTGGTAATTCCCCTTATGCATCGAGAAAGGGCGTTGAAGAGTCGGAGACCTCTGACATTCATTGAGTTCTCTTAGTGTATTCGTTCCCCTGCTTTTTACTGGTATTTTGCACCGTCTATCAAGTCTCTTGCCATGCGGAGTGATTACTGTGTTAAAGTTGGAGACCAGTCACTCGAGGATTATTCCATGTGTAAATTATGATGTACTTTTCTCGCCAATGTTCCAAAGAGGATTTGAAGCATACCCGGTAAAAAAAATCATACCACGGGCGGGGTTAGAACCCGCGATCAGAGAATCTTAAAACTCCAGACCGACGCGTTAGCTAACACGTCGGTCTGGAATTTTAAGACTGATCGCGGGTTCTAACCTCGCCCGTGGTATGGTTTGTTTGCAATCGTGTCATTACGATTTCATGAGTCATTCTCGGTAGTTCACGTGCTTAATTGAACGTATACAGACAGTGAAAATTCTTTGTTTCGAAGTTTCACAATCTCGCCTGCCTTGGAGTGTCGTTAACATACAGTACTATTCTATCCTGGAGAAAACAAGTGAATTGAAAAGTATTATTGGTTCAACATCTCTTGTGTTGAAATTTCTAGTTATCCAGTTTATAATTTTCTTTGTGGCAGCATTAGCAACAATGTTATGACCCTTGAATGTGAGATCATCTGTCAGCATCACTCCCAACCATCACAGGTGGAACTTTCGTTCCTGTGAATGATCTGATTATGTCTTGTATTTCATAACAATCTTCCTCCATTCTTCCGTTATATAACAGAACAATTGAAACTTATCCTCGTTAAACATCATGGTGTTCAACTGTATGAGAGATTCTGGTGTCATCAGTAAAGGATGTTACGGTTCAATGGTTTTTTTTTTGTCCTTGTCGATGCTGGATATAAAAACAAGAAAGTGAAGTGGGGTGAGTACTACACCTCGAGGAATGAAACTTTTCACTGTGGCAGCCACTGACTTTGTTTACTGTTACTCTTTGGGTTATATTTGTTGAAAAGTTAAATATCCGTCTGTCCACTTTTCGAGTAGCAAAATTGGAAATAAATCAGCGCCTCAAACCGCTCTGATTCCTCTAAATATGCAACAGTATAAGATTTTTTACTGTCTGGTTACACAGTTGGCCGAGCAGAGAGGGAAGGGGAGCTCAGAAGCTGCCCATAGTCTGTGTGATTGTACTGGTATAACCTATTAGGCTGATTCTAAGCCCTGCTGCTTGTGTTCTCTCTTCTGAAATAACTAGTTTAGTCCTCAACCTATTTCATGAGGTGAAGTGTGGGTTATTATGACTGGCACATACAGTCACGTCAGTAAGAGAAACACTCCAGTTATTGCTCTTAATCAAACAATTCCCTCTTTGTGTTAAGAAATCGGCAAATTTTTATCAGCAAAGAGTAAAATTTATTATGCATCATCCTGTTCATTAGATGCAACAGATATTTAAGTTTGAAGCCGTTCAGTAGAGGAATAATTGAATATATTCACTGAAAATTATTACACCACTTCCAGGAAAATTGGTAAATTGGCCCCTACACACTCCAGTAACTCAACCTAAGTAGGATACCTGTGTTGGACGTTTGAACCTGATTATAAGAGGCTTTCCGAAGCTATCATACGGAAACCTGCACATACCATGTAGTTACAGTATACCAGCGTTGAAAGTATGAACCCCATCGGGTTTCATACTTTCCATACGAAAACGATGGAAGAAAAAATGTCAACCATTTACAATATGCCCTCGAGGATAACTAATTTTTATTGTTATAGGTATACCACCGAGAAGCGCTAAATCAGAAGGGGCCGTATACACCGCCTGGGGAATGGGAGGTAATTAAATTCGGCTCGAGAAAAAAACTATCTCTAGTTCCATAAATCAAAAGTGTTTCAACAGGATCACGACTCTCCTTCAAGAGGGAATACTATCAAGTGAGGAGAGTTTTTCATGCCTTTTCGAAGGGGATAAATTGCGAGCTAGTACAGTGACCCGGTGTCTGCCCAGGAAAGTGGAAGAAAACACAACATCAAAATAGGTACGTGGACTTCAGGCTGAGGGACTGACCACCTCGAGAATGATGGACTGATTATATGATTTTTACCTCGCTACTGCTACTGCTGCCTACAACACATTCTTCACTGTATCTGAGTGATAAAGCTTGCCGCATAGACGAGAACTTGAAAAACGGGATTAAATGCAAAAAAAAAAAAAAGAAAATCAAATGAATTGGATAGTTGAATTACCATTGGGAGTCACTGAAATTAACACACAAGAAAGTTTAACAGTGGGTTAAATATACGATGGAGGAAAAATTTTGAGAGTAAAGTCAGTAGGTAACTGCAGTGTTACTCTAACTCAGGGGTTCCCAACCTTTTCTAAGCCCAGCACACCCAAGAAATGTTGGATTAATGTTGCACTACAAAAGTGATATCACATTCGAAGATGAAGACGTCAAATTTCTAATTTTTGAATCGCAAATTGAGCCAAATACAGTGGTGAACAGGTTGGAAACTCCCGGCGTCAAACAGATTATGTTCTTGTGATCGTACGAACAAAACTAAACTTTAAGTTGCCACAAGGACTGAACTCAAATTAAACTTGGTTAAATAAAACGATTGTTTTTTAATAGGAAGGAATATGAAGTAATATTGAACCAGAAATTGCGGATTTGGCTAATGAAGTCATAAACGAAAAAATATTTTCGCTTTTGGTTAATAAGACCGAAAAAAAACTATTTAAGCTTTAGCCGCTCCTCCCGTGGCTCGAGTGGTAGCGCCGAGTGCGCTACCACCCGAGTTTACTACCAGTTTACAATAAGTACCAATTTACATTGTGAAGTACCAGTTTCTACTACATTACAGCTCACGCTGTACTGTACCAACTTCAGCAGCAATACACCATTTTAAGCTGTAATGTACCAGTTTAAGCAGCATTGCACCAATTTAAGCTGCAATGCACTAATTTAAGCCGTAAGCTGCAAAACACCAATTTAAGCAGTAACGTACCAATTTATAGCGTAATGTACCAGTTTATGGTATAAAATTACATTCCAATGTCCCAATCTGCACTTAATGTTCCAATTTGCACTGTAACGGTACAGAAGAAGGTACAGGGGTAATAACTGGAAAGTAAATAATGTTCGCTCACCTGGGGCTATCTTCAGGTAGGCGAGTAATAATAACCCTCAATTATAGAATATAAATAAAAAGTAATTTCATCTTTCCGAGTTGATGGAATAATAATGACGGCCATTTCAGCTCATTTGCATACATTGCTTGAATGGCGCGGTATTTCACTCAGATTTGAATTTATGTAATAATACAAATCTGCCATTTATATGCAGTGAGAATTTCGTGTCTTCAGGGATGGAACGCATCTTTATAAAGAGGAGAATAATGTAGATAGAGTAACTGTTAGAAAGATGCGTAATTGTAATAGGGGTAATACCAATTGGAATAATCGTTGATGTGATAATGAGTGTGTGATGTAATGGTAGGATGATGGTTGTGTGATGATGGCGGCGCGATGTAACGAGAGCGTTGAGGGGGAGAAACACTGAAATCTAGGTGAGATGTCTCTTTCTGTACCGACCACTCTTCTCCTTCCTCCTCCTCTTAATCATCTTCCTTCTCCTCTTAATCCTCTTTCTCCTCCTTTTAGTCCTCCTTCTCCTCCTCAGTCTCCTCCTCCTAATCCTCCTCTTCTTCCTTCTTTGATATTAAACTTGTTCTTGTACCACATATCTCCCTTTCTCTCTCTCTCTCTCTCTCTCTCTCTCTCTCTCACACACACACACACACACACACACACACACACACACACACACACACACACACACACACACACACACACACACACAGTCACTGGCTGTTTACTCTCAACTCGTACCTTCTCCTGGAATGTGCATTATTGTGACTTACTGTCCAGCGCACACACACTTATATCCCAGCTCTGTCGTCCAGACCCCTTGTATCAGTTCTACTCTCTCACGCTCTTACAAAAGCAGTACACTCAGCCAAAGTGCATTACCAAACGGTGGTGCACCGTGCACGGCAACTGTTCGCCCTCATATCTGCCTAAGTAATGCGTGCACCGTTTAAGCCCCTACGATTTTGCTAGAGTGCTGCTCACAAGCAGGAAAACGCAACGTAAAATCGAAGAAGAGTAATGGGTAAATGGTTGAAATTGGGAGGTTGCGCTGCAATGTGAATTCATGAAGTGATGGTGGACGTAAAAATTGGGGAGGGAAAGAGAGAGACGGGGGGGGGGAGAACGGGAAGAGCAGACAGCAGACTATTCATCGGTCTACTATAAAAGAAGTGTTCTTGTTAAGAAGAATTTACTAGTCTAACCTATCTTACGTCTAGATAGCTGAAATGGAATTAATGTCTATTACTACTACTACTACTATACTGTTACTACCATTAATACTATTACTACTACTACTATATCTACTATTATTATTACTACTATTATTGTTTTTATCATTACTACTACTATTATACTCTAGGCTACTCACTGTCAGTTGATCGTCTTCATCACGCAGCTTCAGGGGTGGGCGAACGGAATCATTTTTTTTCTTTAGTCCAATTTCAATTAAATTTTTACAGTGATTTAAGCAGCATTTGAAACCTACACACTGTGTTTGTAGTGAGACTAGATAGAAAAAAAAAATAGGGCAAAATTCTACACTGCATAAAACTCTCCCTTTTCTACATAACTGGGAAGATGTACAATGCTCTAGTTGACATCAGATGAACGATAAGGGATAGATAATTTTGAACCCTACGCCCTTTGAGCGAAAATGTCAATAGATTACATCATAAAAAATGTTGACGTTTACTATTTTTTTTTAAGGATTTTTTGTGAGAAAAAATCAATAAAAAAAAGCGGTATAAAATATCACAAATCATCAATGAGTGTTAGTAGAACCATCATTACGCAACAGCGTGTGCAAAAATTATGACACTCCTATTAATACTTTTCGCAAAAAATGGAAAATAATGTCAACTTATGTCTGAGTTATACATACATTGTTTTCTCTAAAGTCTATGGTCATGATGCGCCAAATCTCAGTATGTTGCACACCTTAACCGTAAGTGACTGACCTGTTGTCACTCCTTGCATTTGAATGGAGTCCTCAGAGATGCTGCAGTATAATGAATTTAGAATGAAACAATCAGAAAAATCGTAATTTTTGGAAGAAAAAAACACTAATTCCCATTATGTCTTTTTTATGAGACCAAGAACAAAAAAATTACACTTTTGGAAAAAACATACTTAGAAATATAATAGAAACAAGCTAATTACATCACCATGTTGCCAGAATTATGCACTATTTTTCAGTAAGAAAACATTTTTGTCGGTAATTTTTCAATCTTCCTTTTTTTTTATTACTCCAAAAACGATCGCCCAGCCCTCCAGGATCAGCGTCAGGAGTCCTCTGACTACCGTCAGCCCCTGGATGGTATCAAGCTGAAGCTGATATTTACAAACTGCTTATCCAACTGCATCTAAAATGACTGAAGAGTTTTTGCACTTGCAGTTTAACTGGGCAGTCCATCCCATTGATGTGTTGCTGCAAAACAATTTTTACCTAAATTTGTGTTGAATTTCCTTTCTGAAAGTTTTATTTTATCGTGTTTATTGACTCAAAAATATTTTCTTTATAAAGCGGCGCATCAAATCTCTCCGTATTTTAAAAGTTTTGGAATGAAATCGTCAAATCTTTGATCGTAAGAGGAAACTGATTCATCGTTAGATCTCTGATCGTAAGAGGAAACTGATTCATCGTCAGATCTTTGACCGTAAGAGGAAACTGATTCATTGTTAGATCTCTGATCGTAAGAGGAAACTGATTCATCGTCAAATCTTTGATCGTAAGAGGAAACTGATTCATTGTTAGATCTCTGATCGTAAGAGGAAACTGATTCATCGTCAGATCTTTGACCGTAAGAGGAAACTGATTCATTGTTAGATCTCTGATCGTAAGAGGAAACTGATTCATCGTCAAATCTTTGATCGTAAGAGGAAACTGATTCATTGTTAGATCTCTGATCGTAAGAGGAAACTGATTCATCGTCAAATCTTTGATCGTAAGAGGAAACTGATTCATCGTCAAATCTTTGATCGTAAGAGGAAAGTGATTCATCGTCAAATCTTTGATCGTAAGAGGAAACTGATTCATCGTTAGATCTCTGATCGTAAGAGGAAACTGATTCATCGTCAAATCTTTGATAGTAAGAGGAAATTCATTGTTTGGTGTTTATTCATGGGATTTGTTTCTTAATAATAGGACGAGTTCAGATGTCCACTTTTATATAGTTTTGAGGCGAAAACCGGACAACATATTTAAATTGCAATTAGGAAAATGAGTTATTAAAATAATTTTTATTTTCAAATTTAACTCTAAATTTCTAGAAAAGAAACCAAACATTCTTTTAGCCTAGCTGCTAGTATTGCTGCTAGTACTGCTGCTAGTATTGCTGCTAGTACTGCTGCTAGTATTGCTGCTAGTACTGCTGCTAGTATTGCTGCTAGTATTGCTGCTAGTATTGCTGCTAGTACTGCTGCTAGTATTGCTGCTAGTATTGCTGCTAGTACTGCTGCTAGTATTGCAGCTAGTATTATTGCTAGAATTGGTGCTAGTATCGCTACTAGTATTGGTGCCAGTATTGGTGCTAGTATTGCTGCTAGTATTGTTGGTATTGCTGCTAGTGTTGCTGCTAGTATTACTACTAATATTGTAGTATTGCTAATATTGCTGCTAATATTGTTAGTATGGCTGCTAGTATCGCTACTAGTATTGCTGTGAGTATTCCTGCTAGCATTGCTGCTAGTATCGCAGCTAGCATTGCTGCTAGTATTGCTGTTAGTATTACTACTAGTACTGCTGCTAGTGTTGCTACTAGTATTTAGTGTTGCTACTAGTATTGCTAATACTGCTAGTATCGCTAGTATTGCTGCTAGTATTGCTGCTAATATTGCTGCTAGTATCGCTACTAATATTGCTGCTAGTATTGCTACTAATATTTCTGCTAGTATCGCTACTAGTATTTCTGCTAGTATCACTACTAGTATTGCTGCTTGTATTGCTTCTAGTATTGCTGTTAGTATTGCTGCTAGTGTTGATAGTATTGCTGCTATTATCGCCACTAGTATTTCTGCTAGTATCACTAACAGTATTGCTGCTACCAGTATAGCCTGCCTAGTATTGCCTGCCAGCGCCTGCCAGGACTTGCCGCCAGTGCCGCTGCCAGTATCGCCTACCTATTCCCTGCCAGGTATCGCCGCTGGCCAGTTGCCGTTGCCAGTATCGCCTGCTAGTATCGCTGCCTAGTATTGCATACCTAGGTACCGCCTAGCATCGTTACCTAGTATTCGCTTGCTTGGTACTGCCGAAGTACCTGCCTGCCAGCATTGCCGCAAGCAATTGCCTAGTACTGCTGCCAGCATTGCCACCAGTGCCGCCAGCATTGCCGCCAGTACCGCTAGGTACCGTGCCAGTATTGCCGCCAGTACCGGTGCCTACCGGCATTGCCGCCAGTACCGCCTGGCAGTTACTGCCTGCCAGTACCGGCTGGTAGCATTGGTTGGTAGGGCCATGGTACTGCCTGGCATTACTGCCAGCCAGTTGCTGCCGCCAGTACCGCCTGGTAGTACTTGGCGCCTAGCACCGCCAGCACCTGGCTGGCAGTACTTGCCTGCTAGGGGCACCGGGCCTAGTATTGGCCGCCAGGCACCTGCCGCCAGGCATTGCCGCCAGTACTTGGCCTGCCAGCGCTTCGCCTGCCTAGCATTGCCTTGCCAGTAGCCGCCGCTGGCCAGTTCGCTGCCAGTGCCGCTTGCTAGTATTGGCCGTTAGTACCTACCTCGCCTAGTACCTGGCCTGCCTAGCATTGGCCGCCTAGCACCGCCTATCACCGGCCGTTGGGCCACGGCTAGCATTGGGCCAGCATTGCCGCCAGTACCGCCGCCAGCAACCGCCGCCTGGGCACCGCCGCCAGTACCGCCGCCAGCACCGCCGCCAGCACTTGGCCGCCAGCACCGTTGCCTGGCACTTGCCGCCAGTACCCGCCGCCAGTATTGCCGCCAGCACCGCCAGTTATTGCCTGCCAGCATTGCCGCCTAGCACCGCCGCCAGCACCGCCGCCAGCATTGCCGCCAGCACCGCCTGCCAGTACCGCCGCCAGCAACTGCCTGGCCTAGCATTGGCCGCCTAGCATTGCCGCTAGGGCACCGCCGTTAGGGTACCGCCGCTAGCATTGCCGCTAGGCATTGCCGCTAGTACCTGCCTGCCTAGTACCGCCTGCCTGGGTACTTGCCTGCCAGTACCGCTTGCCAGTACTTGCCTGCCAGCATTGCCTGCTAGGGCATTGCTGCCAGTACCGCCTGCCTAGTACCGCCTGCCAGTATTGCCTGCCTAGTACCGCCTGCCTAGCACCGCCTGCCTGGCACCGCCTGGCCTAGCATTGCCTGCCTAGTATTGCCTGCCAGTACCGCCTGCCAGTATTGCCTGGGTTGCCAGGTTCGCCTGCCTAGTATTCGCCAGTACCGCCGCCATCGCTAGTTCCGCCTGCCAGTACTCCGCCGCCTAGCATTGGCCTGCCAGCATTGCCTGCCAGCACCGCTGCCAGTACCGCTGCCAGTACTGGCCTGCCTGGTATCCGCCTTTTCCAGCTAGTAACGCTGCTGTATTGCTAGTAATCGCCTGCTAGTAACTTGGTTGCCTAGGCACCGCCTGCCTAGTACCGCCGCCTATCATTGCTAGCCAGTACCGCCGCCTAGCATTGCTGCTAGTACCGCCTGCCTAGTACCTGCTGGCCAGCATTGCCTGCCTGGTACTGCCGCTAGTATTGCCTGCCTAGCACCTGCTGCCTAGTATTGCTGGTTGCTGGGCACTGCCTGCTAGCCGCCGCTGCCAGTACTGCCGTTGCTAGTTGCTGCCGCAAGTACCGCTGCTAGCATTGCTGCAAGTACTGCCGCTAGCATTACTTGCCTAGTACTGCCTGCTAGTATTGCTGCTAGGTACTGCTGCCTAGTACTGGCTGCTAGTACCGCCTGCCAGTATCATTGCCGCTAGTATTGCCTAATCATCCACTTTGAAATTCTTCTTTTCTCTTTTACTCGTACATAGTTTCCAAACATTTTCGCTCGTATTAAAAATACTAACATCCAAAATACTTTTTTTTTGCACATGTTAACACTGAAACTTATCTTCCACACTTCCGCCCACTGTCTCAACCTGTCAACCTCCGTGTCACCCTGTCAATGTCCGTGTCAACCTGTCAATGTCCGTGTCAACCTGTCAATGTTCGTGTCAACCTGTCAATGTCCGTGTCAACCTGTCAATGTCCGTGTCAACCTGTCAATGTCCGTGTCAACCTGTCAATGTCCGTGTCAACCTGTCAATGTCCGTGTCAACCTGTCAATGTCCGTGTCAACCTGTCAATGTCCGTGACAACCTGTCAACGTCCGTGTCACCCTGTCAATGTCCGTGTCACCCTGTCAATGTCCGTGTCAACCTGTCAATGTCCGTGTCAACCTGTCAACGTCCGTGTCAACCTGTCAATGTCCGTGTCAACCTGTCAATGTCCGTGTCAACCTGTCAACGTCCGTGTCAACCTGTCAACGTCCGTGTCAACCTGTCAATGTCCGTGTCAACCTGTCAATATTCGTGTCAACCTGTCAATGTCAACCTGTCAACCTCCGTGTCACCCTGTCAATGTCCGTGTCAACCTGTCAATGTCCGTGTCAACCTGTCAATGTTCGTGTCAACCTGTCAATGTCCGTGTCAACCTGTCAATGTCCGTGTCAACCTGTCAATGTCCGTGTCAACCTGTCAATGTCCGTGCCAACCTGTCAATGTCCGTGCCAACCTGTCAATGTCCGTGCCAACCTGTCAATGTCCGTGTCAACCTGTCAATGTCCGTGTCAACCTGTCAATGTCCGTGTCACCCTGTCAATGTCCGTGTCAACCTGTCAATGTCCGTGTCAACCTGTCAATGTCCGTGTCAACCTGTCAATGTCTGTCACCCTGTCAATGTTCGTGTCAACCTGTCAATGTCCGTGTCACCCTGTCAATGTCCGTGTCAACCTGTCAATGTCCGTGTCAACCTGTCAATATTCGTGTCAACCTGTCAATGTCCGTGTCAACCTGTCAATATTCGTGTCAACCTGTCAATGTCCGTGTCAACCTGTCAATGTCCGTGTCAACCTGTCAATGTTCGTGTCAACCTGTCAATGTCCGTGTCAACCTGTCAATGTCCGTGTCAACCTGTCAATATCCGTGTCAACCTGTCAATGTCTGTGTCAACCTGTCAATGTCAGTGACAACCTGTCAATGTCAGTGACAACCTGTCAATGTCAGTGACAACCTGTCAATGTCCGTGACAACCTGTCAATGTCTGTGTCAACCTGTCAATGTCCATGTCAACCTGTCAATGTCCGTGTCAACCTGTCAATGTCCGTGTCAACCTGTCAATGTCCGTGTCAACCTGTCACTGTCTCTGGATGAGCCAAGGATGATACATTTCTTCCTCAATTTTAGGTTTTCCATGAATGTTTCACTTGTCCCGCAGCTCGGTTGGTAGAGCGCCCAGCTCATAAATTGAGTGCCCAGTGTTCGATCTCCGTGTGGAAACATTTGGGCGTGTTTCCTTAAGACACCTGCTGTTCCTGTTTACTTAGAAGCAAGGAGGTGTCTGGGTGTTAGCCGACTGGTGTTGGTCGCATCCTGGGGGACAAAAATTAACCAAAGTTTTACGAAATGCAATGCATAACCAGGGGCTTTCTATATAGTATATCACTGATGTCAGCTATGGTCTGTATAAGTTGTATCATGCACTTGTACAAATTTAATAACTATTATTATTAATTTGGTATGTCAGCTTAATAAACAATGGACAAATTTCTGAGGAACTCCAGAGATGACGGGTAACCTCCGTCTAGTGCCACCCGTCATTTCCAACTGGCAATTCACGTCCATTTTGGCCAACAATCATCGATGTCGTACCTCGTCGAATACTTTCTGAAGATCTAGGTACACTATTTCTACGGAAAGTTTATTATTACGGTATATCAGTAATTCTGGAAAGTTTGGTGGGTTCGAATTTTTATTGCAGAATTGCTGTTGATTTCCGGTTCTTAAGTTATTTAATAAATGTTTCATCATTTTCCCTAATAAGTTATTATTTGTTTAAGCAAAAGTAATGGTAATCTAATGGGACGAGAGTTCAGAACACATGTCTCGTCTCCCATTTTGTTAATTTGTGTGTGTGTGTGTGTGTGTGTGTGTGTGTGTGTGTGTGTGTGTGTGTGTGTGTGTGTGTGTGTGTGTTAATGAGAATATCAAAGAAAAATCGGAGTTTCGTTCTAGGTAACCTATCTTCAGAGTTTAATTTATTTTTTAATTTGCATAAATTTGCGTAGAATGTAACATCCAAAAGTTCCTCTTGCATTTCATTTCATTTTCTGCAGTTCTGTTTATGAAGAAAATTTGTTTGATACTTTTGTTCAGTTTACAATTATGTTCTATTGATGGAGGTAAAAAGTATGCTTTTATAACCTTGTGTGTTTACAATGTCTTTTTTTTTCTCGTATCACAAACGAGGCCAATTTTTCGTTAACTTCGTTTTGCTGCGGGAATCCCTTTTTCTGCTTGTCTTTTGATTTTTTTCTAATTTATGAACATATGTTTTTAAACACTCGCATTTTACCAGCGCTGTTTTTGTTTTAATATTTACCTAAAATTGATTAGGAGGTATTTTTTTCCCCTCCATTCACCTGAGCGAAAAGTTTTCAAGGCCTGTGACCACCTCACAATTTCTTTGAAAAAACGGCATTACAGTTTAAACCTTTAGGTCATTTGTGTTAAAATATTTTAGCCGGATATACATGCGACCTGCTTTGTCTCTCTCTCCTAATTCCATTACATCGTAATTATTTAATGTGAAATTATCCCACGTGCTCAGTTTATTCATTTTTTACATCAGTTTGTTATCCACTTTCTACACTGTGTTTGAATTATCTTCAAATATATTCAAATCAAATATTTTTTTTCTGGCGCTTCTTCTGTATATATTAGAATAATGCAAAAACCTCGAACAAGCGATACGAGATGCAAAACAACCACTAGAAGGGAAGTTAAATGAAAGTTCTAGGCCTCTCGTGCTGCAATCAACACATCAGGAGCTTGCAATGTTGCAAAATAAGGAGGGGGGTCTAAGTAAATACAACCACAGGAACCGCCTTTGCTCCAGCAAAGCCACTTGCTGTGGCCGTATTTGTTTGAACGTCATCCTCTTTTGTCCTTCACTGCAAGTTCCCGATGTGTTGATTGCAACGCGAAAGGCCTAGAGCTATCATTCAACTCCCCCTGTAGTTGCTCTGTATATTAGAACAAATAGTGGAGTAAGGGCCAGTCCTTGTGGAATACTGCCTCTCTTTTACTCCCAAATAGTCACAAACCACTATCCTCATGGACTTAGTCATACCCATTCATGAAACTTTGTATGAATTCTGATCCTATTTGCTCTTTAAATGGGTTAGTTATCGCTTGTTACAGGCATTTGATGATGAACATTTAGCCATTATTATTATTATTATTATTATTATTATTTATATGTGAGTGTGCGTGCTCACGCGAGTGCACTTTAGCAGGGTCTGAAAACCTTCACAGATCTCCGGTTTTAACTTTGTTGAAAGAGACAGCAGTAATGTCTAGGGGAATCAGAGAGAGGTTTGTAACCACTTTAATTTCACGCAAGGTTGCTTAGTGCGCTGTATGAAGACACACACACACACACACACACACACACACACACACACACACACACACACACACACACACACACACACACACACACACACACATAAGAGAAAGTGCAAAACTTTGTAACAAAACTAGTCCCGGAGGAGGAGAGTTCTATTCCTTTCGTGTTGCAATCAGCACATCAGGAGCTTGCAACGTTACAAAAAGAGGAGGAGGTCCAAGTATATACGATGACAGGAACCGCCTTTGCTTCTTACCTTCTCCTACAAGGAGAAGTTAAGGGAAGTCAACCTGGCAACACTGGAGGACAGGAGAGATAGGGGGAAAATATGATAACGACATATAAAATACCGAGAGGAATCGACAAGGTGGACAGAGACAGGATGTTCCAGAGATGGGGCACAGCAACAAGGGGACACAGTTGGAAGTTGAAAATTCAGATGTATTTCAAGGATGTTAGGAAGTATTTCTTCAGTCACAGAGTTGTCAGGAAGTGGAATAGTTTGGGAAGTGTTGCAGTGGAGGCAGGATCCATACATAGCTTTAAGAAGAGGGTTCATAAAGCTCATGGAGTAGGAAGAGTGACCTAGTAGTAACTAGTGAAGAGGCGGAGCCAGTGAAGACTCGACCCCTGCAACCACAACTAGGTGCGTGCATCTAGGTGAGTACACTAAGCCGGTTGTCTATCGACAAGTTCCTCTGACAACTAGCAACTAAGACACAGACACACACACACACACACACACACAGACACACACACACACACACACACAGTGGGCACCTGTGACCAGCGGGGTCCCGCAGGGGTCAGTCCTAGGACCAGTGCTGTTTCTGGTATTTGTGAACGACATGACGGAAGGAATAGACTCTGAGGTGTCCCTGTTTGCAGATGACGTGAAGTTGATGAGAAGAATTCACTCGATCGAAGACCAGGCAGAACTACAAAGGGATCTGGACAGGCTGCAGACCTGGTCCAGCAATTGGCTCCTGGAGTTCAATCCCACCAAGTGCAAAGTCATGAAGATTGGGGAAGGGCAAAGAAGGCCGCAGACGGAGTACAGTCTAGGGGGTCAGAGACTACAAACCTCACTCAAGGAAAAAGATCTTGGGGTGAGTATAACACCAGGCACATCTCCTGAAGCGCACATCAACCAAATAACTGCTGCAGCATATGGGCGCCTAGCAAACCTCAGAACAGCATTCCGACATCATAATAAGGAATCATTCAGGACCCTGTACACCGTGTATGTTAGGCCCATATTGGAGTATGCGGCACCAGTTTGGAACCCACACCTAGCCAAGCACGTGAAGAAACTAGAGAAAGTGCAAAGGTTTGCAACAAGACTAGTCCCAGAGCTAAGAGGTATGTCCTACGAGGAGAGGTTAAGGGAAATCAACCTGACGACAATGGAGGACAGGAGAGATAGGGGGGACATGATAACGACATACAAAATACTGAAAGGAATTGACAAGGTGGGGACAAAGACAGGATGTTCCAGAGATTGGACACAGTAACAAGGGGACACAGTTGGAAACTGAAGACACAGATGAATCACAGGGATGTTAGGAAGTATTTCTTCAGCCACAGAGTAGTCAGTAAGTGGAATAGTTTGGGAAGCGATGTAGTGGAGGCAGGATCCATACATAGCTTTAAGCAGAGGTATGATAAAGCTCACGGCTCAGGGAGAGTGACCTAGTAGCGATCAGTGAAGAGGCGGGGCCAGGAGCTCGGACTCGACCCCCGCAACCTCAACTAGGTGAGTACAACTAGGTGAGTACAGACACACAGACACACACACAGACACACACACACACACACAGACACACACACAGACACACACACAGACACACACAGACACACACACACACACACACACACACACACACACACACACACACTCCTGGCGGGGCCAGGAACTTGGACTCGACCCCTGCAACCCTAACTAGGTGAGTACACACACACACACACACACACACACACACACACACACACACACACACACACACACACAACAGGTTAAGTGCCTCTTGCAACCGGTAACTAACAACAGACAAACAACAGACCACAGAAAACGGGTAAACACAAACGTCAGAGTTTGCCGACAAAACGCGAAAGCTAATAAACGGTTAAACACAACCAACAGATCAAATGAAACAGGCATATACAAAAAACAGACTGCAGGTATCTAACAGACAAATAGACAGGGGGGTGTGGCTCCCCTTTAAAAATAATTTAACGGTGTTCAAAGATTGCTCAACGCTGACAATAAAACACACACAAAAACACCTTAAAACACAAGCAATAAACAATAAAACACCTGAAATATAACGACACAGCCACATATAGGAGTCGTTTGGAAGGTCGTAAAAAAAAATTGATGGGTATTCAGTCGTCGAATAAACAACAGGGAAAAATGAGAGGTGAGAATTGCTGAATTTACAGCGTGAGGCGCAAGGCACTCTACCCAGAAACAATTATTATGATTATTTGATTCTTATTATTGTGATTAATATTATTGATTAATATTATTATTGTGATTAATATTATTGTGATTAATATTATTGTGATTAATATTATTGTGGTTAATATTATTGTGGTTAATATTATTGTGATTAATATTATTGTGATTAATATTATTGTGATTAATATTATTGTGGTTAATATTGTGATTAATATTATTGTGGTTAATATTATTGTGATTAATATTATTGTGATTAATATTATTGTGATTAATATTATTGTGATTAATATTATTGTGATTACTATTATTGTGATTAATATTATTGTGATTAATATTATTGTGATTAATATTATTGTGGTTAATATTATTGTGATTAATATTATTGTGGTTAATATTATTGTGATTAATATTATTGTGATTAATATTATTGTGGTTAATATTATTGTGATTACTATTATTGTGATTAATATTATTGTGATTAATATTATTGTGATTAATATTATTGTGGTTAATATTGTGATTAATATTATTGTGGTTAATATTATTGTGATTAATATTATTGTGGTTAATATTGTGATTAATATTATTGTGGTTAATATTATTGTGATTAATATTATTGTGATTAATATTATTGTGGTTAATATTATTGTGATTACTATTATTGTGATTAATATTATTGTGATTAATATTATTGTGGTTAATATTATTGTGATTACTATTATTGTGATTAATATTATTGTGATTAATATTATTGTGATTAATATTATTGTGGTTAATATTATTGTGATTAATATTATTGTGATTAATATTATTGTGGTTAATATTATTGTGATTACTATTATTGTGATTAATATTATTGTGATTAATATTATTGTGATTAATATTATTGTGGTTAATATTATTGTGATTAATATTATTGTGGTTAATATTGTGATTAATATTATTGTGGTTAATATTATTGTGATTAATATTATTGTGATTACTATTATTGTGATTAATATTATTGTGATTAATATTATTGTGATTAATATTATTGTGGTTAATATTATTGTGATTAATATTATTGTGGTTAATATTATTGTGGTTAATATTATTGTGGTTAATATTATTGTGGTTAATATTATTGTGGTTAATATTATTGTGGTTAATATTATTGTGGTTAATATTATTGTGGTTAATATTATTGTGGTTAATATTATTGTGATTAATATTATTGTGATTAATATTATTGTGATTAATATTATTGTGATTATTAGTATTGTGATTATTAGTATTGTGATTATTAGTATTGTGATTATTAGTATTGTGATTAATATTATTGATTAACATTACTGTGATTCTTATTATTATTGTGATTAATATTATTAGACTTATTGTGATTATCATGATTATTATTGTGATTGCTATTATTGTGACTGTGACTGCTATTATTATTATTATTATTATTATTATTATTATTATTATGATTATTATTATTATTATTATTATTATTATGATTATTATTATTATCGTTTTTATATTAGGCGGTACTTCTTCCTTACAAAGATATTTCATTATCATCGGTAAAGCGAATTATGCCGCACACTTCTTAAACATCAAAACAATTATCAATAATTACAAATTATAATCTGGAGAAAACACTAAATCCTTATGAGCATTAATAAGAATTATGGAATATTTAATATGAATTCTAATTGTGTGTGTGTGCGTGTGTGTGTTCAGTGTCCCGTAGCTCGATCTCTAGAGCACTCACCTCACTGTGGTCCGGGGATCGATCCCCCTGTACGGCTGGAAAACATTAGCACGTGTTTCCATAAAATACCTGTTGTCCATGTTCACCCATCAGTAAAATGGGTACCTGGGTGTTAGTCGACTGGTGTGGGTCGCATCCTGGAATAAAATTGACCTACTTTGCCCCAAATGGTCTGCACAGCAAGCGACTTTCTATATAGTAGTATGATATTGATGTCAACTAGGCTTGTATACCTTGTACATGTAGAAATAAAGATATTGATTTTTATATGTATACAATTTGTATACAACTTGTATACATTTGTATACGACTTGTATACATTTGTATACAACTTGTATACATTTGTATACGACTTGTATACATTTGTATACAACTTGCATACAATTTGTATACAACTTGCATACAATTTGTATACAATATGGAAATCACTATTCTAGCTACACATAGGGTAAAAGTGCCTTTCAAAAGAAGAAACGCTGTGATAGAAAAAGAGAATGGGAATGAAAAGGGCAATGACAATGCTTTATCTTTTTTACGTTTCGTTGTTATTTTCTGCTGACTGTGCCACATCACTGACCTGGGATGAGAATCTCTGCTGCGTGAATGTATATACCAGTCTTAAAAGGTCTCTACTGTATGTATCCCAGCCTCCCAAGCCTCCAAAGATCTAAACTGCACTTATCTAAGCCTCCAAAGATCTTAGCTCTGCTTATCCAAGCCTACATATAACAGTAACTCGTTTAGAACGACAGAACTAAGATATCTGTACTGAGGGAGAAGATAGATGGACGAAAGGATGGAGAGAAAAGGGATGGCGGAGGAGTAGGAAGGAGGGAGAGAGGGAAGGAGAGAGAGGACGAGATGAGGATTATCACATAAAGGAAAGTAAAAGTGTGCCACAGACTTGCTACCGAAAACAATTTAGAGTGCAATTAGCGAGTGTGTACTGAACTATTTGTAGTTACAGGGGTATAGTTACAGGTCCTGGTCTCACCTCTTCGCTGTTCGCTACTAGACCCACTCTCCCTGCTCCAAGAGCTTTATCGTATCTCGTGTGTGTGTGTGTGTGTGTGTGTGTGTGTGTGTGTGTGTGTGTGTGTGTGTGTGTGTATGCGTGTGTATCAATAAAGTTAACTCTCCACATGAGATTTTTAAATCGCCGAAATTAATAACCAGAGGGAAACCATTGTATCCCAGCTAAGACAAAAAAATGGCATAGAATCATGGGAGACATGATAATGATATACAAAATACATGTACTAGAATTGACCCCGCGAATGGAGATTGTTACGCAGTGGCGACAGACACTGGTACATATATGGAAACTAAAGACAATAATAAAGGATAACGGCACTAATGGAAGCTAAAGATATTGACTGGACATAGAGATATTAAGTACTTATTTAGCCATTTTGTGAATAGTTTCAAGAGTACGTGTGATTAAGCTGATGAAGATAGGTGTAGCAGAGACGTGGTGCTTGAAGCCGAGACTCGACCTTGGGAATACCTGCGCGGTGTTCCGGGGGTCAACGCCCCCGCGGTCCAGTCCATGACCAGACCTCAGAAGCAGAAACACTCCACATACTGTGGAATGCTACTGGATTCCTTTGATGACTAGTGAGTCGAGAGAAAGAGAGAGAGAAAGAGAGAGGCAAAGAACGCTAAACATTGCAGCAGAAAGATTGCTAAAACTGAATTTCCTAGACGCAGTACAGTGAGAAAAGGAATTGTTAGGAAATGAGATGATGCAGTGCCTGTCTGGGGAGTGTAGCGAGGCAAAGAAGAAATTCATATCCCACAGAGAAAAATATAATGGGAAGAACAGAGAAAATCCATGGTTCACCCATTTACGTTGAGACGCAAAACTATTCAAAAAATTGGAGAGTGAAGGATTATGCAAAAATGAGAATTGGAAGTGGAGATAATCCGAGAATATACTTGCATTAAGTCAAATACAATCCGAGACTACACAGCCACTTCAGAAAATAGCAAAGAACAAAGTAGTAAGAGTATAAATAGAGGGAGAAGTGAGTAGTGAATAGGCTGGCTCGTGAACAACTGTCCAACTCGTGAACAACTGTCCAACTCGTGAACAACTGACACATCCCGAGACAAACCGGCAGACGATCCTATACCATGAGTTAAGTCAGCTGGGAGTGGACACCAGACACACAAGAAAACTAAAGAATTGAAGTGAATTGTACACGTCAAATGCCATGGGAACCGTTAATGTATTTCTATTGGAACTGGGATACTTACCACAAAGATGAAAAAATATAAGTTATTCTCAGACTTCAAGCACTGGGAGTGATAAGTAACTTTGAACTGCACACCAATTTATAAGCTAATGGAAAAAACTATCAGACAGCACCTGGACAGAAATTGCTTTATATATTAAATTCAACATGGATTTAGAGATAAAAATCTTGTCTCACCAACCTACTGAGTTTTACGTTAGGGCAAGAGAGACAAAAGAGGGAAGAAAAGGGTGAGTATGCTGCATATTCATGAACTGTAAGAAGGAATGTGATACTGTGCTACACTCAAGGCTGGCCAGCAAGAAAAATGGGCAGGGGTAACTGCAAAAGTACTTTAAAGAATCAAAGAATATCTCAGGGAAGGGAGGAAGAGATCGGTGATTCAAAAGTATCAGAATGTTAGAGGTCGACGAGTGGGATCCTGCAACTGATCAATCCTAATACTGGGACTGTTCCTGATATATGTAAATGAGATATCAGATGATACAAGGATGTATGTATCTCTGTTCACAATGTGGACGTAATGGTAGGAAAACATATAAGTGAAAAGAGGCTAGGCTACGAGATTACATGGACATCGAGTGTAAATTCCACACACTCAGAATACTTTAAAACGGTTATACAAGCGAGCATATTGCTGGATATTACGCAGTGTGCTACAGGAATATTTAATAAAATAATGCTCCATAGTACCGGGATTGAACTGAAAGCGGACGCGTTTTATTCCTGTCACAGGCAGGGTGGCCAGGACAGGAGCAGATGAAGTGTGTTTAGGCAGTAGGTTACGCACAGCAGAGGAAGCAAGATGTAGCTGTGTGAATATGTGGTGTTGGGTAGGCTTTTTTTTGTGTATATTATTTTGTTTGTTTTGGTGCTCTCATTTGTAAAGCCCTAGTGTGCGCAAGGGCCTGTGTTTTGGAGAGCATTTAATATTTTAACTGCAGGCTAAGTAGCCATCAGGAAGGATGCGGGGGTGTCTTGAAACCTTCCTGTTTATATATATTAACTCGCTAGTAGCAGTGTGCTAGTGAGCCGATGTGGAGTGTGGTGGTTTTTTGGAGTAGATTGTAAGTTGTATGTAAGTTGCTCTTATTATGTTATATATATTTTTTATGAGTACATGCTGGCCCTAGAGTTGCTGGTTTTGTTAGTGTAATTTAAATGCTCCTAGACTGAGCAACCATTCAGGAGCCAGGACCATTTTAAGTTACGACATCAAAGTCGTAACACTGGAGGTACAGGCTAACCTGAGGCAGCATATACAAATCACTTGTACACCTCCCCTACCTCCTCTCCACATTGAACCTGCTCCCTACTTTCCCCTTCCCACTCATCTCACTTTCTCTCCAGCTATTCCGCCACCACAAATTCTCCTGCCCTGCCATCCCCCTCCCTTTCCTTCCCTTCAATAAATTCCCATCCCTTCCCCTCCACCACACACATACCCATACTCTTCCTCCCCATCTCCCCTAACACTTCTGCTAGGTTTCTTCCTCCTACCCCTCCCACCGCCTTTATCCTCTGCCTGCTTCTCCGCTCGATATCTAAGGTGTCAGTAGTGAGATCATTCGGCTCACAATCAAAAGGTCCTGGGATAGTGCCCCGGGCCAGTCGAAACGTATGGGATCGTTCTTCACACAGCTCTCGCTGACCTTGTCCACCTAGCAGTTGAACGAAACACATTACCCGCGAGTCTGGCGACTGTGGTGGGTCGCACCCATGGAGAAATTAACTGACAAATATGCAAAGAACCTCCGGATCAGCTGAAAGTGTTCAAGTGGAAGGCAAAACAATGTATCCAAGCAATACAGTGATGCAAAATAAGACATTGACAAAACACCAACCAATCCAATCAAACACCAGCATCTACCTTGACCTGCCCTACCTTCTTCACTCTGACATTGCCTTGACTTTTGACTCCCTTTCCCCCAGCTTCACTCTGCACATTTACATTCACATACTATCCTTCTCAACAGCCTCGAATATAATTCCTAAGTAATAGTATCTCCAACACTGTTGGAATGAAATCCGTGAATCTTCCGTAGCTACTGAACACACAGGAATACTTTACGATATTATTGTCATACCGAAGTCTTTCAAGTTGACAGATTTCATCACTTTATATACGAGACTCATCCTCTGTGGTGGAATATGAAAAGTAAACATGGGTAGCTTGTTCCTGCTATGTAACTGTCATAAAGAATTGCATAGTAACGCACTACTGATATATTTAATTTTGACTAAAAAAAAAAATTCTTCCCCTTCCCAACCACAACTCATACCACGATGCCTGATCACAGACCGAGCCGCGGGGGCGTTGACCCCCGAAACCCTCTCCACGTATACTCCAGGTATACCACCTTTCACGACTTTCGTCCCTCCACTCACTGGTCACTTACATCCTACCACCAACACTTGCCCCATCCAGCCATACCTATCCTCGTTTCACTCTGTCACGCCTATCCCTGCCATCCCCAACACACCTCTTTCCAGTCTCCCAGCACACACACCCTTTATTCTCTCTTCCTTTCAGATTCCCCTCTAATTAACTTCCTTAATAGCTGCCATCTCCTTCCATACTACATCCCTTACACACACACACACACACACACACACACACACACACACACACACACACACACACACACACACACACACACACACACACACACACACACACACACACGATCCACATATAGCTTTAAGAAGAGGTACGTAAAGCTCTTGGAGCAGGGAGTGAATCTAATAACGACCAGTGAAGAGGCGGAGCCAGGAGCTACGACTGGACCCCAGCAACCACAAATAGGTGAGTACATACGCTAAAACAGAGCGAAGCTCAAAAAATTTCGAAGTAAATACAGAATGGTAAACTGAGGAAATATGAACTAAAGAAGACTAGGTCTTCTGTCACAGGAAGAACAAGAGGAGATATGATTACGACATACAAACTGCTTAAGGTGAACTAGGATAGTGTGTCTGAGACTTAACAAGAACAAATGGAGATAATTGGAAATTATATGCTTAATTAATTCGATGATATTAGCGGCAAATGAAAGTAAAATGAATTACGGATAATACAGTGATAATATATATTCCACTCTAATTATTATTATTGTAATTATTAAGATCTTAACTGAGAACTAAAACTCACCCATCCTCCTGCAACATCTTTTTATTACGTTTATTTTTACAGTATTTACAATATTATAAACATTAACAAATATACACTCACAGAAACACACACGGGTGGTGCGCACAAACTCTCAGGAGCGTAACTCACTCCAGAGACTAAAAAACAAACATAAACCACGTTTACACAGTCCTGAGCGTACAAACCCAGCGAGGTTGTCCTCACTTGTCTTACGCCAGTGACACATACGAGGCAATCTGTTCACCTTGAGAACGCAAACAATATGCGACAACACGCCCGAAATATTCTCTCCAGGATATACCATCAATATTTACACTCTGCTGGTAGGTGAGGCGAGACTGCTGCTAGTTGTATATACAAGAGAATTTGATTTTACGTGTAAAATGGAGGTGATAAATGACTGTGGTAAATGTAGGAGGAAGAGGAGGAGGTTGTGGTGATGGGGTGGTTGTCTTAGCGTTGTGGTGGGTGGTGCTGTTGGGGTTATGTGAGGTTGTTGGGGCGGTGGTTTTATGACTGTGGCGGTGTTGAGGTGATGTTACGGCTGTAGTGTTTAGTGGTTGTGTCAGTGGTGATTTTCTGGTGACTTAGTGACGATTTTGTGGTGTCATAGCGGTAATTATGTGGTGTCATAGCGGCGTTACAGTATATGTAACAGTGATGTGCAGTTAGCACCTATAAAAAAAAAAAGGGTTGACAAGACGGACGGTAAAAAAAAGGACATGGGATACGTTGAAAGGCTAAAATCAGTAATGACGTCAACGAAGGCTGATAGCAGTAATGATATCAACGCTGGCTGACAGCAGGGAAAGCTGAGACATGATAACCACTTATAAAGACGTAAAAATATACGAAACAATATATAAATAGTCTCATCAGCACATTCCCTCACGGTCAGAATGTCGTAACAACTCGTTTTAGGACTGTCTTGCCAAGGGTTCGAACCTTCGGTCGGTGTGTTAGAACACTGGAATGGATAATTTATATACTGAAGACGGGTCGTCATGTACTCCTGCTTGTGTAAGTACAAGTGAGTATTTGTTAGGTAAAAGGACACATGTGCAAGTAATGCGACGTTTTATTGAGGCAACGTTTCGCTCTCCAGGATCTTTAAGCTTGACGAAGCTCCTGGAGAGCGAAACGTTGCCACAATAAAATGTCGCATTAGTGCACATGTATTCGTTTACCAGACACATTGTCGGTAAATCTACCAACATTATTAAAAGTGGGTATTTACACAGGGACCAGAGAAGGTATAACCTTGAATTCTAAAGGGAAATTACATACTGTGTGAAGTGCTGATAAAAATCCACAAATCTGTTTAGTCACGGCTATTTCCAGATAACAGGAAAACAAGAAATGTCATTCTGGTATTGAAGCGAGGAAACAGAGAAGCTGCATCACCTTAGAGATCTGTAGTTTTGATTCTTGTACTGCCTAAGGTAATGAAGAAAATACAGAAGTAATAGGGAAGATGGTGGAATACCTAGAGAGCCATGAATGAATTTAGAGAAAAAAATCCTCTCTCACAAACTTGGAGTTCCATGACAAGGTAATAGATTAAGCAGATCCTAGTGGGTTTAGCGCTTCTTTGTGATTAGAATAATAATAATAGGAGGGGCGTTAGTGTTGCAGTTTTATAGCTGCAGTATAAGCACGCCTCTGGCAAGACAGTGATGGAGTGAATGATGAAAGTTTTTCTTTTTCGGGTCACTCTGCCTTGGTGGGAAGCGGCCGATGAGTTAATAACAAATTAATAATAGGAATAGGTGACAATGTTTCACACAGACTAATCCATGAACTAGGAAATCAGGCAGGGATAATGAGTTATTTTTTTCTAGATGAAGGATCATCTGAGTTGAAGTAGACAGTGACTGATCCTTGAAGACGCACAGCGATGGAACGTACCATTACTAATGTACAATAAGCGATGAGGCAGAGAATCACACAAAATTAATGAGAGGGAATAAATACAGGATAAAACATAGAAGGAATGGAAGAGGACGTGGCCAGACAGGAATAATGGTCTGATAGATGGTTATTTGACTGCAACCTCAGCAAGTGCAAGCTATAAAAATCGGAGAGAGAGAGAGAGAGAGAGAGAGAGAGAGAGAGAAAGCAAATCCCTTATGGAATACATACTGAAGGGATGAAGGCTTCAAATCTCATCTCAGACGAGGGAAAATTATTTAGAGGTGAGCATTGCACCGAACACATCACCGGAGGTGCACATCAACCCAATAACCACGGCTGCGTTTTGCACAACTGGCAAACTTACGACCATCATTCAGGCACCTCAACAACGAGTCCTTCAAGGCCCTTCATACAACATAACGTCAGACCCATCATAGAGTACACAACACCAGCATAGAGCCCCTACCTCAAAAAACACGTCCAGTGATTCGCTGCCAGACTAAACCCAGTTCTAAGAGGAATGATAAAGGAACTAAACTTTATAACACGATGATAGGAAAGACGTAATTACGACACATGGAGAACTCAATAAGGAAGACATAAGCAGTGTTTAAAAGAAGAAGACGCGAGATATAGAAGCAAATAAGCCACTGGAATGCCGAAAATACTTCAGTCTGATCATGGTTTGTAAGTTCAACAAACTGCATGTGGAAGTGAGGATAACAGAGTTCATACTCAGTTTTAAAGATCACAGTAAACTGGTGATATCAAAACGTGCAAAACAACTACTGTGAACAAATAGTGAACGTCCATGATTTCTCACATTAACAAGGAACTGTAAAAATAATAAGACAGCAGAAGGCCTATAAGGCTGAGATATCACCTCGCATATGGCCTTATACCTGAGCGTAGTGGGTCAGATGTCAGATGATATCTCAGCCTTAAAAGCCTTCTGCTTTCCTGTTATTTTTGCAGTTCCTTGATAATGTGAGAAATCACGAGAGCGAAAAATTCATTTTTTTTCAAAGGGGTTATTTTGCAATTTTAAACACATGTTCAGTCTAGGGCAAAGAATGGCGTGTGACCGTTCGTGATTGAGAGGCGGGGCCAGGAGCCGAGATC
This sequence comes from Cherax quadricarinatus, assembly GCF_038502225.1. Classification (NCBI taxonomy): domain Eukaryota; kingdom Metazoa; phylum Arthropoda; class Malacostraca; order Decapoda; family Parastacidae; genus Cherax; species Cherax quadricarinatus. The sequence continues at coordinate 12,613,973 of NC_091347.1, read as the reverse complement.
CAACTCTCGTAGCCACAAACAGGTGAGTACATATAAATTAGTACACACCAAAACACACCTACAAATGCATGTACATAAATATTCGAAAGTAATATGCATACATACTTGTTGTGTACATATATCAGAAGATTTGCGTACATAACTACCATAATATCTTAAAATAAGGAAATTTAAATATGAAATTATATTTTGCATCGTGCCTACAATTCTGAAATGATTAGAAACGCACTCTGAAGAAGCATAACTGATGACACCCATAACACAGGAGACGTACAAGTGTGGCAGATAAAGGAAGAGAAAGAGGAGTGACAGAGTGTGCCATGCAAGACCTGTCTCAGCAGCTGGCACCTAGGACTTGTCTCAGGAGGACAGCACGCAAGACCTGTCGCAGGATGTGGCAGGCAACACCTGCCGTAGAAGGGTGCACACAGGACCTACTACAGGAGGTGGCACGCAGGGACTGTCGCGGGTGTCAAGTGGGAACTACTGCAGGAGGAACAGTTTGTGTTTGAGGGGACAGGGAAAAAGAAAATAACTGTTTTGATTGATCTACAAAGCTCTCGTGCCTGCTAGAATTTTTGTGACTTAACATGTAATTGTTGGAGAAACGTTGTAAAACAAGATTTTATTGGGGCTGTGTTTCCCTATGCAGACGTCATGATCAGTCTAGAAGAATAAAAGTTACAACAACTGACCCACAATACCGTGCATTCAGCAACTAACTTACAATACTGTGGTTGCAACATCTAACCTCAGTACCGTGGCTACAACAACTAAACCCTGTAACGTGGCTGCAACAATTCACAGCTCACGATACCGTGCCTGTAACAATTCAAAATAACCCACAATACCGTGGATGCAATGCAACCTACACTCTAGTCACACTCGACCTACACTCGAGTCACACTCGACCTACACTCGAGTCACACTCGACCTACACTCGAGTCACACTCGACCTACACGAGTCACACGACCTACACTCGAGTCACACTCGACCTACACTCGAGTCACACTCGACCTACACTCGAGTCACACTCGACCTACATTTCGTGTCATGTAAACGTACTAACAATAAATACCTCGATGTGTACAGTATATAATGAATCATTATCGGTATAAAATTGAAAGTAATTCACATTATACGAATTAATTCAAATAACTTTATTATTTTAATCTATCAACACACTGCTCTATAATTATCTATAACTGGTCAAGAATATAGTTCAGAGTTCCTTCACTAAGCAGTAATGGCTGTGAGGTCACATACAATAAAATATATATATATATAAATGCGTGCTTAATGCTATTGTGATTTTATAATATACTGGTAGCAGTGAAGTCTTTAAATACGATAATACGCTGGTAGCAGTGAAGTCTTTAAATACGATAATACGCTGGTAGCAGTGAAGTCTTTAAATACGATAATACACTGGTAGCAGTGAAGTCTTTAAATACGATAATACACTGGTAGCAGTGAAGTCTTTAAATTCGATAATACACTGGTAGCAGTGAAGTCTTTAAATTCGATAATACACTGGTAGCAGTGAAATCTTTAAATACGATAATACACTGGTAGCAGTGAAGTCTTTAAATACGATAATACACTGGTAGCAGTGAAATCTTTAAATACGATAATACACTGGTAGCAGTGAAGTCTTTAAATACGATAATACACTGGTAGCAGTGAAGTCTTTAAATACGATAATACACTGGTAGCAGTGAAGTCTTTAAATTCGATAATACACTGGTAGCAGTGAAGTCTTTAAATTCGATAATACACTGGTAGCAGTGAAATCTTTAAATACGATAATACACTGGTAGCAGTGAAGTCTTTAAATACGATAATACACTGGTAGCAGTGAAATCTTTAAATACGATAATACACTGGTAGCAGTGAAGTCTTTAAATACGATAATACACTGGTAGCAGTGAAATCTTTAAATACGATAATACACTGGTAGCAGTGAAGTCTTTAAATTCGATAATACACTGGTAGCAGTGAAGTCTTTAAATTCGATAATACACTGGTAGCAGTGAAATCTTTAAATACGATAATACACTGGTAGCAGTGAAGTCTTTAAATACGATAATACACTGGTAGCAGTGAAGTCTTTAAATACGATAATACACTTGTAGCAGTGAAATCTTTAAATACGATAATACACTGGTAGCAGTGAAATCTTTAAATACGATAATACACTGGTAGCAGTGAAGTCTTTAAATACGATAATACACTGGTAGCAGTGAAATCTTTAAATACGATAATACACTGGTAGCAGTGAAGTCTTTAAATACGATAATACACTGGTAGCAGTGAAATCTTTAAATACGATAATACACTGGTAGCAGTGAAGTCTTTAAATTCGATAATACACTGGTAGCAGTGAAGTCTTTAAATTCGATAATACACTGGTAGCAGTGAAATCTTTAAATACGATAATACACTGGTAGCAGTGAAGTCTTTAAATACGATAATACACTGGTAGCAGTGAAGTCTTTAAATACGATAATATACTGGTAGCAGTGAAGTCTTTAAATACGATAATACACTGGTAGCAGTGAAGTCTTTAAATACGATAATACACTGGTAGCAGTGAAGTCTTTAAATACGATAATATACTGGTAGCAGTGAAGTCTTTAAATACGATAATACACTGGTAGCAGTGAAGTCTTTAAATACGATAATACACTGGTAGCAGTGAAGTCTTTAAATGCAACGTAAATACAATGACGTATGGAAATAAAAGAAAATTGCTAAAGAATATATATGGATCGTAATCATTCATGACCGCTTAGGATTTACACTCTAACTGCATATTAATGCGAGTATTATAAATGACTGTGAGATGGAGGATTTTTTTTCACCAGTTCTTAAATGCAACTTGTGAAAAAACTTTAAATGCAACTTGTGAAAAAACTTTAAATGCAACTTGTGAAAAAACTTTCGAAGTTTCAAACGACACTTTAACAATGCACAACGTTTTATCATTATTATTATTATTGACTATTGTTATTGATATAGCCTTATCAGGGCTCTGGTGGCCTGGTGGTTAACGCTCTCGCTTCACACGGTGAGGGCCTGGGTTCGATTCCCAGCCAGAGTAGAAACATTGGACGTGTTTCTTTCCACCTGTTGTCTATGTTCCCCATCAGTAAAATGGGTACCTGGGTGTTAGTCGACTGGTGTGGGTCGCATCCTGGAACACTGACCTAAGGAGGCCTGGTCACAGACCGGGCCGCGGGGGCGTTGACCCCCGGAACTCTCTCCAGGTAAACTCCAGGGCTGGATTAGTTTGTGTAGGTCCTCGGATCCACAAAATGTAGCCCCCCCCCCACCCCACCCATACAAGATCTTTTAAGTAAACATTTGTGTGTTTATATAATATTTAGCTTCTGGGGATCTATACATTGTGGACATTGCTAAAGAAACTAATTAAAGCAAATATCAATGTTTTATTAAAAAAAAAAAATTCTCTTTCGTTATCGACTTTTCGAGACTTTTTGATTTGGCGTAAAACATTTTCGTAGACGATAGGCACTGTGTCCATTGCGTCCGGTGGTTAATACGGACGTGGGCCGTGAGGGTGGCGTGAACGTTGCTCCTTCTGTTATGTGAAACAAATTTATATAAGTGAATGTAAGCACACACACACATCTAAAGATGGAGATACGTGGAGAGAGTTCCGGGGGTCAACGCCCCCGCGGCCCGGTCTGTGACCAGTCCTAAGATAAATGGTATAAAATACTTATACGATGGAAACATAAACCCATATGCAGTATAATGCAATCTTTCATTGTCCTGATAAAAGTCCACTGTGTGGGCGAAACGTAGTCAATAAAAGATCGATTTATACTACATTTGTGATTATTTTCACATCTAAAAATGACTAAGCTTGAAGAAATATGATTTATATAGATATGGGATAGATTTGAAATTTTCTAAATTACTTCGTGAGCACATCGCTGATCTTCGGTGCTTTAATAAATGACCAGAGAAGTTTGCCAGGCATTATCACCTTCTAGGAGTGTGTAGAACGTTTTGATAATACATTCAAATTCAAAATTATAGGGTGATGCAGTGTTTTGATCCAAGGCGGCTGACGTGATGTCTTGAAGGCTGCGCTATACCAGTCGTAGCAAAAAATTTTCTCCCAGTCTTGGGCTCCTGACACTTATTGTGTTATCTCTCAGTGTACAACACAATAAGTGTCAGGGGCCCAATACTGTTCAACTGCCTCCCAGCATACATAAGGGGGATTACCAATAGAGCCCTGGCTGTCTTCAAGAAAGCGCTGGAAAGGCACCTAAAGTCAGCACCTGATCAGCCGGGCTGTGGTTCTTACGTCGGTTTACGTGTGGCCAGCAGCAACAGCCTGGTTGATCATACCCTGATTCACCACGAGGCCTGGTCTTAGAACGAGCTGGGGGGCGTTGACCCCCAAAACCCTCTCCAGGTATACTCCAGGTATACCGTTTTGCTCTCTTAAAGGAAAGATCAAGTCGACACTTCCGGTGACCAGGATGATCCTTTCGGCGACCACGATGACACTTCCGGCTACCACGATGACACTTCCGGTTACCACGATGACACTTCCGGCTACCACGATGACACTTCCGGTTACCACGATGACACTTCCGGCTACCACGATGACACTTCCGGTTACCACGATGACACTTCCGGCTACCAAGACCACACTTCCGGCGACTAATACGGCAGTGGTGGGCGCAGCACTCAGCATCTACACTGTTTCCTCAGCCCGGCGCAGACGACGACACAGACGACGACGCAAACATGAACATAGGTGACAAACACAAAAATAAACACAAAGATGTGATTGTTTCTCTTGATTTACATTCTCTCTCTCTCTCTCTCTCTCTCTCTCTCTCTCTCTCTCTCTCTCTCTCTCTCTCTCTCTCTCTCTCTCTCTCTCTCTCTCTCTCTCTCTCTCCCTCCCTCTCTCTCCCTCTCTCTCTCTGTCTTTGTCTCTCTCTCTCTCTCTCTGTCTTTGTCTGTCTTTCTCTCTGTCTCTGTCTGTCTTTCTCTCTGTCTCTGTCTCTGTCTGTCACTCTCTCTCTATCTCTCACTCACACACACACACACACACACACACACACACACACACACACTATCTTATATCTTTGTTAGAATGACAATTCCTAGTGAGATTTTTCTCGTGTGAGTATGAAAGGATGTAGGGGTTGACTGTAGGTAGTGCTTTTTTATGAAGGGCGTTGGTAGAGGTTTGAAAGTCAAGGGTTTAAGTAGGTGTTTTTGTGAAGGGTATTGGTAGGGTTTTTTGTGAAGGGTGTAGGTAGAGGCTTGGGTGAGGGGTGTAGGTTGGGGCTTGGGTGAGGGGTGTAGGTAGGGGCTTGGGTGAAGAGTTCAGGTAGGTGTTTGGGTTGGTCGCTTTTCAATAAACACTAGCTAAGAATATTTTAAAGTCAACGCAGAGGATCCATTGTTTATCCTGGTCAAGTCTTCTTTTCCCCTTGTGCAGTTAAAAGGAGGATATGTTAAAATTAAAGATTTTCGATTTTTGTTCTGCATGTCTCGTGCGTGAATATTGGGAATACATTCACTCTCCCTTTTTTTTTTTTTTTTTTTTTTTTTTTTTTGGAAGGGGGGGGGGGAGAGGTCGGCTGCCTTGTTTTCGGCGCCATAAATATTTTTTTTCTAGAGGTTCACATTACTACACTCCTACAGGTTCCATTGTTTTGCATGTGTTCAATTTACTTCGAAGTTTTCTCCCTTATGTTGTGTGGGTTTTGTGTAATCTAGTCTTTCACTGTCCGACTTTCCAGTGAAATCCCCGATTTTACCGAACACCTTGAATAATATATTCAATCTCTAAGAGGCCATCTTGCTAGCTACCCATTAACTAGTCACCGTTCTCTTCCTTAATCTTCACTTTTGTCATGGTCGACTTCTAATGTGTAGCAATTTCCAATTTTGTTAAGCCTTTGATGCTATGTCGTTTTCAAAAAGTCACTTTGCCTCTCTTCTCATTATTATATTCATTCTTGGCTTATTTGATCGAATCTTTGATGTCTGCCATCCTCATCTTTTTGCCACTTTTTGAAGTCGTTTGTCACGTGTTTGTGGTCTTACTTTTGCCTGCGACCTCTTACCATTAGTTGCTGGGTTTTCAAATACCACCTTTGTATCACTAACTGTGATTCTGTTTTATGTTCTTCCTAGTCTCACTCACTGTGTTCCTTCCAGCTCTGCTTGCGTCCTCATTACTTGGTATCGTAATGGAAATATCACATCTGTTAGTGACTCATGAAATCGTAATGACTCGATTGCAAACAAACCATACCACGGGCGGGGATGGAACCCGCGGTCAGAGAGTCGTAAAACTCGCTGACCGGGGGTTCTATCCCGACTCTTTTACATCTGTTAGTGATGTTAACTTTATCTTCTTGGTGACTTTTGCAAAACAACGGATATTTCACACTTAAATAAGTCTTTATTCCATTTTCCCACAGCATCTGTTCATCATATTTTTTTTGGTTTCTTACTGTGTGTGTATACACACACACTGCGCTCTCTCTCTCTCTCTTTCTCTCCCTCTCCCTCTTTCTCATTCTCTTTACACAGGGTTTTACAAGGTTAGGTTTGGGGTTCCTAACTTTATTTACAATCTAAGAGCTGTTACCTACATCAGCTCTGTCTGTCTGCCTCTCTCTGCCTGTCTCTCTATCTGTCTCTCTTTATCTGTCTCTCTCTGTCTCTCTGTCTCTCTCTGTCTCTCTCTCTCTCTCTGTCTCTGTCTCTCTCTCTCTCTCTCTCTCTCTCTCTCTCTCTCTCTCTGAGGAAGAGATAACAAGGAGTGAGCCGAAGCGCCACAATATAGACCGTCTCCTGGCCGATTCTCACGCCCACCTGCACTTCTGAGGGAGTTCGTCGTAATGCCTTATCTGAGGACGTCGTCAGGCCAGACCTCTGGGGTTTGGATGGAAGGTGGAGGGGTGTTGTGAGGATAGGGAAGGTCGGAAGGAGAATGAGAAATGGGAGGGGGGAGAAGTTGGAGAAGGTGAGGGTAACGTCGGTGGAGAAGATACAGTAGGGAGAGAGAGAGAGGGTTGGGTTGCGAGGGAAGAGTTGAATGGATCAGCTGAAGGGGTCGACGTATAAGTCAGTTTATTTAGGTACAAGAGTGAAAATTGGAGGGGTTAGTGAAAGTTTAATAGGTGCGCATGTAGGTCAAGTTCGGGAACTCGTCAGGTTGAGAGAGGTTAGTGAAAGTTTAATAGGTGCGCATGTAGGTCAAGTTCGGGAACTCGTCAGGTTGAGAGAGGTTAGTGAAAGTTTAATAGGTGCGCATGTAGGTCAAGTTCGGGAACTCGTCAGGTTGAGAGAGGTTAGTGAAAGTTTAATAGGTGCGCATGTAGGTCAAGTTCGGGAACTCGTCAGGTTGAGAGAGGTTAGTGAAAGTTTAATAGGTGCGCATGTAGGTCAAGTTCGGGAACTCGTCAGGTTGAGGGACTGTTTACGCAACTGGCCAGGTATTCTGCCTAGGATAACTGATCACACTCGTCTTTGTTTAGCTAGATAAACCCGTGCCCTAGTTTCTGAATCAGTCTCACTCTTTCTTTTCTGTCTGTCTCTCTCTACAAGTTATCAAAGTTTTCCATAAAAACTATCATGTTGCATTCTTCCAGTGACAGAGAAATAACTTACAGTTTTTCTATTACGAATTTAAAACGGCGTAGCCACCAGTAATTACATTGTAGATTAACATGAAAGTACTTCGCAAACTCTACATTTTCTCTCTATAACTTCATCTTAGTATCCTGCTTCATGGCATAACTTCGGTCTTAGGTCCTCCCGTCTTCAGCTTTTCCATTCTTATTGGTGTAATTTTAATGAATTTATGCGTGTTTATCAAAAGAGTATTTCTGTTTACGAGAGCAGTATCAAATATACCAACAAACATTTAGACATATTTGCAACGTATTAGGATACTTTTGGTCGCTGGACGGAATGAGGATATAAGTGAAGTGTAAAGTGTGGACCCGAGCTTGAATGTAAGAGCAGAGATAGTTAACAGAGATGCACAAGGAAAACAAAGAATAGATTTGAGAAGAAAGCTGCACATTAATAACACATATTTCGTGATAGCCGTGCTGGTAAATACTTTGAAAATATTGAAACCGACTCTGTTTTGGGTGATTGTATCGGAGATTAATACAGGATATGTTGTTAAATATTTCTTCCTGCGTAGATCCGTTTGCTTAAAGACTCTTCATGTGCTTTTCTGTGCCAAAAGGTGAGACATGTATCATGACCGTGAGAACTGTAGTAGCACAAGCCTAGTTTGGTTATCTGCTGTGCATGAATATTTGTTCCCTAAAACGTGCTTTGAAATTCCGTGAAGTTTCCCCATCATATATTTTTCGGCACTCTCCTCAGGTAATAACATAAACACCTGAAACACTGCTTTCAACACTGGCTGCTTTAAGTTTAATTAAGTCTTTGATGGTGATGGTACTGGCTATAGCAACTCGAATGATGCGTACTGAGAAGGTCTCGTTTATATTCTCAACTACACTATTGGTGAGGACTTTGGTACAATTTTTAAAAGTAGTTTCGGTATTTGGTGTGTTAATTATACGGCCAAAAATTTTCTTACACTCCCAGAGAAATTATGAAAGGAACTGTTATTTCTTTAAGATTTGGTAAATGTTGTCCCACTCTGCTAGGTATTCGAGGCTGCTAATTCTGTGTGCGCGGAGAAAAAATTCAGTTACCACCACCACCCGTTCAGTTCGTGTGTTTTAGTTAGTACAGAAGTGTAGCAATCTTCTGTTATTAGTGAGTTTTCGATAGACATGGAACTTTTGTGCGTCGTATTTATGAGGCAAGACTTTTAGAAAAACATCGTTCTCCACTTCTCCTCCACCATGTCCATTCTAGTGGGGGAGATAAAAATGATGTAGTCGACATAATTAACAATGTTAGGATATCGAGGACGATGATAATGACGCTTTCGTGAGGGAAATCTATACGAATGCATTCACTTAGAACACCTTTATTGAAGGTGTCCTAAGTGATTGCATTCGTGTTCATTTCCCTCGATGTGTGGGCAGGCATTATCCTTCTCACTATAAGAAACGTTCTACCTACGTATGTCCCACGAACAAATGGACGAGAACTGCTCCTTTTGGTGAAGCTTTTCTCCCCGAGGACACAAAATTGGCAGCCCTGAACACCTATGACTGTATACCTTTACAGAATTCCAGCTCCCTTCATATTTTCTCAGAGTGTGTAAGACGAGTTCTTTGCATATAATCAACACAAGTACCGAAATAACTCTTGAAACTTGTATTATATTTCCCCATCGACAAGTGTAGCTGAGGACATAAACAAGGCCCCTCTCATAATGTAACAGTAGTTATAGCCATTACCTCCACCAATATCAAAGACCTAACTAATGTTATAGCAGCCAATCATAAAAAGTAGTGACGCAGGTGTTTACATAATTGTTTTCAGAAAATATACGATAGGTAAGAGAATACAGGAGTAACTAGGGAGACATTTGTCTCGGCTTCGCTCCCAGGAGACTTATAAACACAAACAATATAAAGACGCAGAGTACAAGGGGACGTGGTGAGGTGCAGGTGGTGAGGAGGAATACTGCAGAAGGTCTACTGGCCCATGCTAGTGGTAATATATTTTCATGGGTAATTTATTTATATAATAAGTGACATGTATAATGAATTCAAATATATTGACTCAACCCAACGTTTCCATGCTTGTCTTGTATTCCACTTCTGGAACCTCTCTTCATATTGTCCAGAAATAATCCGCTAACATGATGGACTCCAATGCAACGTCTGTGTGTGGGTGGGGGGTGTAGCACAGCTCTTGGCCTGATCTCCAATCTAAAAACCAAAATAAAAGTGATGGGCTTTCCTGATTACGGCAGTAATAACACTTTTGAGATGCAAAAAGTCAATTCCCAACAAACTAAACAATTTTATCTGCCCAGGTCTCGCAGTTACGATGCATCTTTGTCTACATTTGGCTGAAAAAAAATTGTCAGAAGCAAATATTGAAGAGTCGGACACGAGCTGCTTCGTAAACCTTTGGATCATTTCCTTAAAGGTGGAAAATGACTCGGGGATATGATGCTGGTATAGGGTTCTCGATCCCATGAACTGGAGCTACCCTCAACTTCTTTGGATCAACTCTAATTACTTATTATTTTTTACACACTTTATAACCTCTACGGAATGAATGACGATGTTCTTTCTTTTCGCGTGACTCTACCTTGATGAGAGACGTCCTCACCGACTCGCCTCTCCGGACACACAATTCCCTTTGCAACATTGTAAGCTCTTGAAAACGTGTTGGCTACAACACGAAAGGCCTAGAGCTATCATTCATCTCTCCCCTGGGGTACTTTTGTGTGTGTGTGTGTGTGTGTGTGTGTGTGTGTGTGTGTGTGTGTGTGTGTGTGTGTGTGTGTGTATAATGTGCCGAATAGGTAAAATAGGTCAATTAGCAAAAACTCGTTTAAAAATTAGTCCTTTCTAAAATTTTCTCTTATACGTTTAAAGTTACATTTTATTTCATTTATGTTACTGTAAAAATTTATAATTTTGTACCAAAAGAACCTTAGAAAACTTACCTAACCTTATAGCAAGTGCAATTTAATTAATCCTAATGCAAGTACATATATTTTAGGTAAGTTTACAGTAATTTAATAATAAACAAACACAATGAAATACATTTTTTTCCTTAGGTTCAGAATGATTTTTGAAAATTATTGCATACACAAATTTTCGCTTGCCTTACTTGGCAAAAAGAACGTTGCTATTTAAACTAAAATCGCTGGTTTTGCCTATTCGGCACGACATTCATATGATGATCCGCAGCTGGAGCTTTTGGTCATCTGACCGAGCCCTTCAGCTGGCTTACCGGTCCACCCCATTAAAAACTTATGGTTATGATTATAACCATTAAAGTTGACCTTCTACATGGATGAAATTCTCCATAGAGCAAAACATTGTCAAAATAAAGGCTTGTTCTGCGATGTTTCTCTCTACGACCCCGTCAGGAAGATCCTCAACCTACAGTCCAATTGTCTTCACTTTGGCTGCATCAAAGGTGGTTGAATATATTTTTAATGGACAGCTTCTTATTCTCTCGCACTGATGATTTTTTATTCCACTTCTCATTTTTAACCTCATTTCGAGATTACCCTGAATCCTTCGTTATATCTCTGGATATTCCCTAAGCTTCCAATTGAGTTTTTTCAGCAAAATTTTCTCCGCAACTTGCCATTTTCGATTTTTTCACCTCTTTAAATTCGTTTCCAACTTCCCAGCTCATGTTTTTTTTGCACAAGACTGAATACTGAATACACTCATAATATTCCAGCTGAAGTTGTCACCGAGACTTACACTTTATTTAGCTTATATAAGACTTTCATCCCATCTTCCACTAGGTCACTGTAATTCATATTCAACTTACCTATAAGAATTTGTTAATTAAACCAGAAGAGTCAAAAGTCTAGAATTACCTTGTAGAAGTGTCATTATTGGCTGGGTCGCTACCTGTGACAGACATCGAGGGTCATTCCATTAACTCTAACCTGAGGCCAATCTTCCACGTTGACTGACTAATCAACGATGCTGTTGCTACCAGCAGCCCGCAGGCCTACGAAGCAATTACAAGCTGGTAATCATGCTGTCAGATGATTTACGTTTTTTTTTTCATAAAAAAAAAACAGAAGAAAGGGGTTTGCTTACCAGCGCAGCTGCCTCCATCCAGAGCTGGAAATATAAATACTAGCAACGTGAAATTTCTGACGAAGATGCAGTGGAGACCTACATTAACCACAACGTTTCTCTCACACAGTGGATCCCTTCATTAACCACGACGTTTCTGTCACACAGTGACTTCATCAAGTCACTAACTTGATAAAGCTTTTACGCTTACGAAACATTGTTAACAAAAGAGCATGTATGTGTTATACTGTTTACTCTACCTCTCCGTTTTATGCGCTAAACTCGTATGGGTTATTCAGCTCCTTTTCTGTTTGGCGAAAAACGGGGGAAAACCACAGACACGATGAAATCATAAGAAAGAAATGCAGTGCAATAAGATCCTTCACTGAAAACGTTTTGCCCATCTAGTGGGCTTTTATAAGTGGGTTTCTACCCCTCTCTCCTCATTATTGCTTCTGCCGTAACTCTCACGGTCAGGAATTTGAGGTATTATGGTCGATCTTCATTAACAACAACGAAAAATTGCATCTTCTAACATATTCTAACAGCTAGTCTCAGGAATATCAAATTCGGCTTTGCTGATGCTATTTCGCTGGTGTAAACACAAGTAACTCTCGTGAAATTCAATCTGCTTTGAATTTTCGACACACAGCTTTCCCTCGAAGGAGGTTCTTTGACGCCGACGAAGGAATTTTGATCCGGAGAATTGATCCTAACGTCCACTTCCTTCAGCCTGATCCGATTACATCACATTCTCCCAGGGCCTGTATAACCCCTTCGGGCTTGGCGTTCCCCTACGATAGTAGTAGTAACAAGCCTGTGCGTCTTGGCTGGAAAATCGTGACTGTGGACCACTAAAAAAATTCAGGTTCGTCAACAAATTTTTTGATTATAAAGACCAAAAAAATCACAATACAGTGATTGGAACAACACACAAATAACTCGTACATAGAAGAAAGAAAAGCTTATTACGACGTTTCGGTCCGACTTGAACCATTCACAAGTCACAGATCTGTGATTTGTTTCCTCAAATGTCTTGGTATCACAGTCTTTACGCTCTTAAGATTATACAAACACTAAATCAACAGTACAAAAACACGAAGTCGAGGTACTCAGATATATGTTACCAAGGTACCAATGTTTCAGTTGCTGAAATAAATACCAAGCACGAAGTTCAGTGTTCCATCATAGCAAAAGAATGCAACTTACAAAATAAAATGGTCTAAGAAGGATACTTGCCTGCTCCATAATCATTAAAATACATAAAGAGGGAAGAGCTGGGTGTATTGAGCGCTAAATAATTGAATCCCCGACATCAGTCTCATGATAAGACTGAAGAGTCTGGTCTGGGTGATCAAAGGAGTGTTTTAAGATAAACGTTTTAACTCACAAGCCATGAAACGAGGGAATCCTCGTGATTTCACGTCAAAGTCACACACGCTGAAACGTTCTCTTGAGCGTCAAAATATACAGTCACAACATATACATAAGCTTCGGGGCTTCTATCCCTGAGGGGCACCACAAGCCACTTTAGTCCTTGCTAAAAAAAATTGGGTCTACTGTATGAGAAGGGGTTTTTAAAAATTAATTTATATAATAGTTAAAATTATAGTTAAATTGAAATAATAGTTAAAATGAAAATTTAAGAGTTATTAAAGTATCATGCACGCTAGACGTTGGTAGTTACATTTCAAGCTTCAGGGCCCCAAAAATGTGGGTCCACCACTGTATGTGTCTCTCAGAGAAGATTAATAAAGTATACTTTAATCCCTAAAGTACGAATTAAAACACTATCGACATTAGTAAACAGGCAGACTTATGATTAATGTACTGTCGATAAGCTTTAAACCTACAGTAATTCAAAGCATCAAACGGATTATATATATCCTGATGGGCTCTCAGCTGGAAGAGTGGGAGAACGTGAAGTGCTGTCATCGTAATCCAGGACTATGGTAATATACTGGAATGGAGTGATAGGATTAATGCCTGGGCTGCCATTATGCACATACTATTTTGTCGAATTCATTGCCATCAGGCTTGAATTATCTTCGATTATCCGTCCGCGTTAGTTCTAAATTCCGTATAGTCAAAATATAACAAGCTCGCTTTAGAAGCCAGGCACAGCTAACTAACCGCTGAGGCGACTGTAATTCTAGGAAATTCCATTCCTCAGTCATTTAGTATAATAAATTCCATCTCAAGTCGCCTTCACAGCTAAGGACCACAGAACGTCATGTTAATATACAGCCAGTGGCGGACCTACAATTTTGGAGCCCTGAAGGTTGAACAGTGATGGGCTTCCCCTCGCAACCTCGTCTCATAAAGTTGACCCAAAACATTTTTAAGCGATGACTAAAGTCGCATGTGGGGCCCCTCCGGGATTAGGGGCCCTGAAGCTTAAGCTTCATTAGTTTCACAATAGATCCGCCCCTGGATATAACAGTTGGTTTATGGCATTTTAGTGAAAAAAAGTTTCGTCCACCAGAGACTTTTAATTCTCACTGAGATGGGTAGAAAGAATTCATCAAGTTCCCGGTGGACGAAACGTTTTCTAAACAAAATGCCGTAAACAGCAAAGTGCGTGTTATTTACATACTTGTCAGTGTATAACACCACTGATAATATACCAAGTACTTCAAGTGGCTCCTGTGGATGTATATTCTGACGTTTATTACTGTTTCCTCGCCAGTTCAGCATTGACAAGCAATGAAGAACTTAAAGGCGGGTTATTTACGCAATAACAAGTGATCACCGTGGCAATTATAGAGGCCGATTTAATGGAGTGTAATTCAATGGGTTTAAGTCGTATGCAACAGCTGGGCGTTTATTTCCCCTTCGTGAATCTGGGCTCGAGTTGAGCACTGGAGCTGTGTCAAGGGAACTTACAAGGTGTTAATTAAGCAAGTTGTGACAACTTACCCACTTGAAAGCAACACATACACACCACCACAATCCCACATGAAGCTGACAAGCGCAGGCGCACGCACACCCACACACACACACACACACACACACACACACACACACACACACACACACACACACACACACACACACACACACACACACATATATACAACAGGCCTAGTGTCTAATCGACATGTGCCTAGGACAAAATGGTAACTAACACACACACACACACACACACACACACACACACACACACACACACACACACACACACACACACACACACACACACACACACACACACACATATATACAACAGGCCTAGTGTCTAATCGACATGTGCCTAGGACAAAATGGTAACTAACACACACACACACACACACACACACACACACACACATAGCATCGAAAGTCAAATCTGACCCGAAACTGTTGTATAGCCACATTAGGAGGACGACAACAGTCAAGGACCAGGTGATAAGGCTGAGGAAAGAAGGTGGAGAACTCACAAGAAACGATCAAGAGGTATGTGAGGAGCTCAACACGAGATTTAAGGAAGTATTTACAGTAGAGACAGGAAGGACTCTGGGGGGACAGACCAGATGGGGACACCAGCAAGGAATACACCAACAAGTGTTGGACGACATACATACAGATGAGGAGGAGGTGAAGAAACTGCTAAGGGACATCGATACCTCAAAGGCAATGGGACCGGACAACATCTCCCCGTGGGTCCTTAGAGAGGGAGCAGATATGTTGTGCGTGCCACTTACCACAATCTTCAACACATCCCTGGAAACTGGGCAACTACCTGAGGTATGGAAGACGGCAAATGTAGTTCCCATTTTTAAAAAAGGAGACAGAAAAGAGGCACTAAACTATAGACCTGTGTCATTGACGTGTATAGTATGCAAAATTATGGAGAAGATTATCAGGAGGAGAGTGGTGGAGCACCTGGAACGGAACAGGAGTATAAATGCCAACCAGCACGGATTCACGGAAGGCAAATCCTGTGTCACAAACCTTCTGGAGTTTTATGATAAAATAACAGAAGTAAGACAAGAGAGAGAGGGGTGGGTTGATTGCATCTTCTTGGACTGCAAGAAGGCCTTTGACACAGTTCCTCACAAGAGATTAGTGCAGAAGCTAGAGCATCAGGCGCATATAACAGGAAGGGCACTGCAATGGATCAGAGAATACCTGACAGGGAGGCAACAACGAGTCATGGTACGTAATGATGTATCACAGTGGGCACCTGTGACGAGCGGGGTCCCACAGGGGTCGGTCCTAGGACCAGTGCTATTTTTGGTATATGTGAACGACATGACGGAAGGGTTAGACTCAGAAGTGTCCCTGTTTGCAGATGATGTGAAGTTAATGAGGAGAATTAAATCTGATGAGGACCAGGCAGGACTTCAAAGAGACCTGGACAGACTGGACATCTGGTCCAGCAAATGGCTTCTCGAATTTAATCCTGCCAAATGCAAAGTCATGAAGATAGGGGAAGGGCACAGAAGACCAAAGACAGAGTATAGGCTAGGTGGCCAAAGACTGCAAACCTCACTCAAGGAGAAAGATCTTGGGGTGAGTATAACACCGAGTATGTCTCCGGAAGCACACATCAATCAGATAACTGCTGCAGCATATGGGCGCCTGGCAAACCTGAGAACAGCATTCCGATACCTTAGTAAGGAATCATTCAAGACACTGTACACCGTGTATGTCAGGCCCATACTGGAGTATGCAGCACCTGTTTGGAACCCGCACTTGATAAAGCACGTCAAGAAACTAGAGAAAGTACAAAGGTTTGCGACAAGGTTAGTTCCAGAGCTAAGGGGAATGTCCTATGAAGAAAGATTAAGGGAAATCGGCCTGACGACACTGGAGGACAGGAGGGTCAGGGGAGACATGATAACGACATATAAAATACTGCATGGAATAGACAAGGTGGACAAAGACAGGATGTTCCAGGGAGGGGACACAGAAACAAGAGGCCACAATTGGAAGTTGAAGACACAAATGAGTCAGAGAGATAGTAGGAAGTATTTCTTCAGTCATAGAGTTGGAATAGCCTAGAAAATGACGTAGTGGAGGCAGGAACCATACACAGTTTTAAGACGAGGTTTGATAAAGCTCATGGAGCGGGGAGAGAGAGGGCCCAGTAGCAACCGGTGAAGAGGCGGGGCCAGGAGCTAGGACTTGACCCCTGCAACCACAAATAGGTGAGTACAAATAGGTGAGTACACACACATTCACTCTCACTCACCACACACTGCCACAACTACACTTGAAGGTGACAAACACACCACACACTGCCACAACTACACTTGAAGGTGACAAACACACCACACACTGCCACAACTACACTTGAAGGTGACAAACACACCACACACTGCCACAACTGCACTGAAAAGCGATAAACACATACATTACTTCCACAACAACAGCTCACGCACTGGAGAATGGCTGAACACTGCAGCTCAGGGTACAATACATACACTGACGTGTGTCTCTCAGTGTGATGAGGAAGACACAAGTGCAACACATATGCATCATTATCGACTATACGTAAGTGTTGCAAGTATCTTACTCATCAACTGTATCACATCAAACGGTATTACGTACCGTTTGATGTGATACTTTCTCTGTATATATATACCGAGAGGTATCCCCCCTCTCTGTGGTTACGTCTGTATATATGTACTATGAGATGCGTATCACTGTGTATATACACAGAGTTTAATACATATTTTAGAGATAAAAATGTTGCCATAATTAATGGAATACACTGGAAAAATACAGCCGTAATGAACCTCGTCCAGCTTGTATGTATTAACACCAGCAAACCCCGACATCAACCACAGCACAGCGTACCAGCCACAGCTTGCTGTCAACGATCACGGCTCATTGCCAACGACCGCAGTTCACTGCCAACAGCCACAGCTCAATGCCAACAGCCACAGCTCATTCCAACGACCACGGCTCACTGCCAACAGCCACAGCTCACTGCCAACAGCCACAGCTCACTGCCAACAGCCACAGCTCACTGCCAACAGCCACAGGTTATTCCAATGACCACAGCTTACTGCCAACAGCCACAGCTCACTGCCAACAGCCACAGCTCACTGCCAACAGCCACAGTTCAATACCAACAGCCACAGCTCATTCTAACGACCACAGCTCGCTACCAACAACCACAGCTCACTGCCAACGACCATAGCTCACCGCCAACAGCCACAGCTCACTACCAGCCACAGCTCACTGCCAACAACCACAGCAACAACCACAACAACCACGCACGTCAAAACACCGCTTGGAAACTCACCAGGAAGACACTGCCTTGATGCCGATGAAGAGCTCTGATCCACGGAACTGGAGTTATCAGGAAAACCTGACTACCTTCTATTACTCAGGCGCTGTGACCCATGCGAATTTAGCGCTTCCCAAAGATTCTAACCTCTATCATTAGCATTCAATGATCTCTTACATGTGCAGTAAGTACATTAGTACATTTCCTCTACCAGTAAATTAGTACAGTTCCTGTACCAGTAAATTAGTATAGTTTCTGTACCAGTACACGAGTACAATTCCTGTCCCAGTTTATTTGTACACTTCTCGTACATCAGTACAAGTCCTGTACAAGTACATCAGTACGCGTCCAGTACAAATTAGTACATCTGCATGTTCTGTTGCACGACTAAGAATCTCTGAACCAGTCCCTGAGTACATTTTCATGTGCTCATATACTGGTACAGGAGTACTGTCACATGTACCAGAACACGAGTACAGTCACAAGCACCAGTACCAGAACACGAGTACTGTCACATGTAGTAGTACCGGTACACGAGTACTGTCACTTGTACAGTACACGAGTACAGTCACGTGCACCAGTAAACGAGTACAGTCATGTGCGCCAGTACACGAGTGCAGTCACGTGTACCAGTACACGAGTGCAGTCACGTGTACCACTACACGAGTACAGTTACGTGTACCACTACACGAGTACTGTCACGTGTGCCAGTACACGAGTACTGTCACGTGTACCAGTACACGAGTACCGTCACGTGTGCCAGTACACGAGTGCCGTCACGTGTGCCAGTACACGAGTGCCGTCACGTGTGCCAGTACACGAGTGCCGTCACGTGTGCTAGTACAGGAGTGCCATCACGTGTGCCAGTACACGAGTGCCGTCACGTGTACCAGTGCACGAGTGCCGTCACGTGTACCAGTGCACGAGTGCCGTCACGTGTACCAGTGCACGAGTGCCGTCACATGCAACAGTGCACGAATACCTTCACGTGTACCAGTACACGAGTACCGTCACGTGTGCCAGTACACGAGTGCCGTCACGTGTGCCAGTACACGAGTAACGTCACATGTAACAGTACACGAGTACCTTCACGAGTACCTTCACGAGTACCTTCACGTGTACCGGTACACGAGTACCTTCACGTGTACCAGTACACGAGTACCGTTACATGTCACAGTACACGAGTACCTTGACGTGTACCAGTACACGAGTACCGTCACATGCAACAGTGCACGAATACCTTCACGTGTACCAGTACATGAGTACCGTCACATGTAACAGTACACGAGTACCTTCACGTGTACCAGTACACGAGTACCTTCACATGTACCAGTACACGAGTGCCGTCACGTGTAACAGTACACGAGTACCTTCACGTGTACCAGTACACGAGTGCCGTCACGTGTAACAGTACACGAGTGCCGTCACGTGTAACAGTACACGAGTACCTTCACATGTACCAGTACACGAGTGCCGTCACGTGTAACAGTACACGAGTACCTTCACGTGTACCAGTACACGAGTGCCGTCACGTGTAACAGTACACGAGTGCCGTCACGTGTAACAGTACACGAGTACCTTCACGTGAACAAGTACACGAGTGCCGTCACGTGTAACAGTACACGAGTGCCGTCACGTGTAACAGTACACGAGTACCTTCACGTGTACAAATACACGAGTACCGTCACATGTAACAGTACACGAGTACCTTCACGTGTAACAGTACGCGAGTACCTTCACGTATACCAGTACACGAGTGCCGTCACGTGTACCAGTACACGAGTGCCTTCACGTGTACCAGTACACGAGTGCCGTCACGTGTACCAGTACACGAGTGCCGTCACGTGTACCAGTACACGAGTGCCGTCACGTGTACCAGTACACGAGTGCCGTCACGTGTACCAGTACACGAGTGCCGTCACGTGTACCAGTACACGAGTGCCGTCACGTGTACCAGTACACGAGTGCCGTCACGTGTACCAGTACACGAGTGCCGTCACGTGTACCAGTACACGAGTGCCGTCACGTGTACCAGTACACGAGTGCCGTCACGTGTACCAGTACACGAGTGCCGTCACGTGTACCAGTACACGAGTGCCGTCACGTGTACCAGTACACGAGTGCCGTCACGTGTACCAGTACACGAGTGCCGTCACGTGTACCAGTACACGAGTGCCGTCACGTGTACCAGTACACGAGTGCCGTCACGTGTACCAGTACACGAGTGCCGTCACGTGTACCAGTACACGAGTGAAGTCACGTGTACCAGTACACGAGTGCCGTCACGTGTACCAGTACACGAGTGCCTTCACGTGTACCAGTACACGAGTGCCTTCACGTGTACCAGTACACGAGTGCCTTCACGTGTACCAGTACACGAGTGCCTTCACGTGTACCAGTACACGAGTGCCTTCACGTGTACCAGTACACGAGTGCCGTCACGTGTACCAGTACACGAGTGCCGTCACGTGTACCAGTGCACGAGTGCCGTCACGTGTACCAGTGCACGACTGCCGTCACGTGTACCAGTGCACGAGTGCCGTCACGTGTACCAGTGCACGAGTGCCGTCACGTGTACCAGTGCACGAGTGCCGTCACGTGTACCAGTACACGAGTGCCGTCACGTGTACCAGTACACGAGTGCCGTCACGTGTACCAGTACACGAGTGCCGTCACGTGTACCAGTACACGAGTGCCGTCACGTGTATCAGTACACGAGTGCCGTCACGTGTGCCAATACACGAGTGCCGTCACGTGTGCCAGTACACGAGTAACGTCACATGTAACAGTACACGAGTACCTTCACGAGTACCTTCACGAGTACCTTCACGTGTACCGGTACACGAGTACCTTCACGTGTACCAGTACACGAGTACCGTTACATGTAACAGTGCACGAGTACCTTGACGTGTACCAGTACACGAGTACCGTCACATGCAACAGTGCACGAATACCTTCACGTGTACCAGTACAAGAGTACCTTCACATGTACCAGTACACGAGTGCCGTCACGTGTAACAGTACACGAGTACCTTCACGTGTACCAGTACACGAGTGCCGTCACGTGTAACAGTACACGAGTGCCGTCACGTGTAACAGTACACGAGTACCTTCACATGTACCAGTACACGAGTGCCGTCACGTGTAACAGTACACGAGTGCCGTCACGTGTAACAGTACACGAGTGCCGTCACGTGTAACAGTACACGAGTGCCGTCACGTGTAACAGTACACGAGTACCTTCACGTGTACAAGTACACGAGTACCGTCACATGTAACAGTACACGAGTACCTTCACGTGTAACAGTACGCGAGTGCCTTCACGTATACCAGTACACGAGTGCCGTCACGTGTACCAGTACACGAGTGCCGTCACGTGTACCAGTACACGAGTGCCGTCACGTGTACCAGTACACGAGTGCCGTCACGTGTACCAGTACACGAGTGCCGTCACGTGTACCAGTACACGAGTGCCGTCACGTGTACCAGTACACGAGTGCCGTCACGTGTACCAGTACACGAGTGCCGTCACGTGTACCAGTACACGAGTGCCGTCACGTGTACCAGTACACGAGTGCCGTCACGTGTACCAGTACACGAGTGCCGTCACGTGTACCAGTACACGAGTGCCGTCACGTGTACCAGTACACGAGTGCCGTCACGTGTACCAGTACACGAGTGCCGTCACGTGTACCAGTACACGAGTGCCGTCAAGTGTACCAGTACACGAGTGCCGTCACGTGTACCAGTACACGAGTGCCGTCACGTGTACCAGTACACGAGTGCCGTCACGTGTACCAGTACACGAGTGCCGTCACGTGTACCAGTACACGAGTGCCGTCACGTGTACCAGTACACGAGTGCCGTCACGTGTACCAGTACACGAGTGCCGTCACGTGTACCAGTACACGAGTACCTTCACGTGTACCAGTACACGAGTACCTTCACGTGTACCAGTACACGAGTACCTTCACGTGTACCAGTACACGAGTGCCTTCACGTGTACCAGTACACGAGTGCCGTCACGTGTACCAGTACAAGAGTGCCGTCACGTGTACCAGTACACGAGTGCCGTCACGTGTACCAGTACACGAGTACCTTCACGTGTACCAGTACACGAGTGCCTTCACGTGTACCAGTACACGAGTGCCGTCACGTGTACCAGTACAAGAGTGCCGTCACGTGTACCAGTACACGAGTGCCGTCACGTGTACCAGTACACGAGTGCCTTCACGTGTACCAGTACACGAGTGCCGTCACGTGTACCAGTAGACAGTGATCAAACATCTCTCACAATAAGGTCTTAACAGTTTATATAAACACTGGAAAAACATTAATTACAAACATTATTTATTCGCATAAATATATTTAATTACCCTCACGATTTTTTGGGTTTATCTGTCATAACGTCGACTGGATATTCTGGAAAAAATTTTGGAGCCTAAATGTTTGTGCATTTTCAGAAATAAAAACCGTAATTATATATCATTTAAATCACACACGTGAATCGGATTATTTTTTTCACTAACTTTTATGCAAATTGGTCAAATTACCATATTGAAAATATAAATAATTGTATAATATGGCTTTGTATTGGGTATTTTCAACATTTATCCATTAATTAATACACACACACACACACACACACACACACACACACACACACACACACACACACTCACTTACCTCTCCTCATATATTCATGGCTTTCTGCCCAAAAATCCTAATTTCCTCCCTGATTCTACATTCATCCTGTCCTGCAAGTCCGACAGTTGATCAGTTCTGCAAGCTTATCCCCCTACCTTTTTTTTTTTTTTTACACAGGGTTTGACAAGGTTAAGGATCCCTAGCTTTATTGATTTACAGGTTAAGGATTGCTAACTTTATTGGCAAGCTAAGAGCTGTTACCTACATCAGCTCATTTGAAAGCATTTTTATTGTTATGAGACATACAAGTAGGGAACAGGATGAAGTTGGAGCCATCTGTGGGCCAGCATTTTCATTTGATCAACTGACTTTATCTCGTTGACATCATTATGCTGTACGAATGTACAGCATAATGCTTTCCTTTTCCCTTCTCTCTCTCACACCTTATCATCACTCCTTCCAAGAAGCTTATAAAATTAGTTATAGCCATAATTTTAAAAGGGGCAAACGGGTAAGCCAGTGGAAGGCCTCGGTCAGATGACCCGAAAGCTCTAGCGGAGGGTCATCATATGACTAAGACTCGTGACAATAAATTTGTCCTGTTTCCTGACAAACATTACCTAACTTAATGTCCAGAAAAAGCCTAGAATGTTATAGTTTACTGTTGGC
Source organism: Cherax quadricarinatus (assembly GCF_038502225.1). Taxonomy (NCBI): domain Eukaryota; kingdom Metazoa; phylum Arthropoda; class Malacostraca; order Decapoda; family Parastacidae; genus Cherax; species Cherax quadricarinatus. The sequence goes on along the minus strand of NC_091347.1, from coordinate 12,590,698 downwards.
AGATGATGCTAAGCTTCTGCGAACTCTCCAAAATGAAACACCAAAAGCTATAAACAGCAATGAGACGTTGACTAACATTTAGAGCAGTGTTCTGGAACGCGATGGCTTTAATTAATACTTCGAAGTCAAAAAAGGACGTAAAAAAAATTGGGACCAGCTACTAGGAGACGAGACAAATGATCACTCATACGAACCTCACGTTAATCTTCCGCCATGTTGAGTGGTAGGATTTTTTTTTGTCTATTCCATTTCTCTTTTTGATTCATCGTATTCCCTAGCGGAGTGATTGAAATTTATAGTTGTACATTATATTGTTTGTGGCCGACTGGAGGATTACGTTTAATCTGCTTTGAGATTTATATTTCTTACTGTAGTTACTCTTCTCCAGTGTTATCAGTTAACGTATAAAAACATAACAGTCAACATTACGCTAATAGTGCCACCGTTAGACCGTATAAAAATCATAACATTGGCATCCTGTGCCAACAAAGAAAACAATGTTATTGAAGAGCATAACAAAGCAGCCTTCAGGATCATTTACATAGCATATATTTGTAATACAGAACAAACCACGTGGGTACAGAAATCTTTAGCTAAAGATCTTTCGCACTTTCGTGAGTCGTCAGGAGCTATGCAATGTTGCAAGACTAGCAACAGTTGCTAGTTTTGTAACATCACAAACTCCTGAGGACGCACGAGAATGGGAAGCAGCTTTAGCTAAAGATTTCATCTCCACGTAAGTTGTTCTGCATTGTTCAGATCTCCTGTCTGCAACTACACTGCATAACATATGTTAGGCTAAGGCTAAACTAGGCTGTCCCGGCTTCGAGCCTCATCCAGTTATTCAAACAAGATGGAGAACATCCAAAGATCCGCTACGAAGCTACAAAACAAGAACGAAGGTTTAAAAGACAGACAAAACGAGTTATAACTCAGGACACAAGACAGGAGGGAGAAGGATATGTTCACATGTACAGGATACCCACAGGAACAGGAAAAGTTAAACACTGACAAGGAAAGAAGACTCAGGAGAGAGAAAAAAATGTGAATTACACACAAATCATATATAGACATTAGAATAAGTGTCCTCAGCGTCAGGGAAGCAGAAAGCTGGAAAACACTAGAGAGCGACAGGGCAGAAGAAATTACAAAGCTTCAAAACGCAATATGATAAATCCAGAAAAAGGCGGCCAACAGGAAAGTCAAGAGGCGGTGCTAAGAGCTTAAAGCTTAAAAACCTGTAAACTCAACAAGGTGATTACACACGCGCTTTCCCCTCCTTTCTATTTCTCTCTCTCTCTCTCTCTCTCTCTCTCCATTCTTCTCTCTTCTCTCTTCTCTCTTCTCTTCTCTCTTCTCTTCTTCTCTTCTCTCTTCTCTTCTCTCTTCTCTTCTCTCTTCTCTTCTCTCTTCTCTTCTCTCTTCTCTTCTCTCTTCTCTCTTCTCTTCTCTCCTCTCTTTTCTCCTCTTTTCTCTCTCTTGTCTCCTCTCTTTTTTTAAGACAGGGTTTGACAAGGTTAGGTTAAGGATTCCTAACTTTATTGGCAAGCTAAGAGCTGTTACCTACATCTGCTCATTTGAAAGCATTTTTATTGTTATGAAACATACAAGTAGGTTCTATTCTCTTCGCTCCTCTTTTCTCTCTTCTCTCCTTTTTCTCTCTCCTCTCAATTTTTCTCTTCTCTCCCTCTCTTACACACACACACACAAACACACACAAACACACACACACACACACACACACACACACACACACACACACACACACACGCACGCACGCACACAACACCATTATAGAACCCGCATTAGATAAACTATGTAAAAGAAGATTGGATAAGTTCAAAGGTATGCAACAAGACTGCTCTCCAGAGCTGAGGAACGTAAGCTACGAGGAGACATGATAACGATGTATAAAATTCTCAGAAGGATGTACACGGCAAGTTTGACAGGTGGATCTCAGATAGACGCGGGCACAGCTGGAAGCTACAGTGTCAGAGATGTCAGGAAATGCTTCTTTAGACTTAGGGTGGTCGGGAAGTGGAACGACCTAGACAGCAAAGTGATAGTGACAGGATTCATACATTGCTTCAAGTGTCGGTATGGTGGGGCTCACGCAGCCAAAAGTGTATGACTCAAGTAGCGGCAGGCGGAGAGGTGGGGCTAGGAGCTGATACTCAACCCCATCAGCCACAAATAAAGGAGCACTAATAGTTGAGAGTATACATGCTCCTCTCTCTCACACACACACACACACACACACACACACACACACACACACACACACACACACACACACACACACACACACACACACACACACACACACACATCCACACACAATGGGAAGACCAAACCGAGTCCTTGGTTTACCCCGAAGGTGTAGGGAGGCAAAAACTAAATGCATTAGAGAATGGAAGAGGTACAGAAGGCAAAGGACCCAGGAAAATAAGGAGATCAGTCGAAGAGCCAGAAACGAGTATGCACAGATAAGGAGGGAGGCCCAGTGACAGTACGAAAACGACATAGCATCGAAAGTCAAGTCTGACCCGAAACTGCTGTATAACCACGCTAGGAGAAAGACAAAGACCAGGTGATCAGGTTGAGGAAAGAAGGTGGTGAACTCACAAGAAACGATCAAGAGGTATGCGAGGAGCTCAACACGAGATTTCAGGAAGTATTCACAGTGGAGACAGGAAGAACTCTGGGAAGACAGGACAGAGGGGGACACCAACAGGGATTACACCAACAAGTGCTGGATGGCATACACACAACTGAGGAGGAGGTGAAGAAGCTGCTAAGTGACCTTGATACCTCAAAGGCAATGGGACCGGACATCCTCTCCGTGGGTCCTTAGAGAGGGAGCAGAAATGCTGTGTGTGCCATTAACCACAATCTTCAACACATCCCTTGAAACTGGGCAACTGCCTGAGGTATGGAAGAAGGCAAATGTAGTTCCCATTTTTAAAAAAGGAGACAGAAAAGAGTCGCTAAACTACAGACCAGTGTCACTGACGTGAATAGTATGCAAAGTCATGGAGAAGAATATCAGAAGGAGAGTGGTAGAGCACCTGGAACGGAACAAGATTATAAACGACAACCCGCATGGATTCATGGAAGGCAAATCCTGTGTCACAAACCTTATTGAGTTTTATGACAAAGTTACAGAAATAAGACACGATAGAGAGGGCCTTCGACACAGTTCCTCACAAGATATTAGTGCAGAAACTAGAGGATCAGGCGCGTATAACAGGAAGGGCACTTCAGTGGATCAGAGAATACCTGAGAGGGAGACAATAACGAGTCGTGGTACGTGATGAGGTATCACAGTGGGGACCTGTGACGAGCGGGGTCCCGCAGGGGTCCTAGGACCAGTGCTATTTTTGGTATATGTGAATGACATGTTCGCAGATGATGTGAAGTTAATGAGGAGAATTAAATCAGACGAGGATCAGGCAGGACTTCGAAGAGACCTGGACAGGCTGGACACGTGGGCCAGCAATTGGCTTCTCGAATTCAACCCTGCCAAATGCAAAGTCATGAAGATCGGAGAAGGGCAAAGAAGATCGCAGACAGAGTATAGGCTAGGTGGCCAAAGACTGTAAACCTCGCTCAAGAAAGATCTTGGGGTGAGTATAACACTGAGCACGTCTCCAGAAGCACACATCAGCCAGATGACTGCTGCAGCATATGGGCGCCTGAGATTAGCGTTCCGATACCTAAGTAAGGAATCTTTAAAGACACTGTACACCGGGTACGGCAGGCCCATACTGGAGTATGCAGCACTAGTTTGGAATCCGCACCGGGTCATGCACGTTAAGAAATTAGAGAAAATGCAAAGGTTTGCGACAAAGCTATTTCCAGAGCTAAGGGGAATTTCCTACGAAGTAAGGTTGAGGGAAATCGGCCTGACGACACTGGAGGACAGGAGGGTTAAGGGAGACATGATAACGACATACAAAATACTGCATGGATTAGATAAGGTGGACAGAGACGAGATGTTCCAGAGAGGGGAGACACAAACGAGGGGTCACTCTTGGAAGTTGAAGACTCAGATGAGTCACAGGGATGTTAGGAAGCATTTTTTCAGTCATAGAGTGGTCAAGAAGTGGAACAGACTGTCAAGTGATGTAGTGGAGGCAAGAACCATACATAGCTTTAAGACGAGGTATGATAAAGCTCAGGGAGCAGGGAGAGAGTGGACCTAGTAGTGTTCAGTGATGAGGCGGGGCCAGGAGCTGAGTCTCTACCCCTGCAACCATAATTAGGTGAGTACACACACACACACACACACACACACACACACACACACACACACACAGGATCCATACATAGCTTTAAAAAGAGATATGATAAAACTCATGGAGTGGTAAGAGTGACCCAGTAGTGGTCAATGAAGAGGAGGGGTCAGGAGCTGTGAATCAACCCCTGCAAGCACAACTAGGTGAGTACAACTAGGAGAGTATACACACACACACACACACACGCACGCGCGCGCACGCACGCACACGCACACACACTATTCTTCCTCTCACACAATCTACTTTCGTCAGTGTTTTTGCTTCATTTTTCCACTCTTCGCTTTACCGCTTATTTTCATTATTGTGAGTGCAGTCGGTGTGAGGGGAGAGGAGGGAAGGGGATGGGGAGGGTGGGAAGAGTGGGCGGTGAAGATAGTGCGTTGGGGAGATAGTGGGCAGGAGAATGAAAAAAGGGAGTGTGTGTGGGGTGGAGGGAGTAGGGATCTGGTTAGTCCTAGCTGATCCCCACTAAAGCGGTGTTGGGAGAGAGAGGGAGAGAGACGGAGGGAGAATAGAAGAGACGTAGGTGGAGGTAGGTATAGAGGGGGAGATGAGGTGGAGGTACGGAGAGGGATGTATAGACTGAGATGCGACTGAAACAGAAGATGAGCTGGTGTTGGTGACATAGTCAGCAGGTTGGATAATATGTCAGGAAATGGGAACAAGCCCATTATCTGTCTTAGTGCTGGAGGTAATGACAATGGGAAGGGCAGGAGACAGGAGCTGCTAGATAAGTACAGGTCAGCCATAGAAGTAGTTAAGTGTAAGGGAGGGATCCCAGTCGTATGTAGCATCTTGCCTAGAAAGGGAGTGGGCAATGAATGGATGTCTAGGGCAATTGGTATAAATTGCTGGCTAGACAGGTACTGCAAGGAAATTACAAGCCCATTCATTGATAACTGGGACCTGTTCTTTGGCAAACGTGATATGTATGCAAGGGATGGGGTTCATCTCTCTGGGGATGGAGTGGTTGCATTAGCCAATTCGATTGAGAGGGTAACTGATGACTTGTCTAGGAATTTAAACTGATAGATTATAGAGGCATGGGTGTTTGTGGGAAACAATCAGGCTGCAGTATTAGGGTTAAAAATAGCAGTTATTACTGGGATACCTCAGGGATATATTTAAAAGACAATATTCAAAACAAAGTTGCTATTAATGGCATATCAACTGATCAACAAACAAAGAAAGATAGCAGAGGGCAACGAGTGACTAGCTCCCTTAAGGTTTACTATACAAATAGTAGGAGTCTAAGAAATAAGATAGATGAGCTAAGATTACTTGCAAGTGTAGGTAATATAGATATTATTGGTATAACAGTGACCTGGTTCAACCTGAAAGATAGAGAAATGCCTTCTGAATGCAACATACAGGGCTATAAACTATTCCACACTGATAAGGTCAACAGGAAGGGTGGTAGAGAGGCGATGTATGTCAGAGAAAATTTAAATTGTCTTAGACATGATATTAGATTAGAAACATCGAACACAGAATCTGTTTGGCTAGTTTCTCGAGGGTCGTGACAAATTAATTTTGGGTGTGATTTATAGACCCCCTAACCTTGATAGGGAGTGCAGTAAGCTGTTATGGGACGAAATTCATAAGGCATCTAGATATGAAAATGCTGTGATAATGGGAGATTTTAACTTTAGACAATTTGATTGGAACAATATGACAGGAAATCTTGAATCTAGTGACTTTCTTGATACCGTTCAGGATTGCTTTTTAGAACAGATTGTGGCGGAACCAGAGGAAATACTCTGTTTGACTTGGTTCTTGCCAACAAAGATTCACTAATTAATAATCTTGAGGTTAATGATGAGCTTGGGGAAAGTGATCACAAATCACTTAGTTTCAATATATCATGGAATCACCCAAATAACTTCAATCAAATCTCTGTCCCAGATTTTCGCTTGGCCGACTTCATGGGACTGAAAAATTACCTGGGTGGGCTAAATTGGGATGTCCTGACTATGGGTCAGGTAGGTGATATTGGTTGCCAATATGAAGTTTTTCAGAGCATAGTTCTAGCTCCCCAGACAACTTTTGTTCCGAGTAGGGAAATTAGATCTAACAAAAATGATCCCAGATGGATGAACAATAGATTGAAACATCTCATTGGTCAAAAGAGAAGCATATATAGGCGTATCAAAAGAGGGGATGGGCAGTTAAGAAATCAATATATTCAATTAAAGAGAGAAATAAAGTAAGGAATAAGAAAAGCAAAAAGGGATTATGAGGCTAAGGTCGCAAGGGATTCAAAGGCTAACCCAAAAGGGTTCTTTCAGGTATACAAAGGTAAGATTAGGGACAAGATTGGCCCACTTAAGAGTAACTCTGGTCAGATCACTGACAGAGATAAGGATATGTGTGAAATTCTAAATACCTACTTCCTCTCAGTTTTCACCCAGGAAAATACTAGCGATATTCCTGAAATAATAGATTATGTAGAACAGGACGATAATAAGCTATGCACGATTGCGGTAACTAGTGACATGGTCCTCAGACAAATAGAGAAACTAAAACCTAACAAATCCCCAGGCCCTGATGAACTGTTTGCAAGGGTGTTAAAGGAAGGTAAAGAGGAACTTAGCATACCTTTGGCTAATCTTTTTAACATATAACTACAAACTGGCATAGTGCCTGATAAGTGGAAAATGGGAAATGTAATATCTATTTACAAGGCAGGTGACAGGTCCTTGGCTTCGAACTATAGACCAATAAGCCTTACCTCCATAGTGGGGAAAATTTATGGAATCAATAATTGCCGAAGCAATTCGTAGCCATCTTGATAGGCACAGATTGATTAATGAATCTCAACTCGGTTTTACAAAGGGGCGTTCCTGTCTTAAGAATTTACTAACATTTTTTACTAAGGTGTTTGAGGAGGTAGATCATGGTAACGAATATGATATTGTGTATATGGATTTCAGTAAGGCTTTCGATGGAGTTCCACATCAGAGGCTATTGAGGAAATTAAAGGCACACGGAATAGGAGGAGAAATTTTTTCCTGGGTAGAGGCATGGCTGACAAATAGGCAGCAGAGAGTTTGCATAAATGGGGAGAAATCAGAATGGGGCACGTCACAAGCGGTGTTCCTCAGGGGTCAGTGTTGGGCCCGTTGTTGTTCACAATTTACATAAACGACATAGATGAGGAAATAAATAGCGACATAAGCAAATTTGCTGATGACACCAAAATAGGCCGTCCAATTCATTCTAATGAGGACACTAGAGCACTCCAGGATGATTTGAATAGACTGATGCAATGGTCGGAGAAGTGGCAGATGCAGTTTAATATAGACAAATGCAAAGTTCTAAATGTTGGACAGGAAAATAACCATGCCACATATAAACTAAATAATGTAGATCTTAATACTACTGATTGCGAAAAGGATTTAGGAGTTCTGGTTAGCAGTAACTAAAACCAAGACAACAGTGCATTAGTGTTCGCAGTAAAGCTAACAGAATTCTTGGCTTCATATCTAGAAGTATAAATAATAGAAGTCCTCAGGTTGTTCTTCAACTCTATATATTCTTGGTTAGGCCTCATTTAGACTATGCTGCTCAGTTCTGGTCACCGTATTACAGAATGGATATAAATGCTCTGGAAAACGTACAGAGGAGGATGACAAAGATATGATCCCCTGTATCAGAAATCTTCCCTATGAAGATAGACTGAGGGCCCTGAATCTGCACTCTCTCGAAAAGCGTAGAATTAGGGGAAGATATGATCGAGGTGTATAAATGGAAAACAGGAATAAATAAAGGGGATGCAAATAGCGTGCTGAAAATTTCCAGCCAAGACAGGACTCGCAGCAATGGTTTCAAGTTGGAAAAATTCAGATTCAGGAAGGATATAGGAAGGTACTGGTTTGGTAATAGAGTTGTGGATGAGTGGAACAAACTCCCGAGTACAGTTATTGAGGCTAAAACGTTGTGTAGTTTTGTAGGTTAAATAAATAAATGAGTGGATGTGAGATGGACCTGACTAGCTTGTGTTGTTGTGTCTAGTGCTGTGCTCCATCCTTGACTGGAGGTTACCAGACTTGGTGGGTCATTGGGCTAATCGGGGGGGGGGGGAGACATGGACCTGCTCCGCATGGGTCAGTAGGCCTGTTGCAGTGTTTCTTCTTTCTTATGTTCTTATGTAACAAAAACTCTGGAGAGAGCGTGATCATCTATGGTTGCGTGAGTTGAGTCTCAGCTAGTTATGTCTCTTAAGTATCCGCTTGCCGGGTTTACTCCGTCTCCCGAGTACCAATGAGAGTACTTATTCTTAAAGGTATGTATGAAATCGCCCTCACCACTACTGCTTGTGCTGGCGCTGCTCGTGGTGGTGGTGCTGCTGCTGTTGCTGCTGCTGTTGCTGCTGCTGCTGTTCCTCTTGCTGCTGCTCCTCTTGCTGCTGCTCCTCTTGCTGCTGTTGTTGTTTACCTCTAGACCTTTCTTATTCAATATCTGCTCTTCTCGATACATCCTTCATGGCCAAACTATCTTTCCTTAAAGTATTCTTTCCATTAACTGAAACATCTTTCCCGTTATCTCTGCCTGCAGTTGTAGCTTGAAGGTCAACCTTTTTTGTGTCACGGTAATGAATTCCTTCGGAGTCATGGAGTATGCAGTCCACCTACCATTATATTTTCTACCTTACATCTGTTACACTGGCGTAGAACTCCGGTGAGTTTGAAAGACAAAAAAGTTCCATCTGTGAACTCGTGGTTTAAATCCTCCATTCCTCGGGTGCTCCACCACTCTCCTCCTGATTATCATCTCCATTTCCTTTGACAGCATGAATGTCAAGATTCAGAGTTGCTGCTCTGTCCCTCTGCTACCATGCTGGTGTTACACTTTCCTATTTTATACATCCTTTAGGTAGTTGCCCCCTTTCCAGTGCCCTACTGAAAAATTATCGCTAGTGTTTACACAGTGCTTCTTCCCCTTTCAAAATCCATGGAGAAGTTCCTTCACTTTGTTATTACTTGCTCTGCTTAGTTGGACATTCCTTCTGTCTCTGGTAATGGTCATTATTCATTTGTAAAATCCCCTTGGAAGCATCAGTTGAACTCACTGAACACATCCTGATGTTTACTGAGTGTTCCTCTTTTCAGCATTGGTACTCAAATATCCTTTTATTGAAATTCTTTTTTTCTGATGTTCATTAGGATTAGCTTATGTCTGTCTTCATTTTGACTTCACTGTCGATTTTACTTGTTTTTATTTTTGCTTCAATGTTGTCCCAAAGATAGTTATATTTGGCTCTTGGGGTAGATTCCCTACTATTTAGAGTTAAGTATATTCGTAACATTCTCTCTGCAATTCTTATTCAGGATTTTGTCCCTTTCATTGACGGTAGAACCAGGAGTTCTTTGTCTCTTACATTAACTATAGACCCAGGAGTTTTTTGTCACTCTTATACTGATGAAAGAACTGGGAGTTCTTTGTCTCTCTTGCATTGATGGTTGTACCGGAAGCCCTTTTTCTTTTACATTAATGGCTGAGCCAAGAATTCTTTGTCTCTTGCACTGAGGGTAGAATCAGGAGTTCTTGAAGTCTCTTTTACATACCCTTGGGATGATACAACTACGTCTGTGACCTTTCCTGATTTTTGGTCGAAAGTTTTCATAATTTCATGGGTGTAGTGGTCCTCTGAGCACAATATTCGGATACACATGTATCAAAAAGAGCATTTTTCCTCGAAGTAATAGCTCCAGGAGGAAGAGGACGCAGGAATTATTCTTTCGAGGTCACTCTCCAACAACAACGGTAAGTATTTCGATCATATTTCACCCAGAAAGAAAAACTTGTGTTTACAAATAATTTAGCTTCCGGTACCACTGATGCCGTTGCACTGCCACTTTGAATAAGAAGGAACCGAGCTGTAAAATGCAAATATATGGAGATCACGCCTGAAGTTGGAGCCTTGTTTAAGAAGTTTCCTCTCCTCGTAAAACTCCTGTGAAAGATATAACTTTTCTTACAAAAGTACAAATTTTCACTCCGCATGTAATCACGCTGTCTAAAATCTAAACTTAGCAGTTGCACCTGTCACCAGTGCTGTCTCTACGGCTGTTGTCATCACAGCTGCTGCAGGCATTACTGCCTCTGCTGCCGTCGCAGCCGCAGCCGCCGCCGCCGCCGCCAGCACCACCACCACCACCGCTGCTGCTGCTGTCACCAACACTCCACTGTCTCTTCGCAATTCTTGTTTTTTTTACCACGTAAAAATTCTGATCGGTCGCTTGGCTTCGCGGAATGACGTTAGCTTTCACCACGCAAATAATATATAATTTATTTATATATGTTTTATTGTATAATACATTATACAAGGATTTTCAAAGAGATGGACTTGCAGCTGAACACCAGCATCCTGCAGCTGAACACCAGCGTCCTGCAGCTGAACACCAGCGTCCTGCAGCTGAACACCAGCGTCCTGCAGCTGAACACCAGCGTCCTGCAGCTGAACACCAGCGTCCTGCAGCTGAACACCAGCGTCCTGCAGCTGAACACCAGCGTCCTGCAGCTGAACACCAGCGACCTGCAGCTGAACACCAGCGTCCTGCAGCTTGACACCAGCGACCTAATAGTTACGTAGCTACTGTGTAATTATAACAGTAATCCTATACCAGGGCTTCTAAAACTAGATAATTAGATGATATTGTTATTTAAGTAATCAAACTTATCCCCCTTGCACACTGCATGGTATGATGCACACTGCATGGTATGATGCACACTGCATGGTATGATGCACACTGCATGGTATGATGCACACTGCATGGTATGATGCACACTGCATGGTATGATGCACACTGCATGGTATGATGCACACTGCATGGTATGATGCACACTGCATGGTATGATGCACACTGCATGGTATGATGCACACTGCATGGTATGATGCACACTGCATGGTATGATGCACACTGCATGGTATGATGCACACTGCATGGTATGATGCACACTGCATGGTATGATGCACACTGCATGGTATGATGCACACTGCATGGCATGATGCACACTGCATGGTATGATGCACACTGCATGGTATGATGCACACTGCATGGTATGATGCACACTGCATGGTATGATGCACACTGCATGGTATGATGCACACTGCATGGTATGATGCACACTGCATGGTATGATGCACACTGCATGGTATGATGCACACTGCATGGTATGATGCACACTGCATGGTATGATGCACACTGCATGGTATGCACACTGCATGGTATGATGCACACTGCATGGTATGATGCACACTGCATGGTATGATGCATACTGCATGGTATGATGCACACTGCATGGTATGATGCACACTGCATGGTATGATGCATACCGCATGGTATGATGCACACTGCATGGTATGATGCACACTGCATGGTATGATGCACACTGCATGGTATGATGCATACTGCATGGTATGATGCATACTGCATGGTATGATGCACACTGCATGGTATGATGCACACTGCATGGTATGATGCACACTGCATGGTATGATGCATACTGCATGGTATGATGCACACTGCATGGTATGATGCACACTGCATGGTATGATGCACACTGCATGGTATGATGCACACTGCATGGTATGATGCACACTGCATGGTATGATGCACACTGCATGGTATGATGCACACTGCATGGTATGATGCACACTGCATGGTATGATGCATACTGCATGGTATGATGCACACTGCATGGTATGATGCACACATGGTATAATGTACATAGGTATAATGCACACTGCATGTTCTAATGCACACTGCATGTTCTAATGCACACTGCATGTTCTAATGCACACTGCATGTTCTAATGCACACTGCATGGTATAATGCACACTGCATGGTATAATTCACACTGTGGCATAATGCACACTGCATGGTATAATTCACACTGTGGCATAATGCACACTGCATGGTATAATGCACACTGCATGGTATAATGCACACTGCATGTTCTAATGCACACTGCATGTTCTAATGCACACTGCATGTTCTAATGCACACTTTGTGTGAGGCAGCTGTGTTTGTGTGAGGCAGCTGTGTGTGTGTGAGGCAGCTGTATGTGTGTGAGGCAGCTGTGTGTGTGTGAGGCAGCTGTATGTGTGTGAGGCAGCTGTATGTGTGTGAGGCAGCTGTGTGTGTGTGAGGCAGCTGTGTGTGTGTGAGGCAGCTGTGTGTGTGTGAGGCAGCTGTGTGTGTGTGAGGCAGCTGTATGTGTGTGAGGCAGCTGTGTGTGTGTGAGGCAGCTGTGTGTGTGTGAGGCAGCTGTGTGTGTGTGAGGCAGCTGTGTGTGTGTGAGGCAGCTGTGTGTGTGTGTGAGGCAGCTGTGTGTGTGTGTGAGGCAGCTGTATGTGTGTGAGGCAGCTGTGTGTGTGTGAGGCAGCTGTATGTGTGTGAGGCAGCTGTGTGTGTGTGAGGCAGCTGTATGTGTGTGAGGCAGCTGTGTGTGTGTGAGGCAGCTGTATGTGTGTGAGGCAGCTGTGTGTGTGTGAGGCAGCTGTATGTGTGTGAGGCAGCTGTGTGTGTGTGTGAGGCAGCTGTGTGTGTGTGAGGCAGCTGTATGTGTGTGAGGCAGCTGTGTGTGTGTGAGGCAGCTGTATGTGTGTGAGGCAGCTGTGTGTGTGTGAGGCAGCTGTGTGTGAGGCAGCTGTGTGTGTGTGAGGCAGCTGTGTGTGTGTGAGGCAGCTGTGTGTGTGTGAGGCAGATGTGTGTGTGTGAGGCAGCTGTGTGTGTGTGAGGCAGGTGTATGTGTGTGAGGCAGCTGTGTGTGTGTGAGGCAGCTGTATGTGTGTGAGGCAGCTGTATGTGTGTGAGGCAGCTGTGTGTGTGTGAGGCAGCTGTGTGTGTGTGAGGCAGCTGTATGTGTGTGAGGCAGCTGTGTGTGTGTGAGGCAGCTGTATGTGTGTGAGGCAGCTGTGTGTGTGTGAGGCAGCTGTGTGTGTGTGAGGCAGCTGTGTGTGTGTGAGGCAGCTGTGTGTGTGTGAGGCAGCTGTGTGTGTGTGAGGCAGCTGTGTGTGTGTGAGGCAGCTGTATGTGTGTGAGGCAGCTGTGTGTGTGTGAGGCAGCTGTATGTGTGTGAGGCAGCTGTATGTGTGTGAGGCAGCTGTGTGTGTGTGAGGCAGCTGTGTGTGTGTGAGGCAGCTGTATGTGTGAGAGCCAGCTGAATGTGTGAGGCAGCTGAATGTGTGAGGCAGCTGTATGTGTGAGGCAGTGGTGTGTGTGTGTGAGGGAGTTGTGTGTGTATGGCAGTGGTGTGTGTGTGTGTGTGAGGCAGTTGTATGTGCGGCAGCTGTATGTGTGGCAGCTGTATGTGTGTGTGTGGCAGCTTTGTGTGTGAGGCAGCTGTATGTGTGTGAGGCAGCTGTATGTGTGTGAGGCAGCTGTATGTATGTGAAGCAGTTCTTTGTGCTTGAGGCAGCTCTGTGTGTGTGTGTGTGTGTGTGTGTGTTACCATTTTGTCCTAGGCACATGTCGATTAGACACTAGGCCTGTTGTGTATGTGTGTGTGTGTGTGTGAGGCAGCTGGGAGTGAGGCAGTCAGCTGGACCACACTAACGAGATCTAAAATATCGAAGAACATTTTAAAACCTGTAAAACAACGTCTAACATGGCGTCTAGGCAGGTTAGTGGCCGGTCAACACCTGCAACAACAACTTTTAACACAACCAAACTTAGTAGTGTCGACACCTGCAACAACAGCTAATATAGCGTCTAGGAAGCTTAGAGGTACGCCAACATCAGTAATAACAGCTAACATGACGTCTAGGCAGCTTAGTGGTCCACCATCATCAGCAGCAACAGGTAAAATGACGTCAAGGCAGTTTAGTGGTCCGTCAGCACCAGCAACAACAGCTAACATGTCGTCTAGGCAGCTTAGTGGTCCACCAACATCAGCAACAACAGCTAAAATGACGTCTAGGCAGCTTAGTGGTCCACCATCATCAGCAGCAACAGGTAAAATGAGGTCTAGGCAGCTTAGTGGTCCGTCAGCACCAGCAACAACAGCCAACATGTCGTCTAGGCAGCGTAGTGGTCCACCTAACACTCGAGAAATACTTAACTGAAAGGAAATGCCTTCTTGGTCACAACACGAGTGATGAACGTGAAATCCAGGTTACACCACGAGTGATGAACGTGAAATCCAGATCACACCACGAGTGATGAACGTGTCGTCAAGGTCACACCACGAGTGATGAACGTGCCATCCAGGTTACACCACGAGTGATGAACGTGCCATCCAGGTTGCACCACGAGTGATGAACGTGCCATCCAGGTTACACCACGAGTGATGAACGTGCCATCCAGGTTACACCACGAGTGATGAACGTGCCATCCAGGTTACACGAGTGATGAACGTGCCATCCAGGTTACACCACGAGTGATGAACGTGTCATCCAGGTTACACCACGAGTAATGAACGTGCTATTCAGGTTACACCACGAGTGATGAACGTGCCATCCAAGTTACACCACGAGTGATGAACGTGTCATCCAGGTTACACCACGAGTGATGAACGTGCCATCCAGGTTACACCACGAGTGATGAACGTGCCATCCAGGTTACACCACGAGTGATGAACATGCCATCCAGGTTACACGAGTGATGAACGTGCCATCCAGGTTACACCACGAGTGATGAACGTGCCATCCAGGTCACACCACGAGTGATGAACGTGCCATTCAGGTCACACCTCGAGTGATGAACGTGCCATCCAGGTTACAAAACGAGTGATGAACGTGCCATCCAGGTTACATCACCAGTGATGAACGTACCATCCAGGTCACACCACGAGTGATGAACGTGCCATCCAGGTCACACCACGAGTGATGAACGTGCCATCCAGGTCACACCACGAGTGATGAAAGTGCCATCCAGGTCACACCACGAGTGATGAAAGTGCCATCCAGGTCACACCACAAGTGATGAATGTGCCATCCAGGTCACACCACGAGTGATGAATGTGCCATCCAGGTCACACCACGAGTGATGAATGTGCCATCCAGGTCACACCACGAGTGATGAACGTGCCATCCAGGTCATACCACGAGTGATGAACGTGCCATCCAGATCACACCACTAGTGATGAACGTGCCATCCAGGTCAAACCACGAGTGATGAACATGTCATCCAGGTTACACCACGAGTGATGAACGTGCTATTCAGGTTACACCACGAGTGATGAACGTGCCATCCAAGTTACACCACGAGTGATGAACGTGTCATCCAGGTTGCACCACGAGTGATGAACGTGCCATCCAGGTTACACCACGAGTGATGAACGTGCCATCCAGGTCACACCACGAGTGATGAACGTGCCATTCAGGTCACACCTCGAGTGATGAACGTGCCATCCAGGTTACACGAGCGATGAAAGTGCCATCCAGGTTGCACCACGAGTGATGAACGTGCTTCCAGGTTACACAACGAGTGATGAACGTGCCATCCAGGTTACACCACGAGTGATGAACGTTCCATTCAGGTTACAAAACGAGTGATGAACGTGCCATCCA
>NC_091347.1:12554882-12564882 GCF_038502225.1 Cherax quadricarinatus | reverse complement strand
ATTTTACAGCTCTCCTGTATGCTGCTGCTTCATGTTACAGCTCTCCTGTATGCTGCTGCTCCATGTTACAGCTCTCCTGTATGCTGCTGCTCTGTTACAGCTCTCCTGTATGCTGCTGCTTCATGTTACAGCTCTCCTGTATGCTGCTGCTTCATGTTACAGCTCTCCTGTATGTTGCTGCTCCATGTTACAGCTCTCCTGTATGCTGCTGCTTCATGTTACAGCTCTCCTGTATGCTGCTGCTTCATGTTACAGCTCTCCTGTATGCTGCTGCTTCATGTTACAGCTCTCCTGTATGCTGCTGCTCCATGTTACAGCTCTCCTGTATGCTGCTGCTCCATGTTACAGCTCTCCTGTATGCTGCTGCTTCATGTTACGAAATCCGTGATAGCCCTGAACAGTAATGGACCAAAGATGTGGTAAACCTTAACTGAGATAATTGAGAAAGATCTAATTTGTTTTAGGCCTAATACAAAGTGCACAAACGTTCTAAATGAAAACCTGTGTTTTCCTGCCACGTACATTCCTTGAACTGTCCCAAAACAAAAACAGTGATTACGTAACTCCCTCTCTCAAAACAATGCACGTATCAAACTTTCATGTCTATATACATATAAACGTGAAAATATACTTGTTTTTTCAACACACCAGCCGTATCCCACCGATGCAGGGAGACCTAAGAAGAAGAAAGTTTTGATTTTTAAATTTAGTAATTTATACAGGAGAATGGGCATTTTAGTCGCCTCTTATGACACTCATGGAAAAACAAACACACACACACACAGGGCCAGGAGCTTGGACTCGACCCCTGCAACCTCAACTAGGTGAGTACACACACACACACATAATATAAATACTTTCTTTGTACCAGCGATGTATCTTTTACGTTTTGTGTATCATATTACGTAATTATTCTTATGGCAAAAAAAAAAAAATAATTAGAGAGGGGGTGGTAGGGAAAGTGGAATATTCAAATGGCTTCAGGAAGAAAGCTAAATATTTTAACTCGATGCCTTTTCATCATCCACTTCTCTGAGGTTATGGGTCCCACATATATATGTATAGAGTGTTTCAAAGAGATGGACCCAATTTCAAAGAAAAGTGCTTTGAAATTGTGTCCATATCTTTGAAACACCCTGTATATATGTGTGAGAGAGGGAGAGAAAGACAGATAGACAGAGAGAGAGAGAGAGAGAGAAAGACACAGAGAAAGACAGAGAGAGAGAGAGAAAGACAGAGCGAAAGAGTAAGAGTGAGAGAGAGAGTGAGAAAGAGAG
This sequence comes from Cherax quadricarinatus, assembly GCF_038502225.1. Lineage (NCBI taxonomy): Eukaryota > Metazoa > Arthropoda > Malacostraca > Decapoda > Parastacidae > Cherax > Cherax quadricarinatus. Next base: position 12,563,605 of record NC_091347.1, on the reverse strand, counting down.
TGAGAGAGTGAGAAAGAGAGAGAAAGATACGTATACTAACGTGAGCACAAACGTGTACACACATAAACGTGAAAAACTAAGATTGCTCAAATGCGATGTCTTACAATAAGGTGAATATATACGTGAGTACATATAAAGACGGAGACGTATATACATAACTGTTGTAAATCTTTGTTTACTCGACCACGACTGTTCCTTGTCCTTGTTTACCCTTCACTCCAATTGTCTTTGTGACCGCGCCTGCTCTGTTTGCATGCTTGCCCTATGCACTTGGAAGCTCTGTGAAGTTCTTGTTTACTGAAACTTGACTGGAACACAGTGCTGTATCTCGCCGGCTGCTGCTGCTACTCCCCTTCTGCTGTAACTCGTCTGCTGTGACCGCTGTGTCTCTTTGTCTTGGGTTCCTTGTCTGGTCAAATCTTTTAAGCCCTTGTCTTCGGAGGTGAAACTTTTGTCCAACTAAGAACTCAAGTTAGTGCCGGTCTGACCCCGAGGGTCTGGCCTCCTTAATACTGGGCAACGCTGTAACCTAGGCACTTAGGCAGCCTTTTCTCACACAATTTTACCCTTCGAAGGAGAAAAGGGGGGAAAAAGAAGGGGGCTTGCCCTGATACTGGTAAAGTGCTCTTGGTCCAAGTGCTTTGAACTATCAGGAGAGTTCCACTTACCAATTCAAACCATATTATTCTTAATGTTTTTGGTAATGTTAAGTTTATAGTGAAGCTGTGTGAGCCATAAGTCATACAGCTCCTGGGGCATAAGTTTCATCCAGGGAAGGGGAAGATAGCTCCAGTTACATGGATCAAGAGCCTCATCCCATGAAAGGTTCTGGCATGTATTACAGTTCGTTGATATCTACCCGATTTAAGCCTCGACGTAAGACTAATATTGATTTTTCTATTTAAACACTCTGACTTATATTTACGTAAACATTAACATATTGACGTATAATTACGTAAACACTCATCTTCCATCATAAATATAATATTCTGTATAAAAACGCAATATAGAGAGCAAGGAGAACAATGCAGTGGTGTACTAACTCCTGACTAGGTCTCTGCATACGTATTTTGCTGCAACGAAGCTTGAATGAAAGACTAAATTGTTATTTAAATACATAAAAGCACTGTATAAATCCCTTTGTCATACACTGTATTAAAATTATCATAAATTAAAACACTACATCAAAAACTACATTACACAAACACTAACCGTTTCAAACTTCACTATATCATATATATATATATATATATATATATATATATATATATATATATATATATATATATATATATATATATATATATATATATATATATATATATATATATATATAATGAAATTCTCCTTTATGACGAAGGTTTAACCATTTCATTAAAGTTGATATGATTTTGAAAAAAATTGTATAACTGCTTTCATAACGAAATGACCAGAAATGTAAGGAAGTCAGGCGTGATACGAGGAAGTGTAGCTCCAGTTCCATGAATCAAGAACCTTTCCCCACCATCTACCCCTCAAGGAAGGCTCCTTGACGCTGGTGAGGGGCTCTTGATCTAGGGAATTGGATCTGTGCTCCAGTTCCCTGAATTAAGCCTGAATGCCTTCCATCCCCCCATAGGCGCTGTATAATCCTACGGGTTTAGTGCTTCCCCCTTGATTATAATAATAATAATCCCCACCATCTAACAAAAAAAAGTAAAATGTTGCAGAATGTCTGTACTTACAGGAGAGTCAATAAACCATTTTCTTAATGGACTGATTACTTAATAATTATCCCGTCACTTTAGCTGCCTTCAGTCCATTCTCTGTATTTGACTGAAGAAACCTACCCAGTAGACGAAATGTTTCAACAATAAATACACCCAACTGCTGCACTTGTGTCTTACGTATACCTGGAGAAGGTTTCGGGGGTCAGCGCCCCCGCGGCCCGGCCTGAGACCAAGATCAAGGAAATCGAGACGGTTGATAACATTTAGTTTCAAGGGTTGTGATCACTTCAAGGGTTCAAGTGAGCAAGGTTCAAGGACCGTGATCACTTCAAGGGTTCAAGTGAGCAAGGTTCAAGGACCGTGATCACTTCAAAGGTTCAAGTGAGCAAGGTTCAAGGACCGTGATCACTTCAAAGGTTCAAGTGAGCAAGGTTCAAGGACCGTGATCACTTCAAGGGTTCAAGTGAGCAAGGTTCAAGGACCGTGATCACTTCAAGGGTTCAAGTGAGCAAGGTTCAAGGACCGTGATCACTTCACAGGTTCAGTTGAGTAAGGTTGAAGGGCCGAAACGTTTTGTAATAAATGATTCTTCAGTTCTTATATTCATGTAAGTAGGAAAGGAAGTGAAAGAGGGCGTGGGGAAGAGGTGGAGGGGGATGGAAGGTGGAGGAGAAAGGGTCACGGGAGGTGGGGAAGTGATAGGGAAGATAGTGTAGGAGAAACTTAAGGAGGAAGGATATTCTTTAATTAGTAATAGTAGGCACGCGGATCCTTTTCATTCAACTGTTCAACACACCCAACAAGTATACCTGGGGGCTGCTAAGGGGTCGACGCCCCCGCGGCCGAGTGCATGACCAAGTACTGGTACTTTATACAACACTAGTGTGTGTTTGCTCACACAGGATATAATATTCTAGCAGGACTGGAGTTATCTAACACATTTTTCCTCTCCTAGATGCGAACCCTACCAGTCAGATAGCAAGGGGCAGCAGTGGTGTGAGGAAACTGACCCGTGTGGCCAGTAATAACAGCTTTTTTGATCAGGCACTGATTCACCGCGAAGCCTGGTCATGGACCGGGCCGCGGGGGTGTTAACCTCCAAAACACTCTCCAGGTATACTCCAGGCATATGTTCCTCCGCTCCAGGAAATCAAATTTAGGTCCTTGCTATTGTGAGAGGGAGGAGGGGGTAGAAGAGGAGATAGAGGAAGGCATAAGGGCAGTGATTGAGGGGATTGGGGAGAGGACAAATAAATAATTAGAAGAAGGGATACAGGAGGAGTAAACGAGGGGACAGAAGAGGTAGAGGAGGAGAAGAAGATAAGAGAAGATAAGAGTCAGGTACGTGAGGGAGATGTGGTGGTAAGGTAGGAATAGAGGAGGAATTAGAGAATAGGGTTGGAGAGAATGTAGATATAAGGTGGTGGTGGAGAGCAGGGTAAGGTGGTGGTGGAGGAGAGGGTAAGGTGGTGGTGGAGGAGAGGGTAAGGTGTTGGTGGAGGAGAGGGTAAGATGGTGTTGGAGGAAAGGGTAAGATGGTGGTGGAGGAGAGGGTAAGGTGGTGGTGGAGGAGAGGGTAAGGTGGTGGTGGAGGAGAGGGTAAGGTGGTGGTGGAGGAGAGGGTAAGGTGGTGGTGGAGGAGAGGGTAAGGTGGTGGTGGAGGAGAGGGTAAGGTGGTGGTGGAGGAGAGGGTAAGGTGGTGGTGGAAGAGAGGGTAAGGTGGTGGTGGAGGAGAGGGTAAGGTGGTGGTGGAGGAGAGGGTAAGGTGGTGGTGGAGGAGAGGGTAAGGTGGTGGTGGAGGAGAGGGTAAGGTGGTGGTGGAGGAGAGGGTAAGGTGGTGGTGGAGGAGAGGGTAAGGTGGTGGTGGAGGAGAGGGTAAGGTGGTGGTGGAGGAGAGGGTAAGGTGGTGGTGGAGGAGAGGGTAAGGTGGTGGTGGAGGAGAGGGTAAGGTGGTGGTGGAGGAGAGGGTAAGGTGGTGGTGGAGGAGAGGGTAAGGTGGTGGTGGAGGTGAGGGTAAGGTGGTGGTGGAGGAGAGGGTAAGGTGGTGGTGGAGGGGAGGGTAAGGTGGTGGTGGAGGAGAGGGTAAGGTGGTGGTGGAGGAGAGGGTAAGGTGGTGGTGGAGGAGAGGGTAAGGTGGTGGTGGAGGAGAGGGTAAGGTGGTGGTGGAGGAGAGGGTAAGGTGGTGGTGGAGGAGAGGGTAAGGTGGTGGTGGAGGAGAGGGTAAGGTGGTGGTGGAGGGAGAGGGTAAGGTGGTGGTGGAGGGAGAGGGTAAGGTGGTGGTGGAGGGAGAGGGTAAGGTGGTGGTGGAGGAGAGGGTAAGGTGGTGGTGGAGGAGAGGGTAAGGTGGTGGTGGAGGAGAGGGTAAGGTGGTGGTGGAGGAGAGGGTAAGGTGGTGGTGGAGGAGAGGGTAAGGTGGTGGTGGAGGGAGAGGGTAAGGTGGTGGTGGAGGGAGAGGGTAAGGTGGTGGTGGAGGGAGAGGGTAAGGTGGTGGTGGAGGAGAGGGTAAGGTGGTGGTGGAGGAGAGGGTAAGGTGGTGGTGGAGGAGAGGGTAAGGTGGTGGTGGAGGAGAGGGTAACATGGTGGTGGAGGAGAGGGTAACGTGGTGGTGGAGGAGAGGGTGGGAAAGTAGGATGTGGAAGGAATACCGAAGCATAAACAAAGGACACAAACTGAGTTTTCCCTGCAGTCTTTATTCTTCGCCAAACAAGCGATGCAACCCTAACAAAAAAAAAGGTCTTTACTCGAAAGTGGCTTTAACGCCCTGTTGTTCTTGGAACAAGACGCTGGTGACGAGACGCTGCTGAGCGGGCAGAACACAGCTCACCTGGGATACTCTTCAAAGTCGAGCAAGACGTCGACTCTCTGCCAGCATTTCCTATCTCCACACTGCTCTCTTCTTACTAAAGTTCAGAATTCACTTTTTGCCCTAATGACATGTTGCTAGAGACTTGTCCCTTCTGGGTGGGATATAAAGACAGGCACTAAACACCAAGAGGTTGTGTCGAGAACCAATGTTTAGAAGGGCATCATTACCTTGCTCTTGAAAAGGTAATTCAATGAATGATCATCAGTTGAGGTCCAGTCAAACTAGTGTGTGAATACCATGACATCAAAACTTGATGTATAAGATGCATGTGAAACACCTGGGTATCATTACCACCAAAACATTACAGCTACATAACAGACTTGACTAGCATACAGGCGAATACAATGCAGCAGGAGACAGGAATACAACTCAGGAGACAGGAATTTAACATCAGTAGCGTTACGAAGGTAAGAAAATGTTTAATTAGCTTTTTAACATTTCCAGGTTAATTTACGATATGCTAAATATACGCGGGCAGCGCCGGATTGTTGTGCCAATAGAACACACACACACACACACACACACACACACATGCAGTAGCTTTAAGAAGAGGTATGATAAACCTAATGGAGCAGGAAGAGTGATCCAGTAGTGGCCAGTGAAGAGGCGGGGCCAGGAGCTGTGACCCGACCTCTGCAACCACAACTAGGCGAGTACACAAACACACAAAATTATTAGGCCAAGTATCTTTGACAACTGGTTACTACTACACACACAATCATTCGAGTACACATAAAATCACACGAGTACACACACACACGCAATACTAGTCGGTGTTTTTCCTGGGATGTTTCGGAGTGTGTGTTCAGTTGTGCGTCGGCCGCCGCCTCCGCCACTCCCGGCTGACAGTCTGACAGTTTACGACACAGTTTATAGCTTAATTCCATTCTGAATGTAGGTAGGAGCGTTTTGTGCTGTGTATTTTTAGAGATAAATTCAGTGAGTACGGCAGATATGCTCCACTTTATCCTATTTTTATTCTCGGTTACCTTGTGTACTTTGCCTGAGAGAATGAGAGAGAATGGGAGAGAGCATAGGAGAGAGAGAGAGAGAGAGAGAGAATGGAAGAGTGAATGTGAGAGAGAGAGAGAGAATGGAAGAGTGAATGTGAGAAAGAGAGAGAGAAAGAGAATGCTTGTATGCAACTAAAACTAAGTACCACAACCACATATGGATACTCAATGCCTTTCACATGGCAAGTTGCTAACAGCAATATATAAGCGGCTACCATCAGTTCCAAACTGCAGTGCATGAAAGAGGTCGGTCTGACCAGCATCTGGGTGAGCCAGAGTTATGGTAACAGCACAGTAAACATCCGCAGTACATATAGAGAGAAAAAGAGTAAACATCTCTCTGTCCTTTCCATATCTAGTGTTCATTGTATGTTACTGGTTTTGAGTCAGTTAACGCAAGCGGCGGCAGCGGCGATGTTGGAGGCGTATTGCCTGAGAATCAGCGGTAGTCGTGGTGATGTGTTGTTGCAGAGGTCGAGTCGTCACTCCTGGCCTTGAGGCGGTTAACTACGTCCTGCATGGTAATCTATAACCTAATCCATTCCTGCCACATCTGTCATATTCACACTGATCTCAACATTTCCTCGTCAAACTCAGCTTCTGAGTTGCGGAACGTGTGGTGGCTACCATTTTGTGATTAAATAGTCTTTCGCTTAGTTTCTGTGACCCTAACCCAACCCAACTCAACCGATCTCAGCGTAACCTAACGTAACGTAACCAAACAATAACACGGGCGGGGATAGAAACCCGCGATCAGAGAACGTAACCAAGTAACCTAACCAAACCAAACCTAACCAAACCTAACCTAATCCAGTCTAACGTACCAATCTTAACCCAACCTAATCCAACCTAACCCAATCTAACCTAATCCAGCCTAACCCAATCTAACCTAATCCAACCTAACCCAATCTAACCTAATCCAACCTAACCCAATCTAACCTAATCCAGCCTAACCCAACAAAATTCGGAAATATTATCCTTTAAAGTTAAAAGTAACGTTAAGAAATTAACGCTGGCAGGAACCTGTAAAAATTAACAGAATAAAATACTGAATACATAATCTTTTCCAAGCTATATTAAAAAAAAATAATGAAAGGTAAAATTTTCCCCTCTAGTTAGGCAGAAAAAATGAGAAAAAAGAAATACTGTTTTTTTCAGTCAGACATAGAGAGTTTGAATGACTTTTAATATAAAAATTTTACACCCACTAATAAATGACCGAATTAAAAATGGCATTTATCAGTCATTCCTTTAAGAGATTTTAATATAAGCGCAAACGTATGAGACTATTAGTCCCCAGCCACTAATTGGAGCTGAGAGCTCAACTACCCTCGTGCTGGATTTTCATTTTGCTTTGAGAGCACCAACACCAAAACTGGTTCTTATCCTGCTTTGAGAGCACCACCATCAACACTGGTTCTTATCCTGCTTTGAGAGCACCACCATCAACACTGGTTCTTATCCTGCTTTGAGAGCACCACCATCAACACTGGTTCTTATCCTACTTTGAGAGCACCAGCATCAACACTGGTTCTTATCCTACTTTGAGAGCACCAGCACCAACACTGGTTCTTATCCTACTTTGAGAGCACCAGCACCAACACTGGTTCTTATCCTACTTTGAGAGCACAACCATCAACACTGGTTCTTATCCTACTTTGAAAGCACCAGCACCAACACTGGTTCTTATCCTGCTTTGAGAGCACAACCATCAACACTGGTTCTTATCCTACTTTGAGAGCACCAGCACCAACACTGGTTCTTATCCTACTTTGAGAGCACAACCATCAACACTGGTTCTTATCCTACTTTGAGAGCACCAGCACCAACACTGGTTCTCATCCTGCTTTGAGAGCACCAGCACCAACACTGGTTCTTATCCTGCTTTGGGAGCACAACCATCTGGAGTTTACCTGGAGAGAGTTCCGGGGGTCAACGCTCCCGCGGCCCGGTCTGTGACCAGGCCTCCTGGTGGATCAGAGCCTGATCAACCAGGCTGTTGCTGCTGGCTGCACGCAAACCAACGTACGAGCCACAGCCCGGCTGGTCAGGAACCGACAACACTGGTTTTTATCCTGCTTTGAGAGCACCACCATCATCACTGGTTCTCATCCTGCTTTGAGAGCACAACCAACAACACTGGTTCTTATGCTGCTTTAAGAGCACCAACACTGGTTCTTATCCTGCTTTGAGAACACCACCACCATCACTGGTTCTCATCCTGCTTTGAGAGCACAACCAACAACACTGGTTCTTATGCTGCTTTAAGAGCACCAACACTGGTTCTTATCCTGCTTTGAGAGCGCCACCACAAACACTATTTCTTATCCTGCTTTGAGAGCACCACCAGCAACACTGGTTCTCATCCTGCTATGATAGCAGCACCACCATCACTGGTTCTCATCCTGCTTTGAGAGCGCCACCACCAAAACTGGTTCTTATCCTGCTTTGAGAGCACCACCATCAACACTGGTTCTTATCCTGCTTTGAGAGCACTACCATCAACACTGGTTCTTATCCTGCCTTGAGAGCACCACCATCAACACTGGTTCTTATCCTGATTGAGAACACCACCACCAGAACTGGTTCTTATCCTGCTTTGAGAGCACCACTATCAACACTGGTTCTCATCCTGCTTTGAGAGCACCACCATCAACACTGGTTCTCATCCTGCTTTGAGAGCACAACCATCAACACTGGTTCTCATCCTGCTTTGAGAGCACAACCATCAACACTGGTTCTTATCCTGCTTTGAGAGCACCACCATCAACACTGGTTCTCATCCTGCTTTGAGAGCACAACCACCAACACTGGTTCTTATCCTGCTTTGAGAGCACAACCACCAACACTAGTTCTTATCCTGCTTTGAGAGCACCACCAACATCACTGGTTCTCATCCTGCTATGATAGCAGCACCTCCATCACTGGTTCTCATCCTGCTTTGAGAGCGCCACCACCAACACTAGTTCTCATCCTCCTTTGAGAGCACCAGCAACACTGGTTATCATCCTGCAACACTGGGTGTCAGCTTGCTTTGAGAGCACAACCACCAACACTGGTTCTTATCCTGCTTTGAGAGCACAACCACCAACACTAGTTCTTATCCTGCTTTGAGAGCACCACCACCAACAATGG
>NC_091347.1:12493522-12554782 GCF_038502225.1 Cherax quadricarinatus | reverse complement strand
TTATTTCCCAGTAAAAGTAGGCCTTAGACAAGGATGTGTGATGTCACCGTGGTTGTTTAATATATTTATAGATGGGGTTGTAAGAGAAGTAAATGCGAGTGTCTTGACAAGAGGCGTGGAGTTAAAAGATAAAAGAATCACACACAAAGTGGGAGTTGTCACAGCTGCTCTTTGCTGATGACACTGTGCTCTTGGGAGATTCTGAAGAGAAGTTGCAGAGATTGGTGGATGAATTTGGTAGGGTGTGCAAAAGAAGAAAATTAAAGGTGAATACAGGAAAGAGTAAAGTTATGAGGATAACAAAAAGATTAGGTGATGAAAGATTGAATATCAGATTGGAGGGAGAGAGTATGGAGGAGGTGAATGTATTCAGATATTTGGGAGTGGACGTGTCAGCGGATGGGTCTATGAAAGATGAGGTGAATCATAGAATTGATGAGGGAAAAAGAGTGAGTGGTGCACTTAGGAGTCTGTGGAGACAAAGAACTTTGTCCTTGGAGGCAAAGAGGGGAATGTATGAGAGTATAGTTTTACCAACGCTCTTATATGGGTGTGAAGCATGGGTGATGAATGTTGCAGCGAGGAGAAGGCTGGAGGCAGTGGAGATGTCATGTCTGAGGGCAATGTGTGGTGTGAATATAATGCAGAGAATTCGTAGTTTGGAAGTTAGGAGGAGGTGCGGGATTACCAAAACTGTTGTCCAGAGGGCTGAGGAAGGGTTGTTGAGGTGGTTCGGACATGTAGAGAGAATGGAGCGAAACAGAATGACTTCAAGAGTGTATCAGTCTGTAGTGGAAGGAAGGCGGGGTAGGGGTCGGCCTAGGAAAGGTTGGAGAGAGGGGGTAAAGGAGGTTTTGTGTGCGAGGGGCTTGGACTTCCAGCAGGTATGCGTGAGCGTGTTTGATAGGAGTGAATGGAGACAAATGGTTTTTTAATACTTGACGTGCTGTTGGAGTGTGAGCAAAGTAACATTTATGAAGGGGTTCAGGGAAACCGGCAGGCCGGACTTGAGTCCTGGAGATGGGAAGTACAGTGCCTGCACTCTGAAGGAGGGGTGTTAATGTTGCAGTTTAAAAACTGTAGTGTAAAGCACCCTTCTGGCAAGACAGTGATGGAGTGAATGATGGTGAAAGTTTTTCTTTTTTCGGGCCACCCTGCCTTGGTGGGAATCGGCCAGTGTGATAATAAAAAAAATAGAGAATATATATATATATATAATATATATATATATATATATATATATATATATATATATATATATATATATATATATATATATATATATATATATATATATATATATATATATATATATATATATGTCGTGCCGAATATGTAAAACTGGTCAATTAGCAAGAACTCATTTAAAATTAAGTCCTTTCTAAAATTTTCTCTTATACGTTTAAAGATATATTTTTTTCATTAATGTTAATGTAAAAATTTATAATTTTGCACCAAAAGAATCTTAGAAAACTTACCTAACCTTATTATAACAAGAGCAATTTATTTTAGCCTAACCCAACTAAATATATTTTAGATTTCTATTACTATAATTCAATACTAAACTAACACAATGAAATGTATTTTTTTCGTTAGGTCAGAATGATTTTGGGGAAATTATTGCATACACAAATTTTCGCTTGTCCTATATGGCAAGATGAGCGTTGCTATTTAAGTCAAGATCGCAAGTTCTGCCTATTCGGCACGACATATATATATATATATATATATATATATATATATATATATATATATATATATATATATATATATATATATATATATATATATATATATATATATATATATATATATATATATATATATATATATATATATATATATATATATATATATATATATATACAGAATTGCAGCTGGCCAGGATTCGATTCTGCGTTCCCGTACACAGTTCGCTCAACAAATCGTAAACGGACGAAGTTATTTCCAAACATTATATCAGATTTGAAACCTGCTGAAAAAACTAGTGAAATTCCAAGAGTTTTCCTGATTTCTTACATTATTTGTTGATAACGTGAGAAATCACCAAAGCGCTTGGAAATAATTCGCATTATTCGAAGTTATAATTATATGTAAAATATGGTAATTGTTTCCAACCTATTGTAAATATGCAATGAAGATTTTTAAATACGTGTAGGTTTTTAATCTATTTATTAAGGTAATATAACATCAAATCCATTTTATTCATATTCAGGATATATAAAACTTTTCAAACATTTCTTCCCGTCAAAAGTGGAAATATTAGGAAGAAATATTTTCTGCAGAAATGAGGAAAAGTTGAGAAAATGGCATTTCAGGTGCCAATTTCGCCACAATTATAAGAGCCAAAGATGAACACTACAAGTTAGGGTTAAGGGACAAAAATAAATTGTTTGTATCGCTCTGTTACAAGACAGTTGTACCTTACACCAGTGTATCCTATGTCTAATGTAGAGTAAGACTCGGATTAGTCATACGCATCGGCGAATTATGACCCACTTACCAAATAAGTCTTATGAATACGTATACCATATATCTTTATTTTCTTTAATCAGATACGCATGACCATTTACATAATGCTATAATAACCCCATATAGCGCTGACTCGCATTGTGCTCCATCTTAAAGAACGGTTCCTCAGCGCTAAGCGGCCTCAGTGTATATTATTGTGGGCAGACAAATGCTCTTAAAGCATTAAATTCTACTTTGAAAAAAAGTTGTTTTGGATGTGAATACTTGATCAAAAGGGCTCTTTTTAAATCCTATATTCTCGGATTGGATCAGCCTCATTAATTGTGGATAATCCATGGGGGTCAGATTATACCTCATAACTTTCATATAATGACGGATATGTGTTCTCATGATGGAGCATATAATTTAAGCCCGTTATACTTTTATCGCAGATTTGAAACATACTGGAGTGAACATCAACATAGAAACTAATGGAAATATTGACTGCAAATTCCCTAGTTGCGCTAGTTCATTATACTACGCAACACATGATTGAACAAATAATGTAAACACGTGGTTAATTAGGACTTCGCCGAGTGAACAGTAACTGGTATTGAAAAAATCTGTACCAGATGTGAATAATAATAATTTGGGCCTATCATGGACAATTTCAACTCTCAAATCCGCTACCAAGGTACTTCTCTTCTTTGGCCAGACAAATGCCATTAAATTTGAATTGTGGATGAATAATCACATTGGACACCCTGCAACTCATGGATGCAACTGACTAGATTAGTTAGAAAATGCATTTAATAGCAGAAGAGAGAAGCCAGTAATGTTTATAATACCTGGGAGGGGGTTGTGATAGTCAACGCCCCCGCGGCCCGGTCCACCACCAGGCCCGGTCCGCCACCCAGTAAATGTACTGAAGTCTTAAGAATCACGAATGAGCCACTGGGTGACCATGAATGTGAATAAGCATAAAATAATGTTTCTCCATAGCTTCGCCATGCCACCAGAGATGAATTCGTCTAATTTAAGAGAAGTTATAGAACATACTGGAAGAGAAATATATGAAACAAACATGATTCAAAATAAGAAGAGTCTTACTGGTGGAACTTATGTGGAGCAGAATTCTTCCTCCGTAAGTCATGCGTGTAGCAAAAGGCGACACGCAAACATGCACACACACAATAATGTACTTCATCATAAATCCAATCAACCTCGTTGTCCCTGGCTGCAATTCTAACGGTCTGGGATTTTATGTCCGATCTGGTTATGGGATATCCGAGGGTAAGTATTTTATTTTTTATATTCAATTCAAGTTAGTAGTAAGGTGTTTAAGCGCGTTCCTTAATTTTTATAGGATGTGATCACTTTCTACAAGCCCATTAAAATCTCCTCTTTTTTTTTCTTCTCCCTCTCTCTCTCTCTCTCTCTCTCTCTCTCTCTCTCTCTCTCTCTCTCTCTCTCTCTCTCTCTCTCTCTCTCTCTCTCTCTCTCTCTCTCTCTCTCTCTCTCTCTCTCTCTCTTTAGCGATATGTGCGACTTGGGTATATTTTCTTTATTTACAGGACTATAAGATGAGAAGAGGTTTTGAAAGGCTTGCATAAACTTTGTGTAAAGAAATATATATGGATGTAGATAATCAAAGACAAGAAAGAGAAGCATCGAGGACGAAGATAAGATAATATATTCATTTTATTTGACTCACGAAATCGTAATGACACGATTACAAACACACCATACCACGGGCGGGGTTAGAAACGGCAATCAGAGTCATGAAACTCCAGACCGATGTGTTAGCTAGCTGGCTCAGTGGCTAACGCGTCGGTCTGGAGTTTTATGACTCTGATCGCGGGTTCTAACCCCGCCCGTTGTATGGTTCATTTTATTTCTTTATCTTTGTATAATGTCAGCAGCTCGATGCTGCAATAATCGACACTCGTCCTGATAATGTTTCTCTATGAACAAGCTTACCAATGCTGCAAGGACTGCATGTGAAAAACAGTTAAATCTCTGCAAGAAGATTATATAAAGTAAAAGGACACAAGTGCAACTAATGTGACATTTTATTGTGGCAACGTTTCGCTTTCCAGAAGCTTGACAAAGCTCCTGGAGAGCGAAACGTTGCCACTATAAAATGTCACATTGGTTGCACTTGTGTCCTTTCATTTTACATATTGTCGGTAATTTACCAAAATATATACAAGAAGATTATGGCTGAGCAAGTTGAGTAATGGACGATGGTGTTCAGCGTGAAATGCAAATTAGGGAAAGAAAATGTAAACAAACGAAGATTAAATGTGACAAAATTTTAGCGAGGTTAAACATTAATATTATCGTTAACACTAAATTTTTACTATTAGTGCATATAAAGGAAATTCTTGGATCCTCACCACATTGCAGTATAAGGGAATCCTCATTGAGGAGGCATACTCCGTTTATTTAATGCAAAATAATGTCGTTGTTAGGTAAGACACATATGCAACAGTTAGGCATCTCTATTTCGAAACGTTTCGCCTACACAGTAGGCTTCTTCAGTCGACTGAAGAAGCCTACTGTGTAGGCGAAACGTTTCGAAATAGAGATATCTAACTGTTGCATATGTGTCTTACCTAACAACCTGTCGGTATTTTATACCATTTTAATGTTTGTGATGAATGGTTTTGAAAACCGACAAGTTGAAGAATTGAGACACTTACGCAACACATGGGAATCTTTTTTGAAGAAACGTTTCGCCACACAGTGGCTTCATCAGTCCAATACAAAGTAGAAATTGGTAAGGAGAGTAGAAGTTTGAGGTAATCAGTCCTTCAATCTGGAATCGATGTGTTCAGTCCATCACTCTTGTAGGAAGTGCAGCATAGGGCCAGAGAGGTGGCTTATATACTGCTTATATACAAAGACTTCAACGCTTGCCCAACCTTTGGACGACGACCTACTTACACTAGTGGCAGGTCCCACTGTGATCCAGCCTCCTCCTGCTTGGACTCATCTCACCGCAGTACATAAGCCACCTCTCTGGCCCTGTGCTGCACTTCCTACAAGAGTGATGGACTGAACACATCGATTCCAGGTTGAGGGACTGATTACCTCAAACTTCTACTCTCCTTACCAATTTCTACTTTATATTGGACTGATGAAGCCACTGTGTGGCGAAACGTTTCTTCAATAAAGATTCCCATGTGTTGCATAAGTGTCTCAATTCTTCATTTTAATGTTCAAAATAATGTCATTGCATTTCATGATTTAAAGTGGCACAACTGCGCTTACACATTCAACATTCTTCTAAGACGTGCAAGAATGGCATATAATACCGACAAGATGAAATTAAGACACATGTGCAACATCTGGGTATCTTTATTGTAGACGTTTCGCCATCCAGTGGATTTATCAATACAAATTCTAGGACATAGGACATAGGACATAGCTATATCCTAGAATTTGTATTGATAAATCCACTGGATGGCGAAACGTCTACAATAAAGATACCCAGATGTTGCACATGTGTCTTAATTTCATCTTGTTGGTATTATATGCCGTTCTTGCACAACTTGTCAGACACTGCAACATCATGGAATCTTGATTCTGAGGACATGTACATAACCTTCACGACTACGACAACTACTACTACAACTAACCCATCTCTTTGGGAAGGACCTACTTCCACTGGGGAATCCCGCCTACCAGTGGCTATGCCCTCGTCTGCTACACCTGACGTTACTATATAAGCGCCAGGCTCCTTGCTTCTGCTTCAGAATCTCCACGACTACGGTGCTCTTCGCACCTACTCCAAGGCTGAGGGACTGATTACCTCATCTTCTGTATATAGTCCTACTGTCTTCAAGCTATGTCCTAGAATTTGTATTGATAAAGCCACTGGATGGCGAAACGTCTACAATAAAGATACCCAGATGTTGCACATGTGTCTTAATTTCATAATTTTTCTAAGACACACAAGTGTTGAAATTTTGAAGCCGGTAGAAAGACGCTTCGTGAAGTTTTTTTTAAAGACATTGGCCGTATTCTACTAAGGCTGGGTGACCTAAAAAAACACGAAAGTTTTTCCTTTTAGCCCTTAAAAAAGGTCACTAAATTTAAAAAGAAAAACGAAAGTTTTTCTTTTTTTAAATTTAGTAATTTTTACAGGAGGAGTTACTAGCCACTTGCTCCCGGCATTTTAGTCGCCTCCTTCCTAAAATTATCACATGGAAATCAACTACGGAAATATTCAACTATTTTTAGTTGTATTAATTTACCGGGATTAAAATTTTTAACCTGACTAGATTAAAAAAGAAATTGAAATAATTTTGTCTATTGATAAATCCGCCTGTACACAAACTAAACTTAATGGGTATTCTCCTGTCCGTAAGATGCGTCAGAAGAGACGCATCTTACGGACAGGAATAAACGGGAGTTAAAATTTTATTCTTTTTTCACGTAAAATCGGCAAATATGCACCTACACATGTCACTTTCACTCTCATGGATTGAGTTGTATAACCTTGGTCATAGGGCGTCTGCACATGTCAACAGTTGCATGAATCTTGCCTTAGGTACCGTGCACCAGCGTTGCAAGTTTGAAGGTGGCCGAATGACGCCTCTTGTTGTCGACGAAAAACAGAAAATTGGACGATAAAAACTAAATGGTAATAATAAGACCAAATTCAACCATCCACTTAAAGATCTCCTTCGGGAAAAAATATTAAGACACAGTGAACACTTTCGACTAACACTCTTAGCTGTTAGAGGAAAAAGAGGTGATACAATTACATACAAGATTGTGAATAGATACGAAAGAATGGATGAAGAAAAGTGCTTTAGCATCATCAACAGAAAGAGCAAGAAGACGTAACTATAATTCAAAATAAAAGAGAGATGCAATGAAGATACTAGATAACTCTTCATCACAGAGTGGTAAAACATTGTAATCTGAGAAAACAGGAGGAAGCATGGGCTACAAAAACTAGAATTTGTAAAAAAAATCAGATTAAAAACTGAAGGCTGACCAGGAGCTATAACTCGGCTCGTACAACTACAACTAGGTGAGTACAACTATGCACACACACACACACACTCACACACACACACACACACACACACACACACACACACACACACACACACACACACACACACACACACACACACACACACACACACACACACACACACACACGCACACACGCACACACACACACACACACACACACACACACACACACACACACACACAAACACACACACACACACACACACACACACACACACACACACACACACACACACAAATGCCGACGGAATAACGAATAAATATGAGGAGTGGCACGAAAAAATCAGCGAGAAATCCTCAGACATCATAGCAGTCACAGAAACGAAACTCGCTGAGACAATAACAGACGCAATCTTCCCAACGGGATATCAGATCCTGAGGAAAGATAGAAGGAGTAGAGGGGGGAGGAGGGGTTGCACTGCTCATAAAAAACCAATTGGGATTTGATGAAATGGAAGGCATGGACGTGATTGGAGAAAGGGACTACATAGTAGGTACAATTCAGTCTGGAGAACATAAACTGGTTATTGGAGTGATGTATAACCCACCACAGAACTGCAGGAGGCCAAGAGAGGAGTACAAAGAAAACAACAGAGCGATGGTGGACACACTGGCTGAGGTGGCAAGAAGAGCTCACTCGAGGAGAGCAAAGTTACTGGTAATGGGCGATTTCAACCACAGGGAGATCGACTGGGAAAACCTGGAGCCACATGGGGGTCCCGAAACATGGAGAGCCAAGATGATGGATGTGGTTCTTGAAAACCTCATGCATCAACATGTCAGGGACACTACCAAAGAGAGAGGGGAGGATGAGCCAGCAATACTGGATCTTGTGTTCACCCTGAGCAGTTCAGACATTGAGGACATCACTTACGAGAAGCCCCTTGGAGCTAGCGATCACGTGGCTCTGAGTTTTGATTATATAGTAGAGCTACAAGTGGAGAAGGTAACAGGAATTGAATGGGAAAAGCAAAACTATAAAAGGGGGGACTACACAGGTATGAGGAACTTCCTGCAGGAGGTTCAGTGGGACAGAGAACTGGTAGGAAAATCAGTAAACGAAATGATGGAATATGTAACAACAAAGTGCAATGAGGCAGAGGAAAGGTTTGTTCCCAAGGGAAACAGAAATAATAGGAAGACCAAAGCGAGTCCTTGGTTTACCCGAAGGTGTAGGGAGGCAAAAACTAAGTGCACTAGAGAATGGAAAAGGTACAGGAGGCAAAGGACCCAGGAAAATGAGGAGATCAGTAGAAGAGTCAGAAACGAATATGCACAGATGAGGAGAAAGGCCCAGCGACAGTACGAAAACGACATAGCATCGAAAGTCAAGCCTGACCCGAAACTGCTGTATAGCCACATTAGGAGGAAGACAACAGCCAAAGACAAGGTGATAAGACCGAGGAAAGAAGGTGGGGAACTCACAAGAAATGATCAAAAGGTATGTGAGGAGCTCAACACGAGATTTAAGGACGTATTTACAATGGAGAGAGGAAGGCCTCTGGGGGGACAGACCAGATGGGGACACCATACATACAAATGAGGAGGAGGTGAAGAAGCTGCTAAGGGACATCGATACCTCAAAGGCAATGGGACCGGACAACATCTCCCAGTGGGTCCTTAGAGAGGGAGCGGATATGCTGTGTGTGCCACTTACCACAATCTTCAACAAATCCCTGGAAACTGGACAACTGCCTGAGGTATGGAAGACGGCAAATGTAGTTCCCATTTTTAAAAAAGGAGACAGAAAAGAGGCACTAAACTACAGACCTGTGTCACTGACATGTATAGTATGCAAAGTTATGGAGAAGATTATCAGGAGGAGAGTGGTGGAGCACTTGGAACGGAACAAGAGTGTAAACGCCAACCAGCACGGATTCATGGACGGCAAATCCTGTGTCACAAACCTTCTGGAGTTTTATGATAAAGTAACAGAAGTAAGACACGAGAGAGAGGGGTGGGTTGATAGCATCTTCTTGGACTGCAAGAAGGCCTTTGACACAGTTCCTCACAAGAGATTAGTGCAGAAGCTAGAGCATCAGGCGCATATAACAGGAAGGGCACTGCAATGGATCAGAGAATACCTGACAGGGAGGCAAAAACTAGTCATGGTACGTAATGAGGTATCACAGTGGGCACCTGTGACGAGCGAGGTCCCACAGGGGTCGGTCCTAGGACGAGTGCAATTTTTGGTATATGTGAACGACATGATGGAAGGGTTAGACTCAGAAGTGTCCCTGCAGATGATGTGAAGTTAATGAGGAGAATTAAATCAGATGAGGATCAGGCAGGACTTCAAAGAGACTTGGACAGACTGGACACCTGGTCCAGCAACTGGCTTTTCGAATTTAACCCCGCCAAATGCAAAGTCATGAAGATAGGGGAAGGGCACAGAAGACCGCAGACGGAGTATAGGCTAGGTGGCCAAAGACTGCAAACCTCGCTCAAGGAGAAAGATGTAAGGGTGAGTATAATTCCGAGCATGTCTCCGGAAGCACACATCAACCAGATAACCTGCTGCAGCATATGGGCGCCGGCAAACCCGAGAACAGCGTTCTGATACCTTAGCAGGGAATCGTTCAAGACACTGTACACCGTGTACGTCAGACCCATACTGGAGTATGCAGCACCTGTTTGGAACCCGCATTTGATCAAGCAGGTCAAGAAATTAGATAGAGTGCAAAGGTTTCCAACAAGGTTAGTTCCAGAGCTAAGGGGAATGCCCTGTGAAGAAAGGTTAAGGGAAATCGGCCTGACCACACTGGAGGACAGGAGGGTCAGGGGGAGACATGATAACGACATATAAAATACTGCGCGGAATAGACAAGGTGGACAAAGACAGGATGTTCCAGGGAGGGAACACAGAAACAAGAGGTCACAATTGGAAGTTGAAGACTCAGATAAGTCAAAGGGATGTTGTCAGGCAGTGGAATAGCTTAGAAAGTGACGTAGTGGAGGCGGGAACCATACATAGTTTTAAGACGAGGTTTGATAAAGCTCATGGAGCAGGGAGAGAGAGGACCTAGTAGCAACCAGTGAAGAGGCGGGGGCCAGGAGCTAAGACTCGACCCATGCAACCACAAATAGGTGAGTACACACACACACACACACACACACACACACACACACACACACACACACACACACACACACACACACACACACACTCACACACACACACACACACAAGTGCAAAGGTTTGCAACAAGACTAGTCCCAGAGCTAAGAGGTATGTCCTACGAGGAGAGGTTAAGGGAAATCAACCTGACGACACTGGAGGACAGGAGAGATAGGGAAGACATGATAACGACATACAAAATACTGAGAGGAATTGACAAGGTGGACAAAGACAGGATGTTCCAGAGATTGGACACAGTAACAAGGGGACACAGTTGGAAGTTGAAGACACAGATGAATCACAGGGATGTTAGGAAGTATTTCTTCAGCCGCAGAGTAGTCAGTAAGTGGAATAGTTTGGGAAGCGATGTAGTGGAGGCAGGATCCATACATAGCTTTAAGCAGAGGTATGATAAAGCTCACGGTTCAGGGAGAGTGACCTAGTAGCGATCAGTGAAGAGGCGGGGCTAGGAGCTCGGACTCGACCCCCGCAACCTCAACTAGGTGAGTACACACACACACACACACACACACACACACACACACACACACACACACACACACACACACACACACACACACACACACACACACACACACACACACACACACTCACACACACACGAGCCTGCCTGTACGCGACGCGGTGGGTCGACCTTCCTCTCTGTCATTAAGCTCAGTAATTGTATTCGAAGTGAGCATAATTGCCGCGATTTACTGTTTGGATCTCGCGACGCCCCAGGAGGAAGACAGCCAGCCAGGGAGACACCACGATACATGTGTCTCTAGGTACGATTTCGATATGCTGTCTAAACTAATTTATATATATATATATATATATATATATATATATATATATATATATATATATATATATATATATATATATATATATATATATATATATATATATAGGATGGGGTCCACCTCTGGT
Organism: Cherax quadricarinatus; assembly: GCF_038502225.1. Lineage (NCBI taxonomy): Eukaryota > Metazoa > Arthropoda > Malacostraca > Decapoda > Parastacidae > Cherax > Cherax quadricarinatus. Next base: position 12,543,225 of record NC_091347.1, on the reverse strand, counting down.
GTAAATTGTGGGACCCATAGCCTCGGATAAGTGGATAAAAAGGCTTCAAGGAAGAATATTTGGATTTCATCCTGAAGCCATTTGAATATTCCACTTCCCCTACCACCCCATCTTTTAAACTATTTTTTTTTACCAATAGGAATATTTTATTACATAATATGGCACAGAAGATTTAAGAGATACATTGTTGATATAAAGGTGGCATATATATATATATATACATGTTGTTACGTGTGTATCACCGATTATAAGGCGAAAATCTCATCCAGCTCCTCAGAGCTGGGGCGTGTGCCCAAAATGCAGCATGCATTACCCCTTTGAACAGCCGCGCTGAGCCGCTGGAACAGAAAACTAGCTGCCCTGGGATCCCTAGTTACCCTGATGAGTCTTTTTCCCAGCTCCTTAAGGAAATTAGATGCACTCTTTCCCCATGAGCCAAGGGTCTCTGAACCTATGGGAACAAACATATAATGATGGGCAAGTTCTCCATATTTTCTAGACTTTTGGGACTCCCTGAAGCTGGCAGCTGCCCCTCCTTCCTCCCTGGTGTATTGGAGATAGGTATCAGCCAAGGTAGATGCACATGTATAGTCCCACACCACCTGCTTCCCATCTGTCCAGGCTTGAAGGGTGATACCATCTGGACGCTTCTGGCTGCCATCAGATCTGCATAGTTGGGGTGGCTCCCTTACTGCTGGGCATCCAGCTGTTGTGAGGCTCCTCTTGATAATGTTATTAACCTCCTCATGTCTTGCAATCTTTCCCTCGGATTTACGGCACACAAGACCATGGTACCCGAATCGGTCTGCTGCTTCACTGCCACAAATACACCTGTGTTCGGCGAGAATAGGGGCGGCAAGTCGAAGGGCAACACCGATGCGGATGGTCTGTGGGTCGAGGCGTGTGCCAAGGCTGGAGTTGGGAACAGCCAACAGAAAGTCCCCAGCATGAGGGGCTCTCACTGCCAGCAGGCGGGCTCTATCCTTCCCTGACACACTCTGAAGCATCGTTGAGGCTATATTTTCCACTATTGGACCATCCCAGTGCGATTGTTTGTAGTTGTTGGGGGGAGCAGGTCTGGTTTCTGAACCCGTTAGATTATCCCAGATCATTGCTCCGTCAATGAATTTTTGGTCCTGGGCTCCAATCTTGTCCCTAAGATGTTCAGGGAGAATCGCTGCTACAAGCTCTCTGGATGCAATACACGAGGACAGAAAAGCAGGTAACGCAATCTGTGATGACTTGCGGACACCAATGCCTCCTAGTCTGACTGGAAGTGTAGCTTGGTTCCACTGCCCGTCTTCTAGAGTAAGGTTAAGTACTTTCGTAAAAATCTGCCTCAGAATACTGTCATATTCGTGCAGTATAGGGTTATATATATATATATATATATATATATATATATATATATATATATATATATATATATATATATATATATATATATATATATATATATATATATATATATATATATATATATATATATATATATATATATATATATATAGGGTATATATATATATATATATATATATATATATATATATATATATATATATATATACATATATATATATATATACATATATATATATATATATATATATATATATATATATATATATATATATATATATATATATTGGTTTCTTGAACCAATAACTACTAGGATAAAAATTAGATACGTGGTTCAAGATAGACAAGTGAGGAAGTCCAAGATATACTATCAAACTGGTTCAAAATAAACCGGTAACAAGGTTCAAGGCACACCAGTAACGAGCTCAAGACAGACCAGTAACGGGGCTAAACACGGACTAGTGAGTGAGATTCAAAAAATCAGTAACGAGATACTAAATATACCAGCAACGAGGATCAAAACAGACCAGTAATAAGGTTCAAAGTAGACCAGAGGCTAGGTTCAAGAGAGACCAGCATCGGCATTCTAGATATACCAACAACAAGGTTCGAAACAGGCCAGCAATTAGGGTCATAACAGACCAGTAATAAAGGTCGTAACACACCAGCAATAAGGGTCATAACAGACCAGCAATAAGGATCATAACAGACAAGCAATAAAGGTCATAACACACCAGCAATAAGGGTCATAACAGACCAGCAATAAGGATCATAACAGACCAGCAATAAGTGTCATAACAGACCAGCAATAAGGATCACAACAGACCAGCAATAAGGGTCATAACAGACCAGCAATAAGGATCACAACAGACCAGCAATAAGGGTCATAACAGACCAGCAATAGGGGTCATAACACACCATCAGTAAGTGTCAAAAGAAACCAGAAATAAGTTTCGCAACAATCCAGTAACGAGGATCAAAATATACCAGTAACAAGGCTCAAAATAACGAGGTTCAAAGAGCAGACCGACCAGCATCGTGGACTGAGAGGTCGAGGGTAAAACGCGGAAAATTAATTATTTGAGAGTTCTTAAGAGTTTTAGAACACCTATGGAGTCTACTCTATTTTTCTGCTTTGTATGTGTCTGCGCTATGATACGGAACTCTTTGATGGCTCTTATGAGTCAGCCAGAGAACTGGAAAAGGGAGGGGAGTGTAGAGAAGGTTAGAGAAAGAGGAGAGAGGAGAGTGAAGTAATCGTGGGAATAGGAGAGAGAGAAAAAAATAGTGATGAAAGTGAGGATGGTGGAGAGGGGTTAGAGGATGGCACGACTGGAGTGTGAGGTATAGGGAAAAGTGAGTATGGATGGGCAGATAAAGAAGTGAAGAGGGAATTAGGGTAATGGGAGAAGAGGGGAGAATTAGAGGTGTGTGAGGAGGGTCAGATAAAGCTTCATGTTTCAACGATAAAGCTTCATGTTTCAACGATAAAGCTTTATGTTTCAACGATAAAGCTTCATGTTTCAACGATAAAGCTTTATGTTTCAACGATAAAGCTTCATGTTTCAACGATAAAACTTCATGTTTCAACGATAAAGCTTCATGTTTCAACGATAAAGCTTTGTTTCAACGATAAAGCTTCATGTTTCAACGATAAAGCTTTATGTTTCAACGATAAAGCTTCATGTTTCAACGATAAAGCTTCATGTTTCAACGATAAAGCTTCATGTTTCAACGATAAAGCTTCATGTTTCAACGATAAAGCTTCATGTTTCAACGATAAAGCTTCATGTTTCAACGATAAAGCTTCATGTTTCAACGATAAAGCTTCATGTTTCAACGATAAAGCTTCATGTTTCAACGATAAAGCTTCATGTTTCAACGATAAAGCTTCATGTTTCAACGATAAAGCTTCATGTTTCAACGATAAAGCTTCATGTTTCAGCGATAAAGCTTCATGTTTCAACGATAAAGCATCATGTTTCAACGATAAAGCTTCATGTTTCAACGATAAAGCTTCATGTTTCAACGATAAAGCTTCATGTTTCAACGATAAAGCTTCATGTTTCAACGATAAAGCTTCATGTTTCAACGATAAAGCTTCATGTTTCAACGATAAAGCTTCATGTATCAACGATAAAGCTTCATGTTTCAACGATAAAGCTTCATGTTTCAACGATAAAGCTTCATGTTTCAGCGATAAAGCTTCATGTTTCAACGATAAAGCTTCATGTTTCAGCGATAAAGCTTCATGTTTCAACGATAAAGCTTCATGTTTCAGCGATAAAGCTTCATGTTTCAACGATAAAGCTTCATGTTTCAACGATAAAGCTTCATGTTTCAACGATAAAGCTTCATGTTTCAACGATAAAGCTTCATGTATCAACGATAAAGCTTCATGTTTCAACGATAAAGCTTCATGTTTCAACGATAAAGCTTTATGTTTCAACGATAAAGCTTCATGTTTCAACGATATATGCAACGATAAAGCTCATGTTTCAACGATATAAGCTTCATGTTTCAACGATAAAGCTTCATGTTTCAACGATAAAGCTTCATGTTTCAACGATAAAGCTTCATGTTTCAACGATATAGCTTCATGTTTCAACGATAAAGCTTCATGTTTCAACGATAAAGCTTCATGTTTCAACGATAAAGCTTCATGTTTCAACGATAAAGCTTTATGTTTCAACGATATAGCTTCATGTTTCAACGATAAAGCTTCATGTTTCAACGATAAAGCTTCATGTTTCAACGATAAAGCTTCATGTTTCAACGATAAAGCTTCATGTTTCAACGATATAGCTTCATGTTTCAACGATAAAGCTTCATGTTTCAACGATAAAGCTTCATGTTTCAACGATAAAGCTTCATGTTTCAACGATAAAGCTTATGTTTCAACGATATAGCTTCATGTTTCAACGATAAAGCTTCATGTTTCAACGATAAAGCTTCATGTTTCAACGATAAAGCTTTATGTTTCAACGATAAAGCTTCATGTTTCAACGATATAGCTTCATGTTTCAACGATAAAGCTTCATGTTTCAACGATAAAGCTTCATGTTTCAACGATATAGCTTCATGTTTCAACGATAAAGCTTCATGTTTCAACGATATAGCTTCATGTTTCAACGATAAAGCTTCATGTTTCAACGATATAGCTTCATGTTTCAAGGATAAAGCTTCATGTTTCAACGATAAAGCTTCATGTTTCAACGATATAGCTTCATGTTTCAACGATAAAGCTTCATGTTTCAACGATAAAGCTTCATGTTTCAACGATAAAGCTTCATGTTTCAACGATAAAGCTTTATGTTTCAACGATATAGCTTCATGTTTCAACGATAAAGCTTCATGTTTCAACGATAAAGCTTCATGTTTCAACGATAAAGCTTTATGTTTCAACGATAAAGCTTCATGTTTCAACGATAAAGCTTCATGTTTCAACGATAAAGCTTCATGTTTCAACGATATAGCTTCATGTTTCAACGATAAAGCTTCATGTTTCAACGATATAGCTTCATGTTTCAACGATAAAGCTTCATGTTTCAACGATAAAGCTTCATGTTTCAACGATAAAGCTTCATGTTTCAACGATATAGCTTCATGTTTCAACGATAAAGCTTCATGTTTCAACGATATAGCTTCATGTTTCAACGATAAAGCTTCATGTTTCAACGATATAGCTTCATGTTTCAACGATAAAGCTTCATGTTTCAACGATAAAGCTTCATGTTTCAACGATAGCTTCATGTTTCAACGATAAAGCTTCATGTTTCAACGATAAAGCTTCATGTTTCAACGATAAAGCTTCATGTTTCAACGATAAAGCTCATGTTTCAACGATAAAGCTTCATGTTTCAACGATAAAGCTTCATGTTTCAACGATAAAGCTTCATGTTTCAACGATAAAGCTTCATGTTTCAACGATAAAGCTTCATGTTTCAACGATAAAGCTTCATGTTTCAACGATAAAGCTTTATGTTTCAACGTTTTCTCTGTCACGTTTAAGTTACCTCGTTATCAGAAGCATTGCGACCTGGTTTTTTTTCAATTAATTGTGGTTAAAATATTGTAGTTCATGCTGCCTAACCAAAATTAGTCTAACCTAACCTAACCTAACCTAAGGCAAGCCTAACCTAACCTGGCCTAAGGCCTAAGGCCTAAGCCTGGCCCTGGCCAACTGCTAACCTAGCTAGCACCAACCTGGCCTGGCAACCTAAGCCTAGCCAACTTCTGGCCTCCCCGCCTAGCCTGCCTAGCCTAAGCACAACCTTGCCAGCCTGGCAGCCTGGCCTGGCGGCCTGGCCTAGCAAGCTCGCCTAGCTTCTTCGCCTGGCTGGCACAACCTGGCCACAACTGGCTGCCTAGCCTGGCACGCCTAGCCTGGCTGCAACCCCTGCCTCTTCCAGCACAACTGGCAATAAGCTTCCTTAACTTCTTAACTTGCCTAACTAACCTAAACCTGGCCTGGCACAACTGGCAACTGGCCTAACTACTTCTTCGGCCTGGCTGGCTAACTGGCTTCAACCTGGCCTGGCCAACTACAAGGAACCTGGCTCAACCTGGCCTGGCAGCTGGCTTACAACCTGGCCTGCCTAACACAACTGGCCTGGCCTTCTTCCTAACAACTAGCTAACCAACCTAACCTAGCTTCTTCCTTCTTCTTCTTGCCTGGCCTAGCACAAGCCTACTAAGCCTGCCTAGGCAACTGGCCTGGCCTAGCCAATGGCTCAACCTGGCTCAAGCACAAGCTACATGCTAACCAGCACAACTGGCTAACTTAACTGGCCTAGCCTGGCTAGCACAGCAACTAAGCACTTGGCCTTGGCTTAGGCTTTCACTTGGAACTTCTTCTTCCTAACTACTTAACTGGCCTTAACTTCAACCTAACCTAACCTGCTTCTAGCCTAAGCCTAACCTAATCCAACCTAAGCCTAAGGCCTGCCTAACCTAGCTACAAGCCAGGCAACCTGGCCTAACCTGGCCTGGCCTGGCCAACCTGGCCTGGCTAGGCCTGCCTGGCACAACTGCCTTAACTTCTTGGAACCTGGCAACAGCTAACCTACTTAACTTACAACCTGGCCTAACCTAACTACGGCAACCTGGCCTAGCTTACAAGCACAAGCTACAAGGCACAACTTGGCTTAGCCTAACCTGGCCTGGAACTGCTTCAACTGCACAGCACAACCTGGCACAACTGCACAAGTAAGCTAACTTGGCACAACTTTAACCTAACCTGGCTGGCCTAGCCCAACATAACCTAACCTAACTAACCTAACCTAACCTAGCTACAACCTAACCTAACTAACTTCTTAAAAGGTTAGTCTAACCTAACATCCAAGCCTAACCTAACTAACCTCAACCTAACCTAACCTAACTGACATCTAAGCTTGGCCTAACGTGCCGTGCTCTAAGCCTAACTTAACCTAACCTTAACTAACCTTCCTTAACTACTTCCTAACCTAACCTAACCTGGCTAGCTGGTACCGTACTCTAACCTAACCTAACCTACTTTGAAAGTCTAACCTCAACTGCAAATCCTAACTAACCCCCACTAAACCTAACGAGAAATCTGGCCTCCCAGCCTAACGGAACCTAACTAACCCCAACCTGGGGTAAGTAACCTAGCCTAGCAGCCTAACTAACCTAATGCAGCTAACACATAGCCGCCTGTCCTAAGCCAAGCCTAACCCTTGGCCTGGCCAACTAACTGGAAACTGGCTTAACCTTAACTCAACTAACCTTAACTAACCTAACCTAAGCTAAACTAGTCTAACCTAAGCATGGCCTAACAACCTAACCTTAACTTTAACCTAACCTAACCTAACCCAACCTAAGCTAACCTAACCTAACCTAATCTAACCTAACCTAACGAAATCTAATCTAACCTAAACTAACCCAACATAACCTAACTTAACCTAACCTAAGCTAACCTAACCTAACCTAACCTAACCTAACTTAACCTAACCTAACCTAACCTAACCAAACCTAACCGAACGAAATCTACCCTAACCTATCCTCAAGAAATCTAACCTAACCTAACCTAACGAAATCTAACCTAACCACCTAACGTAACGTGACTAAACCTAACATAAATTAGTTTAACGAAACGTAAAGAAAATTCAATTTGGAAAAAAAATAAAAACTGACGTTGTTTAAAGCATCAAAAAACACGACTAATTAAAACAAGAATGAAAAGGAGACAGAGAAGAGAAAGAAAGAATCTCTTCTAATTAAGAGCCTTGTCTGGAAGAAATAAATATTAAAGGAATATACTTCTGCAATACCTTAAAGGAATTGTTTTACACTTGTTATTAATTACTTGAAGGCAAAAATAATAATAGTTGTAAATGTAAAGTAAAAGGACACAAGTGCAACTAATGTGACATTTATTGTGGCAACGTTTCGCTCTCCAGGAGCTTTATCAAGCCATTAATGGCTTGATAAAGCTCTGGGCGAAAGCAAATTGCTGCCTAACTCTGGTCACGATTAATTACATATATCCACTACATATTGTCGGTAATTCTACCAACTTTATTACAATAGTTGTAAATACAGATTTGTTAGTAAAAAATGTAAATACTTGCTGAAAGTCGTAGATAATTTTTATTAAATGAGAGATGTAAATAAAGACAGTTGGAAGTAAATTAAGTTAAAAATGAAAACAGTTTTCAGTAAAAGCTAAACGCTTTGAAAAAAAAAGCTGTAAAGAGGGCGAAAATCTGGTTGAGGTGTGAAGACATTAATTAAATCCGAGTGTACTCAGATTCTAGGAATTATTTTCTTTGCTAATTCACAATTTTCGTCTCTGTTCGAGAGCAAGTGAAAGGAGAGAAGCACTTAGCTTTCTGTGTGTGTGTACTCACCTACCTGTGTTTGCAGGAGTCGAGTCCCCTGAGGTGTGTGTGCGTGTGTGTGTGTGTGTGTGTGTGTGTGTGTGTGTGTGTGTGTGTGTGTGTGTGTGTGTGTGTGTGTGTTTAATGGAGAGGGAGAGGGAAGTGAGAGAGAGATGAAAACTCTGTGCCATCAGGTGTTAATAAGAGGAGGTCGATGGTGCCTCTAAGCCTATTGAGTGAGGGCAGTGGTACGTGATGTAAGTTAAGTGAGCAATTACGCCAAGATGTGGCACACTTTAGAATCCGATAAAGTGGAGTTCGCATCGCGCGAGAGCGCGTGCATGAGTGTGTGTGTTTGTGTGTGTGTGTGTGTGTGTGTGTGTGTGTGTGTGTGTGTGTGTGTGTGTGTGTGTGTGTGTGTGTGTGTGTGTGTGTGTGTGTGTGTGTGTGTGTGTGTGTGTGTGTGTGTGTATGTATGTGTGTGTGTGTGTGTGTGTGTGTGTGTGTCTCCTAACTTCATCCTAACTTCGTATCATAAACTAGCTATCGGAAACCTCGACAAATATGACATCAAGGAGCTTGTTGTATTTCATGAACCGCTAAACGCTGCAAGTTCGCAGATCAGTCAGGCTGTTGATGGTTGATAATAAGAGAATATAAAAATAAGATGATATGGTTTGGCCATGGAGAAAGGATGGAGCAAGAAACTAAGCAAGTGAATGTATGGGGAAGGTGAATGAAGGGTGTGAAAGAGGTATTAAGTAGGAGGGGAAGGAAAAGTACGATAGCAGGGGAAAAGGTGCCTGGAGAGGAGAGATGCGAGGGGATATAGGGAGGGGATGGAGTGGAAGGGGTACCAGAAGAGAGAGGGGATGGAAGACGGGAAGGATGGAATAGGGGAGTGATGGAGGTGGAGGGGATGGAGGGATGGAGGAGGGGAGGGTGTCAGGGGAGAGAGGAGGAGTGGGAAGGAGAGCATGGGAAGGACGGAATGGGGAGATGTGAGGTGAGATAGGGAATGGATGGAGGGGAAGGGGTGTCAAGGAAGGGAAAATAAATTTGCTTTGTTTATGAATATAATACTGTATATTGATGATCAAACAAATGATGAGACTGCCTGACTAAAAATAAATATACATACACACACCACACACACACACAAACATATACACAATCATATACACGTATATATACGTAGATATAAACACATTACCCAAAAACATTGCTTAAAAAATAATCAAAGTTATGAAAAAAGGCAGGTACGAGCATAAGAATGAAGGATCATTGCAGTAGGCCTACTGGCCTATGCAAAGGCAGGTCTTATCACACCTAACCATTATGGAGCTTTCCTATATCTTTTCTAAATCAAAATTTTTCCAGCTTGAAACCATTACTGCGAGTTCTGTCTTGATTAGATATTTGTCTCACGTTATTTGTATCCCCTTCATATATTCTCGGCTCTATATAATCCTATGGGTTTAGTGCTCCCCTTCCAAATATAATAATATTGCAGATTAGTGGAATAAATGTGATTTGAAAGGGTAGGATCTGAGAAGAATCTTCCCAGCATGGCCCGACAGCCTTCCTGCTGCGCTCACAGGGTACAAAAACACTGCAAGTATTGACTACTAATTCAGAAAAAAACAAATTTACTCCCATCTCTGAGGCCTGAAAATATACAACCCCCGCGTCTTATGGCTGCAGTTTAGTAGAAATATGATTATTTGAGGTAAAGTATATCCCCGTCGTTTTCTGTAATATTATATATATATATATATATATATATATATATATATATATATATATATATATATATATATATATATATATATATATATATATATATATATATATATATATATATATATATATTATATAACCCACATGATAACCCACATTAATACACACTCCTATAACAATCCCAACCTCCTCCTGATTAGAAACACGTAGTGCTGAAAGTGTGAAGTCTATCGGAAAAGGTTTTCTCAAGTTATAGACCAGAAGCTAAACCCGATAATGGTCTACGTAAAACTGCACATGGCATTAGCTGCCTGAACCTCTCCCTAGTTACAGTAAAGTAGTGTTGAAAATTTGAGAATGGAGTGATGAACCATTCTCAAATTATAGACTAAAACAATGGAGGAAAAATAATAATCATCCATTTGCAAGTACTCCTTCAGGGATTCCTAATTCTCATGTTCCGTGGAGTTTTATCTGGGATCAAATCCAATGCCTAGATATTTTTTTCCCAAGTACGACCAAGCGCTTGACGATCGTGCAATCATGATCCAGTATGTGTTGTAACATTGCCAGCTGCACGTTTTTACCACTTTGACCTCAATAAAAATTCCATCACGATACACAACCTTTGCCATTTTCTGAGGCATTCTTTATCAGTAGATTTTTTACATCTGAATCACTTCTGAAGAGCCAAGCTAATGTTGAAAGCTTTCAGTCCCTTTGATAACTGGTAAAAATAAATTTTATAGAGCAGAAATACATTTTTTTGTACCTGTTCAATTTTTGGTTCAGTAGGTTAAAATGTCTCGTTTGCTTGTTCAGGAATCTTGTCAGTGAAGGACACGCGATATCTTAAATTACCTGTAGTTTCATTTAACTTTGTCTCACTATCACGGAATTCTGAGCTACCAATTCCGTGCGACCTTAGAATTATCATCATGAAGATACACAGACGATCTTATAGTGGTTACGAAAGTAAGGTACCACACACACACACACATACACACACACACACACACACACACACACACACACACACACACACATATATATATATATATATATATATATATATATATAATAAACCACTAAAGAATAAGAAATTCCAATTGACTACTACATTATCATGGAACTAGAAAGAAAGCATCCAAGGTATATATATATATATATATATATATATATATATATATATATATATATATATATATATATATATATATATATATATATATATATATATATATATATATATATATATATATATATATATACAATAAGATCACAGTAAACAGGTTATATCAAAATGGTCAAAATAACAATTGTGAGATAATAGCGAATTTCCAAGCTTTCGTGATCTCTCACATTATCAAGGAACTGTGAAAATAATAAGACAGCAGAAGGCTTATAAGGCTGAGATATCACCTCACGTACATATATTCATGTGTACATGCATTTATACATATAAACGCACATAAGTACTCACATACGTGCAACCAGTTATCACGTACATATGTTTCTCACACTGATTGATTCCGCTTAATTCCAGACCTCCTTAAGCTGATCAATTCAGCTAATTCCAAACGTCTTCACACTTACCAGTACACATACTGGCTGAGGCTCCACCATCCTCCACACTGAAGGAAGCAGCTAGTCCCCAGAGCACACTGCTGCTAATATATACTGATCACAGTGTCGTGCAGGGCTGCGGCTCTCGTAGACAACACTCATACTCGTGGTAATTACGTTTAGTTCTCACACAGCTGTTGTATGCACGCCGCACACCGCTACCAATGGCCTGCCACCCAACCTCGCACGTCTCGTATTTGTCTAGTTATCTCTCTCTCTCTTTCTCTTCTCTGTTTTACACAGGGTTTGACAAGTTAAGGATCCTAGCTTTATTGACAGCTATTTACAGGTTAAGGATTCCTAACTTTGGTAGCTAAGAGCTGTTACCTACATCAGCTCATTTAAAGAAAGCATTTTTATTGTTATGAGACATACAAGTAGGGAACAGGATGAAGTTGGAGCCATCTGTGGGCCAGCATTTTCATTTGATCAACTGACTTTATCTCGTTGACATCATTATGCTGTACAGATGTATTTCCATACTCGAGTCATCTCTCTCTCTCTCTCTCTCTCTCTCTCTCTCTCTCTCTCTCTCTCTCTCTCTCTCTCTCTCTCTCTCTCTCTCTCTCTCTCTCTCTCTCTCTCTCTCTCTCTCTCTCTCTCTCTCTCTTCCTGAGGGAGTAACATTCTGCTTGTGATTCGAGTATTATTCCAGAGAGACCAGCTGACCCCCTCATTACCATACTTTTACCATTGACCTTAGCTCCTACGGAAGGTCTTCAACACATTAGGAGCTTGGATTCTTTCCCCTCCTCTCCGGTGAACCTAGTATCTCCCTCACCCAGAATCTTCTCCACCTAAAATCTCCCTTACCTGGTATCTTCCTCGCCTATTATCTTTCTCGCCCAGCATCTCTAGCATCTCCCTAATTTTGTATGGTCCCCCACTTAGTAAAACATGAGATAAGCGTAAAATAATGCAAATTGAGTGTGACTGGGGAGCCGAGCCCTTTAAGTCAGCTTGGATATGGAGTCACCCACAAATCGGTCTGTGACGTCAAAGGCGGCCATCTTTTGTCGTCCATTACCAAAAATATTTTCCCCAAATCTGTTTGAAATGCTGAGATATCTTTACAAATTTGAGTGTCTATAAAGCCTCGGCTACTTCTGGGGGCCTCCTTTGTGTGATAATATAATAGTTACAGTTAAAGATGTAAAAATACGAACTCAGATTATGTTGCAATAAACAATTGTCAGTAAATAGACAGAAGGGTGGACGAGGGGCTCGAACCGTGGTCTGTAAATTGTCAGTCCGACACTCTACCGTCAAGACTAATCCGGGCTTCCAATAGGAAGAATATGGAACTTATACTTACCGTATTATGTTCCGTAAGAAGCAGCAACTGTAATCCAACTGAGCTCCTTCCCTCAGCCCAGGAGCTTTAACAGTAGATTTATTCTTACTTCTCAAAGCCACATCGTCCACCCTTCTGTTTATTTATGTAAAAACATGTTATTCGTTCACTGTTATTATGTAGTGAATTCTTCTCTTTAAATTTCTTCATAATTACCTATGAATATTTGTTAACTCCTTCTTATACCAGGTGTGCATGCTTTTAGTAGTGGTGACTGTGTGAGTCTTGTCGTACCAATTCTTAAAGTTATGTTTGAATTCTGCCTCTACCATTTTGCTGTCTTAACTACTCTAAGGCTAAAGTAGTATTTTCTAACATTTCTATGACTCTACTTTTAATTTCCACCTGCTCCCTCGTATGCTTGAGACCCGCCTCTCCAGCACTCTTCCTGTCTACCCTCTGAATTCCTCTCAGTATTTTGTGTCGTATTCATATTATCTCAGGTCCTTCTGACCTCTACTGTCCTCAGGTTTAACTCCTTCAGTCTCTCCTCATAGTTTATACTCCTCAGTCTGGGAGTAGTTACGTTGCAAACCTTTGCACTTTTCCAGCTTTACATGCTTTGTTAGAGGTGGGTTCCATACCGGAATTGCATACTGCAAGATGGGTCTGGCATATGCCGTGTATAAGGTCGTGAATTGCATGATGTCCTGAAAGTTGCCCTTAAATTTGCCAGTCTCTCGTTTGTTTCAGCGGTTGTTCAGTTGATGTATGTCTCAGGCGAAATGCTCGGGACTATGCTCACCCCGAGATCCTTCTTTTTCAGGAAGGTTTGCAGCCTTTGCCCCTCGATCCTGTACACTATTTCCGGACGCTTTTACTCTTTTCCGATTTTCATAACATTTCATATGCTGAAGTTAATTTTTAATGATCGCTTGTCATACCAATTATGCAGCTTGTCCAGCCCCATGTCTTGTCTTTTCTAATCTACTCCTGTTTATATCCACCTCGTTATTTTCAAATCATTTGTGAACAGCGATACTGCTGGCTCAGTTTCCTGTCATGCCGCAAGCATATACAAAAAACAGTATTGGTCCAAGTTCTGACCCTTGTGGAACCCCACTCGATACACTCTGTCTTTCTGACACCTCCATCCTGACAGTAACTCGTTGGCTCCCTCCCGTTAAGGAATACTTTACGGGAAGGAAACATTGACTTACTTGGGCAATACTGTTTCCTGTGTATGTAATGTGTGTGTGTGTGCACTATAAAAATAATTGTGCTCTGTAATTTATTTTCCCAGTTACCATAATGGTTTGGTTCAAACCTCAAACTGGTTTTCATAACACCTTTGTCTTTGCCATTAAACCTGAAGCTGAAGTGACACAAGCTTTGTACTTTCTCTCAAGAACAAGTAGATAAGACAAACGTTCAGACTAAGCTTCCACTGGGCCAAAGCTTCGCGTTTTGTAGAGCATCATTAATTCAAGAGTTTGATATCATTGCCTTCATAAAATTCCGCACAATAAAAGCTTTTCCAGCCTCTATCATGTCATTGTTATGATCAGTAAACCCATGTGTATATCCCAAAATATATTAACTCTAGTTGAAAATTTAAAATTTCCTATAAAAAGAAAATGCAAACTTCGATAACCCTGAAAAAATTGCAAAATAAACAAGTATTTCAATTCATTATAAAAAATTAATAAGAACTAAAAGCAACATTCATTTGTTTTTAGCTCTTTGCGGGGTTTTTTTTCAGTAAGATTATTCCTGCTTGCCTGCTTCATCCTCTTAGGCTAATATTATTCTCTCTTTCATGACCTCCTGAGACAGCCGCGTTTGCGAGTATCTGTGTAAATTCACCAGGTATCTCGAGGCTCCTTATAACCTCATCTTGTGATGCCCGGAGCAGATGATGCCTTTAGAGCGTACTGATAACACCAGGGGGCGCTGAAAGGCTTCGGGGGAGGAGAGAAGGGGATGAAAGAGATTTGTTATAGAGGAATTTCTGGAGCTGGGAAAGGGGACGGAGGAGGTTGAGTATGGAGGAATGTATATCTGTTTGTGAATGGAGACGGAAGAGGTGGGATATGAGGGGATTTCTAGAGAACTTTTTGTTGGGTAGTAAAGAACTTTACTTTTAAATGTTGGCTAAAGGAGAGAAATGTTACTTCACTTCCTCCGAAGTTTTCTCAGTGGAACATATCAGATCTCCCACTTCCTTAAGTACTGGTTTTTCTTGCTTCCTTTTCTACTCTCTCATCTTCATTTCCCATCTCTTCTCACTCCTTCCCTTTCTCCTCCGTATGCATCACCCAAGGCTTTGTTAATCAAAGGGAAAATGATATATTACTTCCTTCGAAGGTACGGAAACTTATTACTTTACAGTGTGTGTTATAATCTATGACGGAGCTGCGGGTAACACCACAGACCCTGAGCACTGCTCTTCCTCTGGGCGTCAAGCAGAGAGTAATAATGTTCTCGGCGGTGTGAAATGTGTGAAGGATGTCCTCAGGGAAGCGCTGAGCTCAGCATTGTGTGTGTTGGTGGAGGGAACTGCCTGTGTGAGTAGGTGGAGGGAGCTGTCTATGTGAATAGGTGGAGGGAGCTGCCTGTGTGTGTGTTGGTGGAGGGAGCTGCCTGTATGAGTAGGATGGACGGAACTGCCTGTGTGAGTAGGCGGAGGGAGCTGCCTGTGTGAGTAGGTGGAGGGAGCTGCCTGTGTGTGTGTGTGTTGGTGGAGGGAGCCACCTATGTCTGTGTTGGTGGAGGGAACTGCCTGCCTGTGTGTGTGTGTGTGTGTGTGTGTGTGTGTGTGTGTGTGTGTGTGTGTGTGTGTGTGTGTGTCTGTGTGTCTGTGTGTTCATCTATTTGTATTCACCTATTTGTAGTTGCAGGTGTCGATTCATAGCTCTTGGCCCGGCCTCTTAACTGATTGCTACTAGGTCCTCTCTCTCCCTGCTCCACGAGCTTTATCAAATCTCGAATTAAAACTATGTTTGGTTCCCGCCTCCACTACGTCACTTTCTAGGCTATTCCACTGCCTGACAACTCTATGACTGAAGAAATACTTCCTACCATCCCTTTGACTCATCTGAGTCTTTAACTTCCAATTGTAACCCCTTGTTTATGTGTCCCATCTCTGGAACATCCTGTCTTTGGCCACCTTGTCTATTCCGCGCAGTATTTTATATTTCGTTATCATGTCTCCCCTGACCCTTCTGTCCTCCAGTGTCGTCAGGCCAATTTCCCTTAACCTTTTTTCGTAGAACAATCCCCTTAGCTCTGGGACTAGTCTTGTTGTAAACCTTTGCACTTTCTCTAATTTCTTGACGTGCTTGACCAGGTGTGGATTCCAAACTGGTGCCGCATACTCCAGTATGGGCCTGACGTAAATGGTATACAGAGTCTTGAACGATTCCTTACTGAGGTATCGGAATGCTATCCGTAGGTTTGCCAGACTCCCATGTGCTGCAACAGTTATCTGGTTGATGTGCGCTTCAAGAGATGTGCTCGGTATTATACTCGCCCCAAGATACTTTTCCTTGAGTGAGGTTTGCAGTCTTTGGCCACCTAGACTATGCTTTGTCTGCGGTCTTCTTTGCCCTTCCCCAATCTTCTTGACTTTGCATTTGGCAGGGTTAAAATCAAGGAGCCAATTGCTGGACCAGGCTTGTAGCCTGTCCAGGTCTCTTTGTAGTCCTGCCTGATACTGGACCGATTTGATTCTCCTCATTGGCTTCACATCATTTGCAAACAAGGACACTTCTGAGTCTATCCCTTCCGTGTGTGTGTGTGTGTGTGTGTGTGTGTGTGTGTGTGTGTGTGTGTGTGTGTGAGTAGGTGGAGGGAACTGCCTGTGTGGGTAGGTGGAGGAAACTGCCTGTATATGCAGATGGAGGTAACGCCTCTGTGAGTAGGTGAAGGGAACTGCGGATGAAAGGTAGGCAGTCGCAGTCTGAGGACGTGAAGGGAGGCAGGCAGTTGTACCGTCTGATAAGGTGAATGGAGGCCGGTGAAGGGACGCAGGTGAAGGGAGGCCGGTGAAGGGACACAGGTGAAGGGAGACAGGCGAAGGGAGACAGGAATCCTATTGTCCTTGCCACACAGGACAGAAGACAGCGTAAGTTAGGAGACAAGAGTGAGCTGGCGGTCCCGCCCTGCCTCGCTGCCTGACTCCTAATGTGCTTACCTTTCTATACGACTAGCACATACCACGTTTCTGCAAGACCAGGGTACACCACGTTTCTGCAAGAACAGGGTACACGACGTTTCTGCAAGACCAGGGCACACTACGTTTCTGCGAGACCAAGGTACACGACGTTTCTGCAATACCAGGGTACACTACGTTTCTGCAAGACCAGGGTACACGGTGTTTCTGCAAGACCAGGGTACATGGCGTTTCTGCAAGACCAGGGTACACTACGTTTCTGCAAGACCAGGGTACACTACGTTTCTGAAAGACCAGGGTACACTATGTTTCTGCAAGACCAGGGTACATGGCGTTTCTTCAAGACCAGGGTACACTACGTTTCTGCAAGACCAGGGTACACTACGTTTCTGTAAGACCAGGGTACACTACGTTTCTGCAAGACCAGGGTACACGGTGTTTCTGCAAGACCAGGGTACATGGCGTTTCTGCAAGACCAGGGTACACTACGTTTCTGCAAGACCAGGGTACACTACGTTTCTGAAAGACCAGGGTACACTACGTTTCTGCAAGATCAGGGTACATGGCGTTTCTTCAAGACAAGGGTACACTACGTTTCTGCAAGACCAGGGTACACTACGTTTCTGCAAGACCAGGGTACACTACGTTTCTGCAAGACCAGGGTACACGGTGTTTCTGCAAGACCAGGGTACACGGCGTTTCTGCAAGACCAGGGTACACTACGTTTCTGCAAGACCAGGGTACACTACGTTTCTGCAAGACCAGGGTACACGGTGTTTTTGCAAGACCAGGGTACACGGCGTTTCTACAAGACCAGGGTACACTACGTTTTTGCAAGCCATGCGACGTTTCTTCTAGAGGAAGAAATGTGGCGTTTCTACAGTAAAAGACGTTTATAAATTACATATAAAGTCTTTGAACAAGAGAAGAACTTGAGGAGACAGGTTCAGGACATGTAAGATACCCAGAGGAATATAAGTACGGACAGGGAAAAACTGGCAAGGAACCAGGAAAAGAGGATTCACGTGTAAGCTAAAAATTAAGAAGATCCATGGAAAAATTAGAACTTATACTTTTAGGCTTAATCACAGGGCAATACAAAAGTGGAACGCACTGGGTAGGTTAGTATGTTCCATACACAGTTCCAAGAGCGTTACAGCACAGAAAGTTAAACACCAACAGACACGTTATGGATCTAAGTAACGTTCTGCTGACAGTAGTGTGATGTCAGGGATAATGCTTCGTTCTGTGGAGAACTGAATCAGCGCAGAGCCCAACGTTGTCCCACTGAAAGTTTATTCACTCGCGTCTGTCTTTTCCTCACATGCATGTGAGGAAGCGACGCCAGGAGCTGAGAATCAAACCTCGAGGACACAAATCGGCGAGTACAGTTGAGAATCGAACCTCGAAGACACAAATCGGAGAGTACAGTTGAGAATCGAACCTCGAAGACACAAATCGGCGAGTACAGTTGAGTGATTAAGCAAACACGCTAAATGCAGATGTAGGCAGATGGTAGAGAGAAGATGAGACGTAGTAATCATATATTGGATCGTGAAAAGTTTTGAGAAAATAATTAAATACTATTATTTAGCACCATCAAGAATGTTTAATAGGTATATTATGCTATCAAAAGCCCTTTTGTTAATAAAGAGTTCCTTGTACCATTTTCTATATCAAGAGTTCCTTGCTCTGATTCCTTGTTCAGCAGCTCACTGCTCTAATTCCTTTATCAACAACTTTGTGCTCTAATTCTTTTATCAACAACTCAGTGCTCTAATTCCTTTATCAACAACTCAGTGCTCTAATTTCTTTATCAACAACTCAGTGCTCTAATTCCTTTATCAACAACTCAGTGCTCTAATTCCTTTATCAACAACTCAGTGCTCTAATTTCTTTATCAACAACTCAGTGCTCTAATTTCTTTATCAACAACTCAGTGCTCTAATTCCTTTATCAACAACTCAATGCTCTAATTCCTTTATCAACAACTCAGTGTTCTGATTCCTTTATCAACAACTCAGTGCTCTGATTCCTTTATCAACAACTCAGTGTTCTAATCCCTATATCAAGAGCTCTATACACTCATTCCTTTTCCTTGAGCATCTTGCAGCAATTCCTTTTGCATGAACTTATAGCCCCAATCCCCTCACGTTTACTGACATAGTTTCACAACAATGTCTACAAAGAGATGTTCCTGAAGCCATTGATTTCGAGGGACAAGTGTGAATGGCGTCTAGAGGGGAGATGGGACGGAAGAGGGGCGGCGATGTAATTAAGATAAGGTCAGAGAGGAGAGTAACAAAGAGGAGAATGAGAGGAAAGAAGAAAAAAGTGAGAGGGAAGAGGGAGAGTGTGAAGCCAGTTTCACTAAATTTTAGGTGATCTCGTGTGAACCAGAAAGTAGAATTGTGTCTGTCGGTATATGTGGAAGTGAGAGCTCACTGAGCCCAGCTGAGTGATTTTTAAGATGTGGATAAATTTTGCTGATGTTCCTTAAGACACACGAGAGGTGATCTTGTAAATGACGCCGGGAAAGTTGTAAGAATGTCCTGGTGGTTGCTCGGAAAATCCTAGAGTTGGTGGAAGCATTTTTATAAAGGATATAAGAGTGTCCTGGATGTGGGAGAGAAGGCCTTAGAGAAGTGAAAGAGGATCTGGGGTCTGCGAATCTCCTAGGAATTGTGAACTAGAGGCTGTGAGCCTTCTAAGAGCTGTGAGCCTCCTAGGAGCTGTGAGGCTCCTAGGACTTGTGAGCCTCCTAGGAGCTGTGAGCCTCCTAGGAGCTGTGAGCCTCCTAGGAGCTGTGAGCCTCCTAGGAGCTGTGAGCCTCCTAGGAGCTGTGAGCCTCCTAGGAGCTGTGAGCCTCCTAGGAGCTGTGAGCCTCCTAGGAGCTGTGAGCCTCCTAGGAGCTGTGAGCCTCCTAAGAGCTGTTACGCATCTTTTAGACTTGTAGTGGATTCAGCAGTTTCAAGAGGAGGCAGGAAATTAAAAGGCAATCGAAGAACTTTTGAACACATCCTGGAAGTTGTTAGTAAAGCCAAGAATGCGCTTTAAGATTGTTAACGATGTAGTAGGTGGGATAGCCACGAAAATAGAAAGCGGAATAGCCTATAACAGGTTGGGATAGATTGAGACACATTTCTCCAACAGTTATATAAGATATACTTTATGCTTAAATATTTTTCAAGATTAAGACTGAGAGATGCTTCAAGTATTCCATAGACCAAGTACTATTTTCTAACCTATGCAACAGGTGGGTTTAAAGAATAGGGGAATATTTTATTTAGCAATAAGCAACATGCTTCATTGGGGCAGAGAGAACTTATAGCCAGCTGTAGAGAAAATAGGCTATTCCCCGTTTATTTAAATTTTCTTGTCTGTTTATGGTGAGAATATGATCCAAATCTGAGTCGTCCGAGGACTGAAGGATCACTAACAGTGATATTCTTCAAAAGGATTGTCTACAGACAGTAAAGTTGGTGACAGCACCACGTCTTGTTGCATAAAAATAATAGAGGTCGTCTAGGCTAGAGGGGGACCTTAAATACATTATTCTTGTGGAGAAAGAAGCAAGTAGGCGGAAGAAGAGGTAATTTGCCCAATGCTTAGCTCGGAATACAATTTTGTTGGCAAAATTTTAAGCTAGAGCTTGTAAAAGCTCTACATGGAGTATATCTGTCAGTGTTATACCTTAAAACTTGCAGTGTTGTTTCACAGAGCAATAGAGGTTCATGCTGCATCCTTTTGTTCTATCCTTTACACAATTACAAACAAAGCACGGAAAGGATGGAGTTTGAACCCATGGTGACTCGTGAAACTCCTGGAGTTTTACGACACACTCGCCATGGGTTCATACCCCACCCGTTTTTAGGATTGTCCAAAAGTCAAAGATGTGTGAGAGGGAACGTGCGGGCTAAGACACTGAAACATACTAAATGTGAGACTATTTTTCGTATAGAGTTTTGAAACAGATCCAGTTGAGTAACTGCGAGATAGACTGTCGTGTCGTAAGCTTGATTTTTTTGACTGCGTTGCCTGCAAGGCTCAACGCACGAGTTTTCGAAAACACTGCAGAGACAAATTTATTCCAGTTCAATGGTACCGTAATTTCTTCGTAATATTCAAGCAGGTCAGTGACCAGGAACCACCAGGTTGTAGAGAAAATTATTCGTGAAACCAGCCATCGCTTCGTGTCAGCGAGACAGACAGACAGACTCATAGAGAGAAAGAGAGACAGACAGACAGACAGACACGCAGACAGACAGACACGCAGACAGACAGATAGGCAGAGAGACACAAACAGACTGACCAGCATTATGCTTGATGTTAGATCTGCGGTGAGGGTCGTTGGCTGATTCTTAAACCTTGTCCAAGCTTGCAATGTAAATTCACTTGCCTCAAGGCAGAAATGTTCAAAGATAGCTCTCTCTCTCTCTCTCTCTCTCTCGCTCGCTCTCTCTCTCTCTCTCTCTCTCTCTCTCTCTCTCTCTCTCTCTCTCTCTCTCTCTCTCTCTCTCTCTCTCTCTCTCTCTCTCTCTCTCTCTCTACCTCTCACTCACCATATATATATATATATATGTATGTATATATATATATATATATATATATATATATATATATATATATATATATATATATATATATATATATATATATATATATATATATATATATATATATATATATATATATATATATATATGTCGTGCCGAATATAGCATCGAACGAGTTGATAAGACAAATTCTTCCTGATACCCTCAGTGACTCAGCAGGAAAAGAAGATCCTAGCTATGCCAGTGCCATCACTGAATGGGAGACTCTTGCTGCTCCAGCACCAAACCCTAGTGCAGCACTGGCTCACAGTCAAGTTGGGATGGCCCTATCGCTGAAAAGGTGCTTGCCTACATGTTCGGGGCTGCAACATCAGATAGGGAGACTGCCCATCTCCAGGCTGTGAGCGCACCTCACTCCGGGGACTTCCTCCAAATAGTTCCCATATCGGGAATGGGAACGCAACTCGACCCTAAGACCCTCCGTACTGCAGTGGCTCTGCACCTTGCTGTCCCAATTCACACAGAATATACGTGTATTTGCGGTGAAGCGCAAGCAGACCAATAGGGTGTACATGGTCTTAACTGTTCGAAAACCAAGGGCTGGCATGCAAGACACAATGAGGTCAATGACATCATTAAGAGAACCAGTTGCTACAGCTGGATGCCCAGCAGAGAGGGAGCCCCGATCACTAGCAGCCAACAATACCCACCACCCAGCAAACCTCCCCGACGGGATCACCATCTATCCTTGGAAGAATGGCAAGCTCTTAGCATGGGACTATACCTGTGTGTCCACACTGGCTGACACCTATATCCATCACAGTGTTGGGCTTTAGGGAGGAGCTGCTGATCACAGAGAGGAGTACAAGATCAGCAAGTACAGGGACATAAGCCCACAGTATCAATTTGTCCTAGTGGGATCATAGATCTTAGGATCATGGGGAAAAAATGCCACCCGTTTCCTTAAAGATTTGGGTTCCAGACTCATCGAGACCACCAGGGACCCAAGGGCAGTCACTTTCATGTTCCAGCACCTCAGCATAGCCATCCAGAGGGGAAATGCTTGCTGCATACTTGGCTCGCGTCCAGCCTCGGAGGAGCTGGAGAAAATTGATGATCTTTGATACATTGTGCCACTGTATTCATGTTTATGTTTTTCTGTAAATGTATTCTGTTTATTAATAAATGTTCACATAGAATATAAAATATAGGGGGTGGTAGGAGAAGAAAATATTCAAACATATCCGGGGAGAACCTTGAGTTTTCCCTGAGGTACGTTTATTGCCTTCTCTGAGGATGAGGGTCCCCATTCCAACCATAGAGGTGGTACTTCCCTATATATATATATATATATATATATATATATATATATATATATATATATATATATATATACATATATATATATATACATATATATATATAGGGAAGTACCACCTCTATAGCTGGAATGGGGACCCTCATCCTCAGAGAAGACAATAAACGTACCTCAGAGAAAACTCAAGGTTCTCCCCGGAGCTGTTTGAATATTTTCTTCTCCTACCACCCCCTATATATGTTTTATTCTATGTGAACATTTATTAATAAACAAAATACATTTACAGAAAAAAACATAAACATGAATACAATGGCACAATGTATCAAAGATGATGAATTTCCTCCAGCTCCTCCGAGGCTGGACGTGAGCCAAGTATGCAGCAAGCATTTCCCCTCTGGATGGCGACGCTGAGGCGCTGGAACATGAAAGTGGCTGCCCTTGGGTCCCTGGTGGTGTCGATGAGTCTGGAAACCAATTCTTTAAGGAAACGTGTGGCATTTTTTCCCCATGATCCCAAGGTCTCTGATCCCACTGGGACAAATTGATACTGTTGGCTAATGTCCCTGTACTTGCTGATCTTGTACTCCTCCCTGTGGTCAGCAGCTCCTCCCTGTCGCCCCACACTGTGATGGATATAGGTGTCAGCCAGTGTGGACACACGGGTATAGTCCCATGCTAAGAGCTTGCCATTCTTCCAAGGATAGATGGTGATCCCGTCGGGGCGGTTTGCTGGGTTGTGGGTATTGTTTGCTGCAAGTGATCGTGGCTCCCTCTCGGCAGGGCATCCAGCTGTAGCAAGGGTTCTCTTAATGATGTCGTTGACCTCATTGTGTCTTGCATGCCAGCCCTTGGTTTTGGAACAGTTAAGACCATGTAGACCGTATTGGTCTGCTTGCACTTCGCCGCAAATACACATATATTCTGTGTGAATTGGGGCAGCAAGGCGCAGAGCCACTGCAATACGGAGGGTCTTAGGGTCGAGTCGCGTTCCCATTGCCGATATGGGAACTGTTTGGAGGAAGTCCCCGGAGTGAGGTGCACTCACAGCCTGGAGACGGCCAATCTCCCTATCTGATGTTGCAGCCCTGAGCATGTTGGCAAGCACCTTTTCAGCAATTGGGCTATCCCAGCTTGACTGTTTGTGAGCCAGTGCTACTACTAGGGTTTGGTGCTGGAGCAGCAAGAGTCTCCCATTCGGTGATGGCACTGACATAGCTAGGGTCTTCTATTCCTGCTGAGTTACTGAGGGTGTCAGGAAGAATTTGTCTTATCAACTCGTTCGATGCAATGGAAGAGGATAGGAAAGCTGGTAGAGCAATCTGGGAGGATCTGCGTACTCCTAGCCCTCCAAGCCTGACCGGAAGTGAGGCTTGCAACCACTGTCCATCGTCAAGGGAAAGATTCAATACACTCTCTAGCATGGCCTTCAGGAGAGAGTCATATTCCTTGAGTTTTGGACTGCTGAAGGCTGGGGAGCATCTCAGAAAATAGGTAAGTTTTGGGGTTGACAGGCACCTGGTGAGTAGGTAGAAGGCATCGTGTGTGTCAATGTCTTTCATCCTGCTTTCCATCGTCCGGAGGTCTGAGACTTTTTTTCCTAGGACCAGATCGATGGCATTGGACCCAAGAGGAGCACCGAGGAGAGTGCTATTGGCTGGATCAATGGCTCGTGCTCCTGGTAAAACGGTACTAATATTCTGGATCAACTGTACGATTCTATGAAGGGATAAAGGGAAGGGAAGTTTCTATAAACTGCTTGGAGAGCAGCATCCCTTCTGACTGAGTTGAAAGCATTGGCAAAGTCCAATTTGACCAAGGCTTTTTTATAGGACATGTTTTTGATATATACTCGTGCTGCGTGGGCAGCTGCTTCACAGCCCTGTTGAACGCCGAAACCGAGCTGAGTTGGTTTCAGCATTGCAGCAGCCTCTTGACTCACCCTTCTTACTGCAGCCTTGGCGACTAGGCGCCGAAGGGTGTTACCCACTGCAATGGGCCTGATTCCGCCATATACATATATATATATATATATATATATATATATATATATATATATATATATATATATATATATATATATATATATATATATATATATATATATATGCTAGTAGTTAAAGTTCCAGTTAGCAGTGAAAAACTCTAGCAGCTAAGGTTCCAGTTAGCAGTGAAGAATTCTTGCAGCGAAGGTAACAGTTAGCGGTTTATAGTTCATGCAGTGAACAGTGCTAGCAGTGAACACTCTCGTTGATCAGGCCGTGATCCACAGGGAGGCCTGGTCGTGTATCAGGCCGCAGGGGCGTTGATCCCCGGAATACCCTCCAGGTAGACTCCAGGTAGCAGTGAACAGTGTTAACAGTGAACAGTGCTAGCAGTGAACAGTGCCAGCAGTGAACAGTGCTAGCAGTGAACAGTGCTAGCAGTGAACAGTCCCAGCAGTGACCAGTGCTAGCAGTGTACAGTGCTAGCAGTGAACAGTGCTAGCAATGAACAATGCTAGCAGTGAACAGTATTAGCAGTAAACAGTGCCAGCAGTGTACAGTGCCAGCAGTGAACAGTGCTATCAGTGAACAGTGCTAGCAGTGAACAGTGCTAGCAGTGTACAGTGCTAGCAGTGAACAGTGCTAGCAATGAACAGTGATAGCAGTGTACAGTGCTAGTAGTGAACAGTGCTAACAGTGAACAGTGCTAGCAGTGAACAGTGCTTGCAGTGAACAGTGCTAGCAGGGAACAGTGCTAGCAGTGAACAGTGCTAGCAGTGTACAGTGGTAGCCGTGAACAGTGCTAGCAGTGAACAGTGCTAGCAGTGAACAGAGCAAGGAGGGGGAACAGTGCTAGCAGTGAAGGAACCAGTAAGCAGTCAACAGTGCTAGCAGTGAAGGAACCAGTAAGCAGTCAACAGTGCTAGCAGTGAAGGAACCAGTAAGCAGTCAACAGTGCTAGCAGTGAAGGAACCAGTAAGCAGTCAACAGTGCTAACAGTATTGGAATGTAAAAATATCGGTTTTATAAAGAATTCCGAAGTCTGTTTCTTTGAGTTTAAGTTTGGATGGATGGTTGTGGGGATGGTTGCTGGTTGTGGGGATGGTTGCTGGTTGTGGGGATGGTTGCTGGTTGTGGGGATGGTTGCTGGTTGTGGGGATGGTTGCTGGTTGTGGGGATGGTTGCTGGTTGTGGGGATGGTTGCTGGTTGTGGGGATGGTTGCTGGTTGTGGGGATGGTTGCTGGTTGTGGGGATGGTTGCTGGTTGTGGGGATGGTTGCTGGTTGTGGGGATGGTTGCTGGATGTGGGGATGGTTGTTGGATGTGGGGATGGTTGCTGGTTGTGGGGATGGTTGCTGGTTGTGGGGATGGTTGCTAGTTGTGGGGATGGTTGCTGGTTGTGGGGATGGTTGCTGGTTGTGGGGATGGTTGCTGGTTGTGGTGGATGGCTGCTGGTTGTGGGGATGGTTGCTGGTTGTGGGGATGGTTGCTGGTTGTGGGGATGGTTGCTGGTTGTGGGGATGGTTGCTGGATGTGGGGATGGTTGCTGGTTGTGGGGATGGTTGCTGGTTGTGGGGATGGTTGCTGGATGTGGGGATGGTTGCTGGTTGTGGGGATGGTTGCTGGATGTGGGGATGGTTGCTGGTTGTGGGGATGGTTGCTGGTTGTGGGGATGGTTGCTGGTTGTGGGGATGGTTGCTGGTTGTGGGGATGGTTGCTGGATGTGGGGATGGTTGCTGGTTGTGGGGATGGTTGCTGGTTGTGGGGATGGTTGCTGGATGTGGGGATGGTTGCTGGTTGTGGGGATGGTTGCTGGTTGTGGGGATGGTTGCTGGTTGTGGGGATGGTTGCTGGTTGTGGGGATGGTTGCTGGTTGTGGGGATGGTTGCTGGATGTGGGGATGGTTGCTGGTTGTGGGGATGGTTGCTGGATGTGGGGATGGTTGCTGGTTGTGGGGATGGTTGCTGGTTGTGGGGATGGTTGCTGGTTGTGGGGATGGTTGCTGGTTGTGGGGATGGTTGCTGGTTGTGGGGATGGTTGCTGGTTGTGGGGATGGTTGCTGGTTGTGGGGATGGTTGCTGGTTGTGGGGATGGTTGCTGGTTGTGTGGATGGTTTCTGGTTGTGGGGATGGTTGCTGGTTGTGGGGATGGTTGCTGGTTGTGGGGATGGTTGCAGGTTGTGGGGATGGTTGCTGGTTGTGGGGATGGTTGCTGGTTGTGGGGATGGTTGCTGGTTGTGGGGATGGTTGCTGGTTGTGGGGATGGTTGCTGGTTGTGGGGATGGTTGCTGGATGTGGGGATGGTTGCTGGTTGTGGGGATGGTTGCTGGTTGTGGGGATGGTTGCTGGTTGTGGGGATGGTTGCTGGTTGTGGGGATGGTTGCTGGTTGTGGGGATGGTTGCTGGTTGTGGGGATGGTTGCTGGTTGTGGGGATGGTTGCTGGTTGTGGAGTGAGCGGTTGAGTGGTTGCACTCGTGTGGGGAAAGTTCGGGTAGGATGGCTGGTAGATGTGTGGGTGGGAGATGGGTGGAGGTGGGAGGGTGGGTAGGAGATATATGGGTGGGTGAGAGTTTCAGTGGTGGGAATAAATGGGTGGGTTTGTGTAAATAGATGGGGGGTGTATGGGGTTGGGGGAGGGGTGGGAGGAGATGGCGGGTGGGTTGGTGGGTGGGTTGGTGGGTGGGTTGGTGGGTGGGTTGGTGGGTTTCCGTCAGTGACCGAGATAACTTGGTAATAATAAAAGCGTTTGTGTATCTGATGACTCACTTGCAGTAGTAGTTGCAGAAGTAGCTGTTGTAGTAGTAGTAGTTGTTGTAGTAGTAGTAGTTGTTGTAGTAGTAGCAGTTGTAGCACTAGTGGCGGTAGTAGTAGTTGTTGTTGTTGTTGAAACAGTAGAAACAGTAGTAGTAGTAGTAGTAGTTGTTGTTGTTGTTGTTGTAATTGTTGTTGTAATTGTAGAAATAGTAGTAGTAGTAGAAGTGGTAGTAGTAGCAGCAGTAGTGTATGTGTGTGAGAGCGAGCGAGCGCTCTCACTTAATTGTACTCACTTGGCTGTACTCACCCGGCTGTACTCACCCGGCTGTACTCACCCGGCTGTACTCACCCGGCTGTACTCACCCGGCTGTACTCACCCGGCTGTACTCACCCGGCTGTACTCACCTGGATGTACTCATCTAGTTTTATCCATCTAGTTCGGAGCCGACACTCGAACCTTAGCTACAATATTGATGAAAACTCAGGTCCAGGAGCTAAGACTCGACCCTGTCAACCACACGGATGTACACGAGTGGTAACAACAGGTGCGGTAAAAACATTTGTGGTAACAACAGGAGTGGTAACAACACGAGTGGTAACAACACGAGTAGTAACAACAGGTATGGTAACAACAGGCGTGGTAACAACACGAGTGATAACAGGTGTGGTAACAACAGTTGCAGTAACAACAGGTGTGGTAACAACACGAGTGATAACACGTGTGGTAACAACAGGTGTGATAGCAAAACGAGTGGTAACAACAAGAGTGGTAGCAACAGGTGTGGTAAAAACATTAGTGGTAAAAACAGGAGTGGTAACAACACGAGTGGTAACAACACGAGTGGTAACAACTCGAGTGGTAACAACAGGTGTGGTAACAACACGAGTGGTAACAACAGGTGTGGTAACAGCAGGTGTGGTAACAACACGAGTGGTAACAACACGAGTGGTAACAACAGGTGTGGTAACAAAAGGAGTGGTAACAAAACGAGTGGTAACAACCGGGGTGGTAACAACACGAGTGGTAACAACAGGTGTGGTAACAACAGGTGTGGTAACAACACGTGTGGTAACAACACGAATGGTAACAAAAGGTGTGGTAAAAACAGGTGTGGTAACAACACGTGTGGTAACAACACGTGTGGTAACAACACGAATGGTAACAACAGGTGTGGTAAAAACACGAGTGGGAACAACAGGTATGGTAACAACAGGTGTGGTAACAACAGGTGTGGTAACAACAGGTGTGGCAACAACAGGTGTGGCAACAACAGGTGTGGCAACAACACCAGTGGTAACAACACCAGTGGTAACAACAGGTGTGGTAACAACAGGAGTGGAAACAACATGTGTGGTAACAACAGGTGTGGTAACAACAGGTATGGTAACAATAGGTGGTATCAACACGAGTGGTAACAACAGGTGTGGTAACAACAGGTGTGGTAACAACAGGTGTGGTAACAACAGGTGTAGGTAACAACAAATGTGGTAACAACAGGTGTGGTAACAACAGGTGTGGTAAGAACAGGTGTAGGCAACAACAGGTGTGGTAACAACAGGTGTGGTAACAAGAGGTGTGGTAAGAAGAGGTGTAGGTAACAACAGGTGTGGTAACAACAGGTGTGGTAACAACAGGTGTGGTAAGAAGAGGTGTAGGCAACAACAGGTGTGGTAACAACAGGTGTGGTAACAACAGGTGTGGTAACAACAGGAGTGGTAACAACAGGAGTGGTAACAACAGGTGTGGTAACAACACGAGTGGTAACAACAGGTGTGGTAACAACAGGGGTGGTAACAGGTGTGATAACAACAGGTGTGGTAACAACAGGGGTGGTAACAGGTGTGATAACAACAGGTGTGGTAACAACAGGGGTGGTAACAGGTGTGGTAACAACAGGTGTGGTAACAACAGGTGTGCAAACACAAGAAACAAAATAAATTTTGGTGTATACGGAAGAAAATTTTTGTGGCATTTTTTATTGAGAAAAATTAAATGTTACACACAGCACAATTGTCGGTATATAACCTTTATTGGAACGATGTTTCGCTCAGAGTAAAGGTCAACGTAGAGGGAAACGTAGTTCTGCATATTCTCTCTAAATATCTAGTCTTTTACAACTGAAAATTTGAGATTAATGTGTGTGTGTGTGTGTGTGTGTGTGTGTGTGTGTGTGTGTGTGTGTGTGTGTGTTTGTATGTCATCCAGCATCTGTTGGTATGTGGTATGTGGTGTTTCCCTCTGTGCTGTCTTCTCGGAGCCATTCCTGTCTCTACTTCCTTAAATCTCATGTTGAGCTCCTCACATACCTCGTGATCGATTCTTGTGAGTTCCCAACCTTCTTTCCTCAGCCTGATCACCTGGTCTTCGACCGTTGTCTTCCTCCTGATGTGGCTGTACAGCAGTTTTGGGTCAGACTTGACTTTCGATGCTTAGTTATTTTCATACTGTTGCTGGGCTTCCCTCCTTACCTGTGCATACTTGTTCCTGGCTCTTCGACTAATCTCCTTATTTTCCTGTGTTCTTTGCGTTCTGTACTTTTTCCATTCTCTATTGCACTTGGTTTTTTGCCTCCTTACACCATCGGGTAAACCAGGGGCTTGTTCTGGTCTTCCGATTATTTCTGTTGCCCTTGGGAACAAACCTTTCCTCTGACTCCTTACATTTCGTTGTTACGTATTCCATCATTTCATTTACCGACTTTCCTGCCAGTTCTCTGTCCCACTGAACCGCTTGCAGGAAATTCCTCAAACTTATGTAGTCCCCCCGTTTATAGTCTGGCTTTTTCCATTCAACTCCTGTTACCCTCTCCACTTGTAACTCTACTATGTATTCAAAGCACAGAACCACGTGGTCACTAGCACCTATGGGCCTCTCATATGTGATGTCCTCAGTGTCTGAACTGCTCAGAGTGAACACAAGGTCCAGTCTTACTGGTTCATCCTTCCCTCTCTCTCTGGTAGTATCCTTAACATGTTGATGCATGAGGTTCTCCAGTACCACAGCCATCATCTTGGCTCTCCATGTTTCGGGACCCCCTTGTGGTTCCAGGTTTTCCCAATCTCTCCCTGTGATTGAAATCTCCCATAACCAGTAACTTTACTCTGCTCGAGTGAGCTCTTCTTGCCACCTCAGCCAGTGTGTCCACCATTGCTCTGTTACTCTCTTCATATTCCTCTCTTGGCCTCCTGCAGTTCTGTGGTGGATTATACATCACTGCAATGACTACCTTGTGCTCCCCAAACTGAAGTGTACCTACTATGCATTCTCTTTCTCCAATCTCGTCCATGCCTCCCATTTCCTCAAATTTCTATCGGTGTTTTACGAGCAATGCAACCCCTCCTTCCCCTCTGCTCCTTCTGTCTTTCCTCAGGATCTGATATTCTGGTGGGAAGATTGCATCTGTTATTGTCTCAGTGAGTTTCTGTGACTGCTGTGATGTCTGGGGACGTCTCATTGATTCTTACATGCCACTCCTCATATTTGTGTGTGTGTGTGAGTATACTCATCTATTTGTGGTTGCAAGGGTCGAGTCATAGGTCCTGGCCCCGGCTCTTCACTGATTGCTACTAGGTCCTCTCTCTCCCTGCTCCATGAGCTTTATCAAACCTCGCCTAAAACTATGTATAGTTCCTGCCTCCACTACATCACTTTCAAGACTATTCCACTTCCTGACAACTCTGTGACTGAAGAAATACTTCATAACATCTCTTAGACTCATAGGAGTCTTCAACTTCTAACTGTGACCCCTTGTTTCTGTGTCCCATCTCTGGAATATCCTTTGTCTACTTCGGCAATTCCTCGCAGTATTTTATATATCGTTATCATGTCTCCGGTGACCATACTTTCCTCCAGTGTCGTCAGGCCGATTTCTTCGTAGGACAATCCGCTTAGCTCTGGAACTAGTCTTGTTGCAAACCTTTGCACTTTCTCTAATTTCTTGACGTGCTTGACCAGGTATGGATTCCAAACTGGTGCTGCATACTCCAGTATGGGCCTGACGTATATGGTGAACAGAGTCTTGAACGATTCCTTACTGAGGTATCGGAACACTATTCTCAGGTTTGACAGGCGCCCATATGCTGCAGCAGTTATCTGATTGATGTGCACCTCAGGAGATGTGCTCGGTATTATACTCACCCCACGATCTTCTTCCTTGAGTGAGGTTTGCAGTCTTTGGCCACCAAGCCTATACTCTGTCTGAGGTCTTCCTTGCCTTTCTCCGATCTTCATGACTTTGTATTTGGCGGCGTTAAAATCGAGGAGCCAGTAGCTGGACCAAGCTTGCAGCCTGTCCAGGTCTCTTTGTAGTCCTGCCTGATCCTCATCCAATTTAATTCTTCTCATTAACTTCACATCATTTGCAAACAAGGACACATATGAGTCTGTCCTTTCCGTCATGTCATTTACATATATATCAAAAAATAGCACTGGTCCTAGGACTGACCCCTGTGGAACCCCGTTCGTCACAGGCGTCAACTCTGACACCTCGTCAAGTACCATGATGACTCGTTTTGGCCTTCCTGTCAGGTATTCTTTGATCCATTGCAATTCCTTCACTGTTATATGTGCCTGATCCTCTAGCTTTTGCACTCATCTCTTTTGAGGAACTGTGCCGAAAATCCAATCTACACACCCCTCTCTCTCGTGTCTGACTTCCATTACCTGGTATGTATGTGTGTGTGTGTGTGTGTGTGTGTGTGTGTGTGTGTGTGTGTGTGTGTGTGTGTGTGTGCGTGTGTGTGTGTGTGTGTGTGTGTGTGTATACTCACCT
Organism: Cherax quadricarinatus; assembly: GCF_038502225.1. NCBI lineage: Eukaryota > Metazoa > Arthropoda > Malacostraca > Decapoda > Parastacidae > Cherax > Cherax quadricarinatus. The sequence goes on along the minus strand of NC_091347.1, from coordinate 12,510,811 downwards.
AATTGTGGTTGCAGGGGTCGAGACTCAGCTCCTGGCCCCGCCTCTTCACTGATCGCTTCTAGGTCCTCTCTCTCTCTCTCTGCTTCCTGAGCTTTGTCATACCTCGTGCGTGTGTGTGTGTGTGTGTGTGTGTGTGTGTGTGTGTATGTGTGTGTGTGTGTGTGTGTGTGTGTGTGTGTGTGTGTGTGTATGAGCCAGCTTGAAATAAGGCCAGCTTGAAAGTGAGACAAACTTGAAGTGAGACCAGTTTGAAGTAAGGCCAGCTTGAAGTGAAACCAGTTTGAATTGTGACCAGCTTGAAGTGAGACCAGCTTGAAGTTGCAAGGGTCGAGTTCCTTAAACCTTGAAGTGAAACCAGCTTGAAGTAAGGCCAGCTTGAAGTGAGGCCAGCTTGAAGTGAGACCAGCTTGTAGTAAGGCCAGCTTGAAGTGAGGCCAGCTTGAAGTGAGACCAGCTTGTAGTAAGGCCAGCTTGAAGTGAGGCCAGTTTGAAGTGAGGCCAGCTTGAAGTGAGGCCAGCTTGAGGTGAGGCCAGCTTGAAGTTAGGCCAGCTTGAAGTGAGGCCAGCTTGAAGTGAGGCCAGCTTGAAGTGAGGCCAGCTTGAAGTGAGGCCAGCTTGAAGTGAGGCCAGCTTGAAGTGAGGCCAGCTTGAAGTGAGGCCAGCTTGAGGTGAGGCCAGCTTGAAGTTAGGCCAGCTTGAAGTGAGGCCAGCTTGAAGAGGCCAGTTGAATGGAGGCCAGCTTGAAGTGAGGCCAGCTTGAAGTGAGGCCAGCTTGAAGTGAGGCCAGCTTGAAGTGAGGCCAGCTTGAAGTGAGGCCAGCTTGAAGTGAGGCCAGCTTGAAGTGAGGCCAGCTTGAACTGAGGCCAGCTTGACCTAGTAAATGTGGAGGTAATTTTAATTAGAAGAACATAATCCAGATTTTAATTATATTTTCCCAACTTGTGAGGTCATTAGTGCTGCTCGGGTGAGGTTGCCAGCTCCTGCCTGACTACTTAAAATGTTCACTTGCCTAAGAGTCTCTCTCTCTGTCTCTGTCTCTCTCTCTCTCTCTCTTTCTCTGTCTGTCTGTCTGTCTGTCTGTCTGTCTGTCTCTCTCTCTCTCTCTCTCTCTCTCTCTCTCTCTCTCTCTCTCTCTCTCTCTCTCTCTCTCTTCTTTTTTTTTTACACAGGGTTTGACAAGATTAAGGATCCCTAGCTTTATTGACAAGCTATTTACAAGTTAAGGATTCCTAACTTTATTGGCAAGCTAAGAGCTGTTACCTACATCAGCTCATTTGAAAGCATTTTTATTGTTACGAGACATACAAGTAGGGAACAGGATGAAGTTGGAGCCATCTGTAGGCCAGCATTTACATTTGATCAACTGACTTTAACTCGTTGATATCATTATGCTGTACGAATGTGTTCCATACTCGAGTCATCCTCGGTATATATGATCTCAGATGGAGTGATGTTCTGGAGAAGGGTACAGTCAGAGTGAAGTTGCTGCTTTCTGCCCGTCTTGTGGCACAAAAGCTTGTTTCACGCTGTCCTCGAAGTGGATCTAAGTGTGGTACTTTGACAATATTGGCCTTGTACATAACAGTAAGGCCACCCACATCCCTCCTGTGTTGAAGGCTCTGCTGAAATGACAGATCTATCCAGGATGGGTCCAGGCGAGAGATGAGACGTCTTTCTCTATTCTCTACTCTGTCAAGCAGTCGCAGATGAGAGGGGGGCAGGCAAACCAAGAAAGTGGAGCATACTCAAGGTGTGAGCGTACTTGTGCCTAGTACAAAATCTTGCAACCCCTACTGTCAAGCAGATGCGAGATACGGCGAAGTGCTGTAAGCTTCCTGGCTGTCTTGTTAGCAAGATTTACAACATGGTTCTTCATAGTTAGTTGGGAGTCAAATTTCACCTCAAGGATATCAACTTCTTCTCCAGGTGCCAACACCCTCCCATTCATCCTTACTACTGCACCAGCACTACCATCATGGTGCCTAGAGACGATCATCATTTGCATTTTCTCAGGTGCAAATGTTACTTGCCATCTATTTCCCCAAGCTGATATAGCTCTCAGCTGGTGAATGATATAGCTTAGAGCAGCTGGCATTTCTCTCTCTCTCTCTCTCTCTCTCTCTCTCTCTCTCTCTCTCTCTCTCTCTCTCTCTCTCTCTCTCTCTCTCTCTCTCTCTCTCTCTCTCTCTCTCTCTCTCTCTCTCTCTCTCTCTCTCTCTCTCTCTCTTTCTCCTCTACATCAACATACATAAAATTAGTTCACTCGTCTCTTACAGTTCAGTGCAATCCAGAGAGAATTTGTTGCTTCAAAGGAGCGTTCAATCTACCTCTCATATTTTCTAGACTACACTACTAGGAATACTATTTCTAGGAAGACTCAGCTCCTAGGAAGACTCCTCTCCTAGGAAGATTCTACTTCTAAGAAGACTCCACTCCTATGAAGACTCTGCATAAACGGAACACATGCTAATGTGTCATGTGAGTTGTACTGTATCTGCTACAGACACACACACACACACTGTGACTCGACCCCTGCAATCACAACTAGGTGAGTACACACACACAAACACACACACACACACACACACACACCACACACACACACACACACACACACACACACACACACACCCCACGCACGCACACACACACACACACACACACACACACACACACACACACACACACACACACACACTCACACACACACACACACACACAAGCAGAGGTATGATAAAGCTCACGGTTCAGGGAGAGTGACATAGTAGCGACCAGTGAAGAGGAGGGGCCATGAGCTTGGGATCGACCCCTGCAACCTCAACTAGGTGAGTACAACTAGGTGAGTACACACACACACACACACACACACACACACACACACACACACACACACACACACACACACACACACACACAGACACACACACACACACACACACACACACACACACACACACACACACACACACACACACACACACACACACACACACACACATACACACACACACACAGATACGATAAAACTTATGGAGCAGGGAGAGAGTGGATATAATAGCGACCAGCAAAGAAGCGGTGCCAGGAGTTGTGAATCGACCCCTGCAGGTGAGTACACACACACACACACACACACACACACACACACACACACACACACACACACACACACACACACACACACACACACACACACACACACACACACACACACACACACACACACACACACACACACACACACACACACACAGTATAGGCTAGGTGGCCAGAGACTGCAAACCTCGCTCAAGGAGAAAGATCTTGGGGTGAGTATAACACTGAGCATGTCTCCGGAAGCACACATCAATCAGCATATGGACGCCTGGCAAACCTGAAAACAGCGTTCCGATACCTTAATAAGGAATCGTTCAAGACATTGTACGCTGTGTACGACAAGCCTATATTGGAGTATGCAGCACCAGTTTGGAACCCAAAGGTTTGCAACAAGGCTAGTTCCAGAGCTAAGGGAAATGTCCTACGAAGAAAGGTTAAGGGAAATCGGCCTGACGACACTGGAGGACAGGGGGGTTAGGAGAGACATGATAACGACATACAAAATACTGCGTGGAATAGATATGGTAGGCAGAGAGAGGATGTTCCAGAGATGGGACACAGAAACAAGAGGTCACAATTGGAAGCTGAAGACTCAGATGAGTCAAAGGGATGTTAGGAAGTATTTCTTCAGTCACAGAGTTGTCATGAAGTGGAATAGTCTAGCAAGTGATGTAGTGGAGGCAGGCACCATACATAGCTTTAAGACGAGGTATAATAAAGCTCATGGAGCAGGGAGAGAGAGGACCTAGCAGATATCAGTGTAGAGACGGGGCCAGGAGCTGAGTCTCGACCTCTGCAACCACAGTTAGGTGAGTAGAATTAAATGAGTACACACTCAAACAGATACGATAAAGCTTATGGAGCAGGGAGAGAGTGGATCTAGCAGCAACAAGCGAAGAGGCAGGGCCAGGAATTGTGACTTGACCCCTACAACCACAAGTTGGTGAGTACGCACAAGCACACGCTCCACAAAGTTGAGGTTTAAGTCAAAATCTCTTCACACAACTTGAGTTTCACATCAACAACGCCATGAACTTACACACAAATATTCTATACAAAAATTCTCTCTCTCTCTCTCTCTCTCTCTCTCTCTCTCTCTCTCTCTCTCTCTCTCTCTCTCTCTCTCTCTCTCTCTCTCTCTCTCTCTCTTGGCTCCTGAGTATAATTTACTTTCCTAAATATCCATTAAACTGAGATTACCCTCAGCCGTCCTCGGCTTTCAGACGGGAGGTGAACAACAAGGCATAAAGCCTTGTATTTCTTTATCCAGCTCTGGGGAGGTTTTGTAACCAGGCTACACACGCCCAAGGGCCGCAGAATAGACCCTTTTGTCAGCCTGTTTCTATGCAAACTTTGCCTCTTTGGTCAGGAACTTTGTTCATCCTTTTAAGGCAAGTTTGTTCATCTGCTGGAAACTTGGGTCGTTTGTTAGACACCTGAGGTGTTGAGGCTGGTCGTTCAGTTGTTGCTTTCGCTGACGTCGTAGTGGTCGTCGTCGTGGTCATCGTTGTCTCAGTCTTAGATTTACCTCAGTCGTCCAAATCTGTACCGTCGTTGTCGTCCCCGTCTTTAGCAAATGACAGAAGAAATGAGACAGTTTATTTACTGTCTTCCAAAGCTGACTGTTGTACCCAGGTGAGTGAGAAGGAAGGAGGGAGGGAAGGAGGGAGGGAGGGAGGGAAGGAAGGAAGGACAGCAGGAGGGAGGGAAGGAGAGGAAGGGAAGAAAGAGGAAGAGTGAAAAATAGGGGTTCGGAAAGATAAGCAGCTCAGAAAATGCAAAGTAAACTAATTAATCTAAAGAAAATGCTGACTTTTCAACCCATCTTTGAGAGCAAGAAGGAATTATACCGTATTGTAGTAGACTGGGACACACACACACACACACACACACACACACACACACACACACACACACACACACACACACACACACACACACACACACACACACACACACACACACACACACACACACACACACACACACACACATACATTTAAGAAGAGATACGATAAAACTCATGGAGGGGAGGGAGAGTGGACCTTGTAACAATCAGCGAACAGGCGGGGCCAGGAGCTGCTACTTGACTCCTACAACCACAAATAGTTGAGCACACCGACAGGGAAAAAACATGATTTAACTACAGTTGCAGAGAGGGCAAAACACAACGAACATGATAGAAGATCAGAGTCGAAATGACTGAGGAGCTCAGTGAAGAAATTAGGTCAGCAAGGGGCTACGAAGATTAAAATTGAGCCCAGACTTCTGCACACTCACATATGGAAAGTAACTGTAAAGACCCGGGTACTAAAACAAAAATATCACTGGGTACATTCGCTAAACAATATAAAGAAAAATGTGAAGAACGACGTATATATTCCTGGTCTTTGAGGAGGAAGAACCAGGAAATAGGAGAGAGATAATAAAGTGAATAATAAGTCACTATGACTTTCAGGGCTGTCCTAGGTAATTTGCGAATATGTTACTATGTATGTTACTTATGTGTCTAAATAACCTTAGTTACTAGGGATTATCAAGGAAGTACCTGGGAAGGTGAGTGATCTGGACACATCAAAGTGTTACTGGACTTGACGTATCTCCACAGCTACTGAAACAAATAGTTAAAATTTGCAAATAAATGCCGTTGATTTAACTAGTCTCTAAGGAGGACATTTACTAACTTCTTGGAAAACAGTATATACAATACCTTTATATAAACAATGAGACAGACATGAGACACTAAATTACAGACCAGTATCAGCAGTGTTAAATTGTTCGGAAAGATCATCAGTAAAGACTCCTCGACTACCCGTGGAGAAATAACTTCATAAAAGAAAATCAGGATAGTATTTGAGAGAGAATATACTGCCTCGCAAATCTAGGAATATTTTTACGAAAAAAATTGAGCCAGACTAAGAGAAGGATGGGTTGACTGCATATTTGTAAACTGCAGGAAAGCCTTCGACACCGTACCTCAAAGGACTTTGGTTAAAAAGGTGGAGGAATGTGCAAGAAGTGCTTCAGTGGCTTAATGTTCAGCAAGGGAACCCAGATCAGAATGTATGCAGTCGACCTGCCTGTCACTCTGATGTGAAGACTTCGATCGGGCAGCAGAAATGTACAAATTGGTGATGGCATTCTGTACATTGTCAGAGATCAACACCAAACAGGAAAGCTTCCTCAACCTTGTATCCCTAATCGACCCTCATCTGATGTCACCTCACCTTCGTGTCCTCTCACCTAAAGTCATCTGTCCTCCGCCTCTCACCTGGCATTCGGATTCCGCATGATTTATAAGGCAAGGATTGTGTTATATTCTCTATCTCTGTCGCCTCAGTGAGGTTGATGCATAGTTAAAGACAAGTCTTTCTCTGTATCTTCCAATCACTACACTAGAATTTAAACATTCTTTAAGCCTGGATAAGCCTGTACGATTGGAAAAAAAAAACACAAAATCCAAACAATTGGATATAAAATATCTCGGTGTTTGCCCTGAGTCTCTGTTGCAAACAACGCGCAGACATCACACAAATTCATCGACAGATGTGCAACATGAGCATTTGTGTCGACATGTGTTGCCGCAGCAATACTGCGGTGTATTGAGCGTCTCCTGAGACCCGCCCACCCACTCGAAGACGCCAAAGAAACAGGTGAAACATCTGTCTAGTTGGGACCACGGTCTCAGGACCGACCGCTGCCTCCAACCAAGCTAACTGCTTACAGAGATCAAAAGCCGCAGGAAGTAAGAAGAAAGCCGCCCCAAGTTTCCCACAGCTGGACGTTCCCACAGCTGGACGTTCACACAGCTGGACGTTCACACAGCTGGACGTTCACACAGCTGGACGTTCACACAGCTGGACGTTCACACAGCTGGACGTTCACACAGCTGGACGTTCACACAGCTGGACGTTCACACAGCTGGACGTTCACACAGCTGGACGTTCACACAGCTGGACGTTCACACAACTGGACGTTCACACAGCAGGACGTTCACACAGCTGGACGTTCACACAGCTGGACGTTCACACAGCTGGACGTTCACACAGCTGGACGTTCACACAGCTGGGCGTTCACACAGCTGGACGTTCACACAGCTGGACGTTCACACAGCTGGACGTTCACACAGCTGGACGTTCACACAACTGGACGTTCACACAGCAGGACGTTCACACAGCTGGACGTTCACACAGCTGGACGTTCACACAGCTGGACGTTCACACAGCTGGACGTTCACACAGCTGGACGTTCACACAGCAGGATGTTCACACAGCTAGACGTTCACACAGCTGGACGTTCACACAGCTGGGCGTTCACACAGCTGGACGTTCACACAGCAGGACGTTCACACAGCAGGACGTTCACACAGCTGGGCGTTCACACAGCTGGGCGTTCACGCAGCTGAACGTTCACACAGCTGGACGTTAACACAGCTTGACGTTCACACAGCTGGACGTTCACACAACAGGACGTTCACACAGCTGGACGTTCACACAGCTGGACGTTCACACAGCTGGACGTTCACACAGCTGGGCGTTCACAGCATGGCGTTCACCCGGCTGGGCGTTCACACAGCAGGGCGTTCACCAAGCTTGGTGTTAATACAGCTGGACGTTCACACAGCAAGACGTTCACACAGCTGAACGTTCACGCAGCTCGGCGTTCACACAACTGGACGTTCACACAGCAGGACGTTCACACAGCTGGATGTTCACACAGCTGGACGTTCACACAGCTGGGTGTTCACAGCATGGCGTTCACCCGACTGGGCGTTCACACAGCAGGGCGTTCACCAAGCTTGGTGTTAATACAGCTGGGCGTTCATACAGCTGAACCTCCAAACAGCTGCACTTCCAAACAGCTGAACGTCCACACAGCTGGATGTCCACACAACTGGACTTCCACACAGCTGAACATTCACACAACTGGACGTCCAAACATCTGGACGTCCGCATAGTTGGATGCCCACACAACTGGACGTTCACAGAACTTGACGTTCATACAACTGGACGTCCAGAGAACTTGACGTTCAAACAAATGGAGGACGTCTACATGCCTTTTCTAATATATATATATATATATATATATATATATATATATATATATATATATATATATATATATATATATATATATATATATATATACATATATATATTTGTTGAGTGTTGAACGTTGAAGTGTAATGCCCTAAAATATATCAATGAATATTTTACACCAAGACGAAGTGTTGTGATACGGGTGTTGGAGTGCGGCAGTAAGAGGTTATGTTGATGCTGGGATGGTCGTAGTATTGATGGATCTGAAGCTCAGAACGACAGGACCGACACTGTGTGTGAGAGAACCATATGACGCCACGCACTCTGAGTTCTCGTGGCTATGATGATCATAATGAAACTCACACATACACACATACACACATACACACACAGACAGGATCCATACATAGTTTTAAGACGAGGCATGATGAAGCTCATGGAGCAGGGAGAGAGAAGACCTAGTAGCGTTCAGTGAAGAGGCGGGGCCAGGAGCTGAGTCTCGACCCCTGCAACCACAATTAGATGAGTACAATTAGGTGAGTACACACACACAAACACACGTACAAACATATACACACACACACAAACTGACACCTTCCATATATTTGACGTTCATTCCGTGTGATGCCTTTCATTTATTATTATTATTATTATTATTATTATTATTATTATTATTATTATTATTATTATTATTATTATTATTATTATTATTATTATTATACATTCGTAGGTAAGCGCTGAACCGATAGGGGTCATACAGCCCCTGCGGGGACATGGAAATGCTTTACTTTAAGTGAGATGTTCTTTCTAGGGGACAGGGAAATTCGCATCCTTAAGGCAGCTATTCCCTGCCTGGATATCTACACTGCACGTTGTATATCTCTCAGTGTACGTACAGAATACTAAAAAATTAATCCTCCTTCAGGGATTATTGGCTGTTGGTGAGCAGGTGACGTGCAGCCTTAATGACCATCGTGTAGTTGGTAAGCTCTAAACCCCATTAAAAGACCAACTAACAAACCAGGGAACAAGGAAATGAATTTCTGCAATACACTGATACATTCAAAAATAATATTGTTAGGTGACTAAAATACTTACTGTACTGATTCACGAAATCGTAATGACACGACATTAAACAAACCATAACACGGACGGGGCTTGAACTCGCGGTAAATTGTGAAACTCTAGACCGATGCGTCAGCCACTGGCCAGCTGACTACAATAAGATTAATCCAACTGTGTATATTACACAGTATAAATATACGGGACTTCCAGCAGGCATGCGTGAGCGTGTTTGATAGGAGTAAATGGAGACAAATGGTTTTTAATACTTGACGTGCTGTTGGAGTGTGAGCAAAGTAACATTTATGAAGGGGTTCAGGGAAACCGGCAGGCCGGACTTGAGTCCTGGAGATGGGAAGTACAGTGCCTGCACTCTGAAGGAGGGGTGTTAATGTTGCAGTTTAAAAACTGTAGTGTAAAGCACCCTTCTGGCAAGACAGTGATGGAGTGAATAATGGTGAAAGTTTTTCTTTTTCGGGCCACCCTGCCTTGGTGGGAATCGGCCAGTGTGCTAATAAAAAAAAATATACGGCCACTCTGGCGGGAGATTTATCTGCAAAAACCAGCATTTGTGGTCACAGTGGTGCCTTTGCTAACCTTCCTATGGTATATAAATATATCTAGCTGATGAATCTTATTGTAGCTATTTTCTGATCTGAATATTTTGTATTAATACAACCTCGTTAGTATTTTAAAACCATCATTGTTGCCTTTGGACGCTTGGCTAAGCTAATGTTTGTTTTATTTTTGTATAGGTTCGTGTGCCTTTGTATACTTAAATACTAATCTGTACATGTTTGTCTGCCTCTGTGTACATTTGTATTTTTTACGTGTGTTTATATATGTATACTTCTGTGTAAACTTGTATTTATCACAAGTGTATATCTGTGTATGCGTTTGAGTACACTATTTTTTTTATTTACATTTGTAATATTTTGCATAAATTTGTCTTCTTTTTTCATTATGGTATTGCTTAGTATCTACCACTTAGTAGCTACCACTTAGTATCTACCACTTAGTAGCTACCACTTAGTAACTACCACTTAGTAGCTACCACTTAGTAACTACCACTTAGTAGCTACCACTTAGTAACTACCACTTAGTAGCTACCACTTAGTATCTACCACTTAGTAGCTACCACTTAGTAACTACCACTTAGTAGCTACCACTTAGTATCTACCATTTAGTATCTACCACTTAGTAGCTACCACTTAGTATCTACCACTTAGTAGCTACCACTTAGTAGCTACCACTTAGTATCTACCACTTAGTAGCTACCACTTAGTAGCTACCACTTAGTAGCTACCACTTAGTATCTACCACTTAGTAGCTACCACTTAGTATCTACCACTTAGTAGCTACCACTTAGTATCTACCACTTAGTAGCTACCACTTAGTATCTACCACTTAGTATCTACCACTTAGTAGCTACAACTTAGTATCTACAACTTAGTATCTACCACTTAGTATCTACCACTTAGTAGCTACCACTTAGTATCTACCACTTAGTAGCTACCACTTAGTATCTACCACTTAGTATCTACCACTTAGTAGCTACCACTTAGTATCTACCACTTAGTAGCTGCCACTTAGTATCTACCACTTAGTAGCTACCACTTAGTAGCTACCACTTAGTATCTACCACTTAGTAGCTACCACTTAGTAGCTACCACTTAGTATCTACCACTTAGTAGCTACCACCTAGTAACTACCACTTAGTAGCTACCACTTAGTATATATCACTTAGTAGCTACCACTTAGTAACTACCACTTAGTAACTACCACTTAGTAGCTACCACTTAGTATCTACCACTTAGTATCTACCACTTAGTATCTACCACTTAGTAGCTGCCACTTAGTATCTACCACTTAGTAGCTACCACTTAGTAGCTACCACTTAGTATCTACCACTTAGTAGCTACCACTTAGTAGCTACCACTTAGTATCTACCACTTAGTAGCTACCACTTAGTAACTACCACTTAGTAGCTACCACTTAGTATCTATCACTTAGTAGCTACCACTTAGTAACTACCACTTAGTAGCTACCACTTAGTATCTACCACTTAGTAGCTACCACTTAGTATCTACCACTTAGTAGCTACCACTTAGTATCTACCACTTAGTAGCTACCACTTAGTAGCTACCACTTAGTATCTACCACTTAGTAGCTACCACTTAGTATCTACCACTTAGTAGCTACCACTTAGTATCTACCACTTAGTAACTACCACTTAGTAGCTACCACTTAGTAGCTACCACTTAGTATCTACCACTTAGTAGCTACCACTTAGTAGCTACCACTTAGTAACTACCACTTAGTAGCTACCACTTAGTATCTACCACTTAGTAGCTACCACTTAGTATCTACCACTTAGTAGCTACCACTTAGTAACTACCACTTAGTAGCTACCACTTAGTATCTACCACTTAGTAGCTACCACTTAGTATCTACCACTTAGTAGCTACCACTTAGTATCTACCACTTAGTAGCTACCACTTAGTATCTACCACTTAGTATCTACCACTTAGTAGCTACAACTTAGTATCTACAACTTAGTATCTACCACTTAGTATCTACCACTTAGTAGCTACCACTTAGTATCTACCACTTAGTAGCTACCACTTAGTATCTACCACTTAGTATCTACCACTTAGTAGCTACCACTTAGTATCTACCACTTAGTAGCTGCCACTTAGTATCTACCACTTAGTAGCTACCACTTAGTATCTACCACTTAGTAGCTACCACTTAGTAGCTACCACTTAGTATCTACCACTTAGTAGCTACCACTTAGTAGCTACCACTTAGTAGCTACCACTTAGTAGCTACCACTTAGTAGCTACCACTTAGTAACTACCACTTAGTAACTACCACTTAGTAGCTACCACTTAGTATCTACCACTTAGTATCTACCACTTAGTAGCTACCACTTTGTATCTACCACTTAGTAGCTGCCACTTAGTATCTACCACTTAGTAGCTACCACTTAGTAGCTACCACTTAGTATCTACCACTTAGTAGCTACCACTTAGTAGCTACCACTTAGTATCTACCACTTAGTAGCTACCACTTAGTAACTACCACTTAGTAGCTACCACTTAGTATCTATCACTTAGTAGCTACCACTTAGTAACTACCACTTAGTAGCTACCACTTAGTATCTACCACTTAGTAGCTACCACTTAGTATCTACCACTTAGTATCTACCACTTAGTAGCTACCACTTAGTATCTACCACTTAGTAGCTACCACTTAGTAGCTACCACTTAGTATCTACCACTTAGTAGCTACCACTTAGTATCTACCACTTAGTATCTACCACTTAGTAGCTACCACTTAGTATCTACCACTTAGTAGCTACCACTTAGTATCTACCACTTAGTAGCTACCACTTAGTAGCTACCACTTAGTATCTACCACTTAGTAGCTACCACTTAGTATCTACCACTTAGTAGCTACCACTTAGTATCTACCACTTAGTAGCTACCACTTAGTATCTACCACTTAGTAGCTACCACTTAGTATCTACCACTTAGTATCTACCACTTAGTAGCTACCACTTAGTATCTACCACTTAGTAGCTACCACTTAGTATCTTAGTATCTACCACTTAGTAGCTACCACTTAGTATCTACCACTTAGTAGCTACCACTTAGTATCTACCACTTAGTAGCTACCACTTAGTATCTACCACTTAGTAGCTACCACTTAGTAGCTACCACTTAGTATCTACCACTTAGTATCTACCACTTAGTATCTACCACTTAGTAGCTACCACTTAGTATCTACCACTTAGTAGCTACCACTTAGTAGCTACCACTTAGTATCTACAACTTAGTAGCTACCACTTAGTATCTACCACTTAGTATCTACAACTTAGTAGCTACCACTTAGTAGCTACCACTTAGTAACTACCACTTAGTAGCTACCACTTAGTATCTATCACTTAGTAGCTACCACTTAGTAACTACCACTTAGTAACTACCACTTAGTAGCTACCACTTAGTATCTACCACTTAGTAGCTACCACTTAGTAGCTACCACTTAGTATCTACCACTTAGTATCTACCACTTAGTAGCTACCACTTAGTATCTACCACTTAGTAGCTACCACTTAGTATCTACCACTTAGTATCTACCACTTAGTAGCTACCACTTAGTATCTACCACTTAGTATCTACCACTTAGTAGCTACCACTTAGTATCTACCACTTAGTAGCTACCACTTAGTAGCTTAGTAACTACCACTAAGTAGCTACCACTTAGTAGCTATCACTTAGTATCTACCAGTTAGTAGCTATCACTTAGTAACTACCAGTTAGTAGCTACTACTTAGTATCTACCAGTTAGTAGCTACTACTTAGTATCTACCACTTAGTAGCTACCACTTAGTATCTACCACTTAGTAGCTACCACTTAGTATCTACCACTTAGTAGCTACCACTTAGTAACTACCACTTAGTAGCTACCACTTAGTATCTATCACTTAGTAACTACCACTTAGTATCTACCACTTAGTAGCTACCACTTAGTATCTACCACTTAGTAGCTACCACTTAGTATCTACCACTTAGTAGCTACCACTTAGTAACTACCACTTAGTAACTACCACTTAGTAGCTACCACTTAGTAACTACCACTTAGTATCTACCACTTAGTAGCTACCACTTAGTATCTACCACTTAGTAGCTACCACTTAGTAACTACCACTTAGTAGCTACCACTTAGTATCTACCACTTAGTAGCTACCACTTAGTAACTACCACTTAGTAGCTACCACTTAGTATCTACCACTTAGTAGCTACCACTTAGTAACTACCACTTAGTATCTACCACTTAGTAGCTACCACTTAGTAACTACCACTTAGTAGCTACCACTTAGTATCTACCACTTAGTAGCTACCACTTAGTAACTACCACTTAGTAGCTACCACTTAGTAACTACCACTTAGTAGCTACCACTTAGTAACTACCACTTAGTAGCTACCACTTAGTATCTACCACTTAGTAGCTACCACTTAGTAACTACCACTTAGTAGCTACCACTTAGTATCTACCACTTAGTAGCTACCACTTAGTATCTACCACTTAGTAGCTACCACTTAGTAACTACCACTTAGTAGCTACCACTTAGTATCTACCACTTAGTAGCTACCACTTAGTAACTACCACTTAGTAGCTACCACTTAGTATCTATCACTTAGTAACTACCACTTAGTAGCTACCACTTAGTATCTACCACTTAGTAGCTACCACTTAGTAGCTACCACTTAGTAACTACCACTTAGTAGCTACCACTTAGTATCTACCACTTAGTAGCTACCACTTAGTATCTACCACTTAGTAGCTACCACTTAGTATCTACCACTTAGTAGCTACCACTTAGTATCTACCACTTAGTAGCTACCACTTAGTATCTACCACTTAGTAGCTACCACTTAGTAACTACCACTTAGTAACTACCACTTAGTAACTATCACTGAAGAAGATAACTGACACTCCTGCTTTTTTATATTTTATATTTTATTTATATTTTATATTTTATATTTTTATATTTTATATTTCCTATTCTTTTCCGATTTTTTCTTCTAATTTATCTCTGATATTTTCTCCTCATTTCTCATCCTTTCTATGAGAGGCGCTACCCGTGTGGGCGAGAAATGTAGTTGTACAGAGGTGACAGTACAGTTGTACCGTGAAAGAAGCACTATGTGCTACAGATGTAATGCTGTATAGCCCTTGTGGTTTAGCGCTTCTTTTTTATAATAATAATAATAATAATAATAATAATAATAATAATAATAATAATAATAATAATAATAATAATAATAATAATAATAATAATAATAATAATAATAATAATAATAATAATAATAATAATAATAATAATAATAATACAGATGTAATGCTGACCAAAAGTAATATAAAAAAAATAATAGTACAAGAAATTCCGAATAAATATGAAAATTACATTTTAAGTAAACACACACACACACACACGTCTATCGACAGGCACCTTTGACAACTGGTAATACACACACACACACACTCACACACACACACACACACACACACACACACACACACACACACACACCCACACACACAAACACACACACACACACACACACACACACACACACACGCGCGCGCGCGCGCGCGCTAAACTACAGACCTGTGTCTCTGACATGTATTGTGTGCAAAGTCATGGAGAAGATTATCAGGAGGAGAGAGGTCGAACACCTGGAAAGGATAAAGATTATAAATGAAAACCAGCATGGGTTCATGGAAGGCAAATCTTGTATCACAAACCTCCTGGAGTTTTATGACAAGGTAACAGAAGTAAGACACGAGAGAGAGGGGTGGGTAGATTGCGTTTTCCTAGACTGCAGGAAGGCCTTTGACACAGTTCCCCACAAGAGATTAGTGCAGAAGCTGGAGGATCAAGCGCATGTAACAGGGATGGCACTGCAATGGATCAGGGAATACCTGACAGGGAGGCAGCAACGAGTCATGGTACGTGAAGAGGTATCACAGTGGGCGCCTGTGAGGAGCGGGGTCCCACAGGGGTCAGTTCTAGGGGCAGTGCTATTTTTGATATATGCGAACGACATGATGGAAGGAATAAACTCTGAACTATCCCTATTCGCAGATGATGTGAAGTTGATGAGAAGAATTAAATCGGATGAGGATGAGGCAGGACTGCAAAGAGACCTGGACAGGCTGGACATTTGGTCCAGAAACTGGCTTCTCGAATTCAGTCCTGCCAAATGCAAAGTCATGAAGATTGGGGAGGGCCAAAGAAGACCGCTGACAGAGTATAGGCTAGGTGGACAAAGACTACTGACCTCACTCAGGGAGAAAGATCTTGGGGTGACCATAACACCGAGCACGCCACCGGAGGCACACATCAACCAAATAACTGCTGCAGCATACGGGCGCCTGGCAAACCTGAGAATAGTGTTCCGATACCTTAATAAGGAATCGTTCAAGACACTGTACACTGTGTATGTTAGGCCCATACTGGAGTATGCAGCACCAGTCTGGAACCCACACCTGGTCAAGCACGTCAAGAAGTTAGAGAAAGTACAAAGGTTTGCAACAAGGCTAGTCCCAGAGCTCAGGGGAATGTCGTACGAGGAAAGGTTGAGGGAAATCGGACTGACGACACTGGAGGACAGAAGGGTCAGGGGAGACATGATAACGACATACAAGATACTGCGGGGAATAGACAAGGTGGACAGAGATAGGATGTTCCAGAGAGGGGACACAGGAACAAGGGGTCACAACTGGAAGCTGAAGACTCAGACGAGTCACAGGGACGTTAGGAAGTATTTCTTCAGTCATAGAGTCGTCAGGAAGTGGAATAGCCTAGCAAGTGAAGTAGTGGAGGCAGGAACCATACATAGTTTTAAGAAGAGGTATGATAAAGCTCAGGAAGCAGAGAGAGAGAGGACCTAGTAGCAATCAGTGAAAAGGCGGGGCCAGGAGCTGAGTCTCGACCCCTGCAACCACAATTAGGTGAGTACAATTAGGTGAGTACACACACACACACACACACACACACACACACACACACACACACACACACACACACACACACACACACACACACACACATACACACACACAAACACACACTGCTCATTTCCTAATGGGATCATGTTCTAAGGTGGTGAATGGACGGGTGTAAAGAGTCTTACTCTCAGAGGCTGAGATCTTCTTAATCTTTCTCCCTCTTCCTCCTCCTACTCATTATCCTCCTTCCTCCCCCTTTTTTTTTCATTTTTTCTCCTCCTCCTCTCTCTCTCACTACCCGAGGATGCAGCCATCTAGTGGCAGTGCTGAGCAACTATTCGTCCTCCACACACATCGCTTTCTTTCTAACGATCGAATCAATGGTTTTTGAAAACAGACAAGTTGATAAATAAAACACTTGGGTATCTGTATTCTGGAAAGGTTTCGCCAATCAGTGGTTTCTTCAGTCCAATGCAGGAAAACGTGTTAACCTGCGTCTGTATCTGTGTGATAGTGATGTGCGTCATGATGAAAGCAGCTATATAGTATTTCCCTTTGTATTCATCCCCGTTTA
>NC_091347.1:12488522-12491022 GCF_038502225.1 Cherax quadricarinatus | reverse complement strand
AACAGAAAACTAGCTGCCCTGGGATCCCTAGTTACCCTGATGAGTCTTTTTCCCAGCTCCTTAAGGAAATTAGATGCACTCTTTCCCCATGAGCCAAGGGTCTCTGAGCCTATGGGAACAAACATATAATGATGGGCAAGTTCTCCATATTTTCTAGACTTTTGGGACTCCCTGAAGCTGGCAGCTGCCCCTCCTTCCTCCCTGGTGTATTGGAGATAGGTATCAGCCAAGGTAGATGCACATGTATAGTCCCACACCACCTGCTTCCCATCTGTCCAGGCTTGAAGGGTGATACCATCTGGACGCTTCTGGCTGCCATCAGATCTGCATAGTTGGGGTGGCTCCCTTACTGCTGGGCATCCAGCTGTTGTGAGGCTCCTCTTGATAATGTTATTAACCTCCTCATGTCTTGCAATCTTTCCCTCGGATTTACGGCACACAAGACCATGGTACCCGAATCGGTCTGCTGCTTCACTGCCACAAATACACCTGTGTTCGGCGAGAATAGGGGCGGCAAGTCGAAGGGCAACACCGATGCGGATGGTCTGTGGGTCGAGGCGTGTGCCAAGGCTGGAGTTGGATATATATATATATATATATATATATATATATATATATATATATATATATATATATGTGTATATATATATATATATATATGCAAAACAACCACTCTGAAAGAATAGAGAAATTCCAAGCGCTTTCGTGACTACTCACATTATCAAGGAACTATGAAAGTAAAGCATCCAAGGAAGCTATATAAGTGGTCTGGCCAGCACCTCACTATCAGATCCCACAACGGTTAAACACCTGACGCGCGCCGACCCAACTTGGATAGGTCCTTTGCACAACTCACCCACAAACTATTCTACCCAAGAAAATTTAAAATTTATTATTTGTCCAGTGTATTATTAAATTCTTCCCAAATTCTATTAATTATAAATGGATCTAATTTATATAAACCAAAGGAAATATTCATATTATTGCATATTCTGAAATCACCTGTTTACTGTGATCTTATTGCATATATATATATATATATATATATATATATATATATATATATATATATATATATATATATATATATATATATATATATATATATATATATATATATATATATATATATATATATATATATATATATATATATATATATATATATATATATATATATATATATATAATATCTCAGATCCGACAAATGCTGGTCTGTTAATTTTTTTATCCGACGCGACCAACTTCAGTTCCTCTTTAAATTCCGTCTGCATCAAAGCTAAAGTCTAGTTCTTGTCCCTACTCAGATGGATAACCAATATATATGTAGCAAATACTTATAAATTTTTCATTGACTGGTGGGAATTGAAGCGAGGGAAAAGAGGCTTCAGCTGGGCAGTTGTTGAATATAACAGAAAAAGGTCTTCTGAGATCGGTCCTCGCAAAGCCATTTTCATATTTTTTCGTAGATGATCTTGAAACGGGAGTAACGTATAAAATCGCAAAGTTCGCGAACGAAGCAATGTTAGGAAAACACACATGAATGTAGCTTAAATTGAGGTATTCCGAGGGACCTGGTTTGGTTAGTATTGAAATCTCAGACGTGGCAAATGGACTTCATATCTGGTGAATTAAACGTAAATCATTCCGCATAGCAACTTAAGACATGAATATTAAGCATCAGTAATCCTGCTGGTCGAGATAAATAACGAGTAGGACACTGGAGTGCTCGTTAACCCTGACCCCGTGTAAGTAGCAAACCCAACACAATGTTGGTTTTCTAAACACCAAAACACCGAAAACAATATTGGCTTTTTTCTATAACACACTTGGTTCACCTCACATTGAAACCGATGGATATTTATCGCCCATAAATTACATAGAAGACGGCTATTAAGTGAATTAGAAGTAGGAAAGAGAAAGGTGGTTAATATTTCATTAAGTGACATGACCTCTGAACACAGACTAGAAAAGACTCATCCTGTTCTCTCTTGTACAACACTGTTAGAAAACCACATTTACATCTCCGAAGGAGTAAATAAGTTTATTATTCAGAGATAAAAACTACTCAAAGAGACATTTGATTTAGTGATCAAAAAAACTTGTTAGGAAACTGCGGGGGAGTTGATGCAGTTCTAATGAATTCAAACACATTTTCTTGCCAATGAAATTATATAGAGTGTGCCTTCTAAAGATGAAAGCGCAAAATAGTAGTCAGTCCTTTTAAGAGCATATTTGACCATTGCAACAGTCCTTTTTAAAGCAGATTTGACCATTGCAACAGTCCTTTTTAAAGCATATTTGACCATTGCAACAGTCCTTTTTAAAGCAGATTTGACTATTGCTTTGCATATACTGAATTCAATTTATGAAGGGTCTCCTTCATATCAAAGAGTGTTGCTCAGGGCAGCTGTGGTGCGGGAGACCAAGGTAAACTTCACTGGGTATTCTTTTTCTGCAGCGGTCACTCGAATACCAAAGTTAGTTTTTTTGAGTGGTG
>NC_091347.1:12476022-12483522 GCF_038502225.1 Cherax quadricarinatus | reverse complement strand
GACGAAAGAACAGGGAAAGTAGGGGGATCATTAATGATGATTAGTTTAGAGAGGTTAGAGCAGGGGTTCCCAACCTATTTTATGCTCTTCAGACTTGCTGGTTGACCGAGAAGGAAGCAAGTGGGTACAGACTCCACCACACAGGGTATGTAGTTGAAAACTTCTGTGGTTAACCTTGACTTTTTTTCAGGTTAGCTGGGCTGTGTCACAGCTCTCAGGTTTTCCTAGCATGTGAGAACAAGTCAGTTACTCTGCTTCTCTTGCCAAGTAATACTTTGTAACATTCTTAGGCAACGTACTCAGGTAGAAAAACCTTTGACCTTTGACTTCCTACTTCTCACTTCAAAAAATGTTTATCACAGAAACCCTCAATTCACTACAGTAACAAATTTAAAATGTCTCTTATTAATTTAACTCACTGCTAGAGTACTTCACACTTCTGCTTGCTTAAAAACTAAACGTATACAGCGTGAATATAATGCTAAAAAAAGATGGACTTGCTAAAGTACGTATGGTTTTACGTCTATTACTCTCGTAACATGTAAATCTGTCAGTGTATTTGTCTAACCCTAAATATGCATCAGTATATTGTGTTACCCTTCATTTTATTTGCACATCTGCTCGTTAGGGAGACTTGACAGGCTTGCTACCCGGGGTACAGGGGGGTCTGGACTGGTACTGGTGTCCAGTGTGGCAGGCTGGACCAGCTAGCTACCCGGGAAGCTGGCGGGGCTGGACCGTACTGGTGTCCAGGGAAACATACTGGACCAGATAGCTACGGTGTGTACCGGGACCCCTGGACTAGTACTGGTGTCTAGGGAAACACACTTGGAGACGAAGCGATAATTTGGGCTGCCATGTACTGAGAACTGGTGTCGTAACTCTTCCCCCAATAGAGGAGAGGGAAGAAGAGAAGGGAAGGAGACTGAGAGAGAGAGAGAGAGAGAGAGAGAGAGAGAGAGAGAGAGAGAGAGAGAGAGAGAGAGAGAGAGAGAGAGAGAGAGAGAGAGAGAGAAAGAGGGAAGGAAGGATAACTGACAGTGTTCCACAGCTAGACTTTAGCATACACGCACTCACGACAAAGAACCTCGACAGAATTCTTCAGAAAGTGAGAGGTGGGCTTGAGTGTTTGAACACAAGAAGGCCTGAAAGAAGAGATGGTACAAGTGTACCTAGGTAAGTCCCACAAGAGTCAAGCTTAGGCTCCATTCTGTTCCAAGTATACGTCAACTATGTGGCAGTAGAGAGAGACTCCTTTATATAGGCGTCTGCATGATGCTCAGTTTACTATAAGTTTAAGAAGGAAGAAGTCTGTAGAGGAACACAGGATTTCCTGGACATAGATTCTTACATATCGATGTTTACAGAATGCTCATTTTACAAAGATGTTTAGAGGGAAAGAACACTGTAGAAGTCTACAGGATTTCTTTGACAGACTGAAGAACTTGACGAACAAGTGGCTACTTTAGTTCAAATTAAAAAAGGAACAGAGTTTTATAGAATTGTATACTCACCGAGAGACGCATATCTCTCAGTGTATACATGCAGAGAGCTTGCTTTAATCTCTATTGCAGAGATTTCATTATCCTTGACTGGGAAGGTTACACGCAGCCTCAATGACCAAACAACTTACCAACTTACCAATCGTCCAACCATCCGAACATCTAATCACCCATCTAACTGAATAATAACTTCGAGCGCCAGGGAAAAGAAGACCGGAGACGGAATACCGCTGAAACATGATCAACTCGCTGAAATAAATGTACTATCATCCACGGCATTTGCTGGTTTAGCAAACATAAAAATAATTTCCATAAACCTGAAAAAAATATTCGTTCAATGGCGTTATGCAAAAGCACTTGAGTACGCAGCCCCAGTGTTGTGCTCGGTAACTGGACACAGATGCAGCAAATGTGACATTTCATTATGGCAACGTTTCGCTCTCCAGGAGCTTCGTCAAGCCGTTACGGCTGCATTCCGTCATTATTCTCTTGGATGGGTGACTGGATGTACGGATGGTCAACTGATTGGTAAGTTGTCTGGCTCCAGTGGATGACACAGCTCCTGGAAGGCAAAACATTACCACAACAAAATGTCACATCAGTTACACCTCTGTCCATTTACCTAACTTTTTTGTCAGTAGCTCAGCTATTATTACTAAGCACTAGCGCTGAACACCTTCCTAGCCAAAACACAAAACAAATGATGATGAGAACCCAGTAGTACGATGGATCAATCATGGAGAACTATATTCTGTGAAGGTTTCCCTATCCAACAGCTTTACTGATGTGATGAATGGTTTGAAAAACCGACAAGTTGAAGATTGAGACACTTATGGAGCATATGGGAATCTTTATTCAGGAAACGTTTCGCCACACAGTGGCTTCATCAGTCCAATACAAAGAGGAAGGCGTAAGGAGAGGAGGAGAATGAGGTAATCAGTCCCTCAACCTAGAGTCGATGTGTTCAGTCCATCAATCTTGTAGAATGTACAGCATAGGGCCGTAGACGTGGCTTATATACTTCTACAAGATTGATGGACTGAACACATCGACTCTAGGTTGAGGGACTGATTACCTCATTCTCCTCCTCTCCTTACGCCTTCCTCTTTGTATTGGACTGATGAAGCCACTCTTTGGCGAAACGTTTCCTGAATAAAGATTCCCATATGCTCCATAAGTGTCTCAATCTTCAGCTTTACTGATAAAGCCACTGGTTGACGAAACGTCTACAAAATAAAGACTTGACTCACGAAATCGCGGGTTCAAATCCCGCCCGTGGTATGGTTTTACAAAATAAAGATGTTGAACATGTGTCTGATGCATAATCTTGTAGTTATTATAAACCGTTCATTTACAAGTCACACCTGTAAATGTTAGGTAAGACACATATGCAACAGTTAGGTATCTTTATTATGTCATAATAAAGATACCTAACTGTTGCATATGTGTCTTACCTAACAACCTGTCGGTATTTTATACCATTTTAATGTTCACACCTGTAAATGGTACAAGTCGGACCAAAACGTCGTCATAAGCTGATCCCTCTCCTATGTGCGGGTTATCTGTGTATTGTTCCAGTTACGGTAATGTGCCGTTTCGTCCATCAGTATGTAATTATATTGATTCTCAGAGCAGTGAGGCAAGAGACATTGTCAAAATCCTTCTGTATTAGTTCTCAAGTTGCAAGAGGATCGCTTATCAAGAGGAGCCATTTTCATTACATAAAAAGCTCTCTTGAAGAACAAAAAAGGCACAATAACGTGACTGGAACAATGCACAAGCAGCAAATAGCAAAGAGTAGCTTACGTAGACGTTTCGGTCCAACTTAAACCAATTACAAAGTCACAGTGTGACTTGTAAATGGTCCAGGTCGGAACGAAACGTCGTCGTAAGCTTCTCTCTCTCTCCTATGTACTCTTGGCTGAAAGCAAGAGACAGAAGAACATCCATTTATACTGGGATGTCTGAGAAGAGGAACACAGAGAGTAGCTGTACCCACAAGCGCACTATTAGCCTAGAATATCCTCGTTATAATTATCTTTACATGACGCGTTAGATCCGTGTGGCTCATTCAAAGCAATGAATGGGGAAGGCTCGATCCTCCGTCCACAAGAGAGCCTAGAGTGAAAATTCATCTCACTTGTGTGTCATTGATGATGTGTAAACATGGTCGTGAAGACAGTATGTAGATCCTGCTTTTAAAGGACAACATTTCGCCCTACCTTGGGCGAAACGTCTCAGAAACCCTTAATTTGCATAAACAGCCTTCCTACCCATACTTGTCAACACTAAGAAACGTAGTTTATAAGAGATTTCTAACGTCAGTTACTGAACGCTCTCCGAGAACTTACAAACACAATAATCTGTTTCAAATTGCATAAGCCTCCACAAAACGCCCATTTAACCGCAAATAAAGAAATTAGGCACTTAAAGAACACGAAGTCACAATACCCTGACTGGAACAGTTCCCCTCCCTGTGTTTTATGGTCCTACCCCTTGTGGACCCTTAGCTCGCCTGCAGTGTTCCCTTTTCGTGTCCTTTGAGTCCGCTTGTATCGCTACTGCTGCTATCATCCTTACAACTGTTGTTACTACTGCTTCTCTTCACCCTTCCCTTCCAATCTCTTGTCACACTAAAACTACTCTCCGTATTTTCTACTACCACTACTACTACTTCCACATCTACTTTTTCTTCTCTTGATCCCGTCCGTGTCCAGCTCACTTATATATAATGGCTCCCTCTCTCTCTCTTTTGTGTTCAGGTGCAGAACCATTTCTTTTCCGGGAACCAGAGACGGGTCGTGCCAGGACCCGGTCCTGGCGAACATTATATATATATATCATTTGTGTTATTGTGACTTTATAAATGGTCCAAGTCGTACCGAAACGTCGTCGTAAGCTTCTCTCTCTCTCTCTCTCTTCTCCGCGGATTATTTGTGTATTCGGTAATTGGCCGGGACACGTCTGGCGGCGCGGTGGCTGTACAACACCAGGGAACGTTGAGAACAGCACGAGTTTAACTGTTCTAGAGATAAATGCTATGAAATACCCACACGATGGAAAAATAAACCCACTGTGTGGGCGAAACCCACTGTGTGGGCGAAACGGAGTCAATAAAGGATCGCATTAGGCTGCATTTGTGTTTATTTTTCCACTCTGTGATCTTTTAAACACAATAATGTCAAAGAATTGACTTATTTTTGTTGCTTTTCCGCAGCTTAACTCTGGGAGAAACATCTACTTTGAATTTTTTGGTAATTTTGCAAACTTTGGGGAGCTACAAATGGGTGAAGTTTAGAAGATGAGTGAAGTGATGAAGGTCAGCCCACAGGTGGATAGAAGAGAGGAAGGGGAGCCCACAGGTGGGTAGAAGAGAGGAAGGGCAGCCCACAGGTGGGTAGAAGGGGGAAGGGCAGCCCACAGGTGGGTAGAAGAGAGGTAGGGCAGCCCACAGGTGGGTAGAAGAGAGGAAGGGGAGCCCACAGGTGGGTAGAAGAGAGGAAGGGGAGCCCACAGGTGGGTAGAAGAGAGGAAGGGCAGAACACAGGTGGGTAGAAGGGGGAAGGGCAGCCCACAGGTGGGTAGAAGAGAGGAAGGGCAGCCCACAGGTGGGTAGAAGGGGGAAGGGCAGCCCACAGGTGGGTAGAAGAGAGGTAGGGCAGCCCACAGGTGGGTAGAAGAGAGGAAGGGGAGCCCACAGGTGGGTAGAAGAGAGGAAGGGGAGCCCACAGGTGGGTAGAAGAGAGGAAGGGGAGCCCACAGGTGGGTAGAAGAGAGGAAGGGGAGCCCACAGGTGGGTAGAAGAGAGGAAGGTCAGCCCACAGGTGGGTAGAAGAGAGGAAGGGGAGCCCACAGGTGGGTAGAAGAGAGGAAGGTCAGCCCACAGGTGGGTCGACGCGAGGAAGGGGAGCCCACAGGTGGGTAGAAGAGAGGAAGGGGAGCCCACAGGTGGGTAGAAGAGAGGAAGGGGAGCCCACAGGTGGGTAGAAGAGAGGAAGGGGAGCCCACAGGTGGGTAGAAGAGAGGAAGGGCAGCCCACAGGTGGGTAGAAGTGATGAAGGTCAGCCCACAGGTGGGTAGAAGTGATGAAGGTCAGCCCACAGGTGGGTAGAAGAGAGGAAGGGCAGCCCACAGGTGGGTAGAAGTGATGAAGGTCAGCCCACAGGTGGGTAGAAGGGGGAAGGTCAGCCCACAGGTGGGTAGAAGTGATGAAGGTCAGCCCACAGGTGGGTAGAAGTGATGAAGGTCAGCCCACAGGTGGGTAGAAGGGGGAAGGTCAGCCCACAGGTGGGTAGAAGTGATGAAGGTCAGCCCACAGGTGGGTAGAAGAGAGGAAGGGCAGCCCACAGGTGGGTAGAAGGGGGAAGGTCAGCCCACAGGTGGGTAGAAGGGGGAAGGGCAGCCCACAGGTGGGTAGAAGGGGGAAGGTCAGCCCACAGGTGGGTAGAAGGGGGAAGGTCAGCCCACAGGTGGGTAGAAGAGAGGAAGGGCAGCCCACAGGTGGGTAGAAGGGGGAAGGTCAGCCCACAGGTGGGTAGAAGAGAGGAAGGGCAGCCCACAGGTGGGTAGAAGAGAGGAAGGGCAGCCCACAGGTGGGTAGAAGGGGGAAGGTCAGCCCACAGGTGGGTAGAAGGGGGAAGGGCAGCCCACAGATGGGTAGAAGGGGGAAGGGCAGCCCACAGGTGGGTAGAAGGGGGAAGGGCAGCCCACAGGTGGGTAGAAGAGACGAAGGGCAGCCCACAGGTGGGTAGAAGAGAGGAAGGGCAGCCCACAGGTGGGTAGAAGAGAGGAAGGGGAGCCCACAGGTGGGTAGAAGAGAGGAAGGGGAGCCCACAGGTGGGTAGAGGAGAGGAAGGTTAGCCCACAGGTGGGTAGAAGGGAGGAAGGTCAGCCCACAGGTGGGTAGAAGAGAGGAAGGGGAGCCCACAGGTGGGTAGAGGAGAGGAAGGTTAGCCCACAGGTGGGTAGAAGAGAGGAAGGTCAGCCCACAGGTGGGTAGAGGAGAGGAAGGTCAGCCCACAGATGGGTAGAAGAGAGGAAGGTCAGCCCACAGGTTGGTAGAAGAGAGGAAGGGGAGCCCACAGGTGGGTAGAAGAAATGAAGGGGAGCCCACAGGTGGGTAGAGGAGAGGAAGGTTAGCCCACAGGTGGGTAGAAGGGAGGAAGGTCAGCCCACAGGTGGGTAGAGGAGAGGAAGGTCAGCCCACAGGTGGGTAGAGGAGAGGAAGGTCAGCCCACAGGTAAGTAGAAGAGAGGAAGGGCAGCCCACAGGTGGGTAGAGGAGAGGAAAGTCAGCTCACAGGTGGGTAGAAGAGAGGAAGGGCAGCCCACAGATGGGTAGAGGAGAGGAAGGTCAGCCCACAGGTGGGTAGAAGAGAGGAAGGGCAGCCCACAGGTGGGTAGAGGAGAGGAAGGTCAGCTCACAGGTGGGTAGAAGAGAGGAAGGTCAGCCCACAGGTGGGTAGAGGAGAGGAAAGTCAGCCCACAGGTGGGTAGAAGAGAGGAAGGGCAGCCCACAGGTGGGTAGAGGAGAGGAAAGTCAGCCCACAGGTGGGTAGAAGAGAGGAAGGGCAGCCCACAGGTGGGTAGAGGAGAGGAAGAGCAGCCCAGAGGTAGGTAGAGGAGAGGAAGGGCAGCCCACAGGTGGGTAGAAGAGAGGAAAGGCAGCCCATAGGTGGGTAGAGAGGAAGGTCAGCCCACAGGTGGGTAGAGGAGAGGAAGGTCAGCCCACAGGTTGGTAGAAGAGAGGAAGGGCAGCCCACAGGTTGGTAGAAGAGAGGAACTTCAGCCCACAGGTGGGTAGAAGAAAGAATGGCTGGGAATAGGACTACAACAGTGTGTAGGTCACATCAGGAGAGTATGCGTGTAGATCACATAAGGATGTTATAAGGTGGGGCTTAAAATAGTTTGTAGGTTACATTAGGGGGGAATTACAGTAGTGTGTAGATCACATCAGGAGAGTATGGAGGAGATTACAACAGTGTGTAGGTCACATAAGG
>NC_091347.1:12431022-12468522 GCF_038502225.1 Cherax quadricarinatus | reverse complement strand
CTATGTAGCAGATGGTAGTAGTGAGCGTGGTAGCCCTCTATTTAGCAGATGGTAGTAGTGAGCGTGGTAGCCCTCTATGTAGCTGATGGTAGTAGTGAGCGTGGTAGCCCTGTATGTAGCAGATGGTAGTAGTGAGCGTGGTAGCCCTCTATGTAGCAGATGGTAGTAGTGAGCGTGGTAGCGCTCTATGTAGCTGATGGTAGTAGTGAACGTGGTAGCCCTGTATGTAGCAGATGGTAGTAGTGAGCGTGGTAGCCCTCTATGTAGCTGATGGTAGTAGTGAGCGTGGTAGCGCTCTATGTAGCAGATGGTAGTAGTGAGTGTGGTAGCGCTCTATTTAGCAGATGGTAGTAGTGAGCGTGGTAGCCCTCTATTTAGCAGATGGTAGTAGTGAGCGTGGTAGCCCTCTATGTAGCTGATGGTAGTAGTGAGCGTGGTAGCCCTGTATGTAGCAGATGGTAGTAGTGAGCGTGGTAGCCCTCTATGTAGCAGATGGTAGTAGTGAGCGTGGTAGCCCTCTATGTAGCTGATGGTAGTAGTGAGCGTGGTAGCCCTCTATGTAGCAGATGGTAGTAGTGAGCGTGGTAGCCCTCTATTTAGCAGATGGTAGTAGTGAGTGTGGTAGCGCTCTATTTAGCAGATGGTAGTAGTGAGCGTGGTAGCCCTCTATGTAGCTGATGGTAGTAGTGAGCGTGGTAGCGCTCTATGTAGCAGATGGTAGTAGTGAGTGTGGTAGCGCTCTATTTAGCAGATGGTAGTAGTGAGTGTGGTAGCGCTCTATTTAGCAGATGGTAGTAGTGAGCGTGGTAGCCCTCTATGTAGCTGATGGTAGTAGTGAGCGTGGTAGCCCTGTATGTAGCAGATGGTAGTAGTGAGCGTGGTAGCCCTCTATGTAGCTGATGGTAGTAGTGAGCGTGGTAGCCCTCTATGTAGCAGATGGTAGTAGTGAGCGTGGTAGCGCTCTATGTAGCAGATGGTAGTAGTGAGCGTGGTAGCGCTCTATGTAGCAGATGGTAGTAGTGAGCGTGGTAGCGCTCTATGTAGATGATGGTAGTAATGAGCGTAGTAGCCCTCTATGTAGATGATGGTAGTAATGAGCGTAGTAGCGCTCTATGTAGATGATGGTAGTAGTGAGCGTAGTAGCCCTCTATGTAGATGATGGTAGTAATGAGCGTAGTAGCGCTCTATGTAGATGATGGTAGTAATGAGCGTAGTAGCGCTCTATGTAGATGATGGTAGTAATGAGCGTAGTAGCCCTCTATGTAGATGATGGTAGTAATGAACGTAGTAGCGCTCTATGTAGATGATGGTAGTAATGAACGTAGTAGCGCTCTATGTAGATGATGGTAGTAATGAACGTAGTAGCCCTCTATGTAGATGATGGTAGTAATGAACGTAGTAGCGCTCTATGTAGATGATGGTAGTAATGAACGTAGTAGCCCTCTATGTAGATGATGGTAGTAGTGAGCGTGGTAGCGCTCTATGTAGATGATGGTAGTAATGAGCGTAGTAGCGCTCTATGTAGATGATGGTAGTAATGAGCGTAGTAGCGCTCTATGTAGATGATGGTAGTAATGAGCGTAGTAGCGCTCTATGTAGATGATGGTAGTAATGAGCGTAGTAGCGCTCTATGTAGATGATGGTAGTAGTGAGCGTGGTAGCGCTCATGTAGATGATGGTAATAATGAGCGTAGTAGGCGCTCTGTGTAGATGATGGTAGTAATGAGCGTAGTAGCGCTCTATGTAGATGATGGTAGTAATGAGCGTAGTAGCACTCTATGTAGATGATGGTAGTAATGAACGTAGTAGCGCTCTATGTAGATGATGGTAGTAATGAACGTAGTAGCGCTCTATGTAGATGATGGTAGTAATGAACGTAGTAGCCCTCTATGTAGATGATGGTAGTAATGAACGTAGTAGCGCTCTATGTAGATGATGGTAGTAATGAACGTAGTAGCGCTCTATGTAGATGATGGTAGTAGTGAGCGTGGTAGCGCTCTATGTAGATGATGGTAGTAATGAGCGTAGTAGCGCTCTATGTAGATGATGGTAGTAATGAGCGTAGTAGCCCTCTATGTAGATGATGGTAGTAATGAGCGTAGTTGGCGCTCTATGTAGATGATGGTAGTAATGAGCGTAGTAGCGCTCTATGTAGATGATGGTAGTAATGAACGTAGTAGCGCTCTATGTAGATGATGGTAGTAATGAGCGTAGTAGCGCTCTATGTAGATGATGGTAGTAGTGAGTGTAGTAGCGCTCTATGTAGATGATGGTAGTAATGAACGTAGTAGCGCTCTATGTAGATGATGGTAGTAATGAGCGTAGTAGCGCTCTATGTAGATGATGGTAGTAATGAACGTAGTAGCGCTCTATGTAGATGATGGTAGTAATGAACGTAGTAGCGCTCTATGTAGATGATGGTAGTAATGAGCGTAGTAGCGCTCTATGTAGATGATGGTAGTAATGAACGTAGTAGCGCTCTATGTAGATGATGGTAGTAATGAACGTAGTAGCGCTCTATGTAGATGATGGTAGTATCGAGAGTGGTAGCCCTCTATCGCTATTCTCTCTCTCTCTCTCTCTCTCTCTCTCTCTCTCTCTCTCTCTCTCTCTCTCTCTCTATCTATCTATCTATCTATCTATCTATCTCTCTTACATACAGAGGTACAAAAAAATACAGGTAAGAGCAGCATGCCAAAGCCACTTATATGCATAGCATTACGGGCTGGCTCAAAATTAACTTAAGATTAACTAAGCAATGATGAAATCAGTGATAAAACATTATTGTAAACAGATAACTATAAAGCACAAATGAGTATTACAAAGACAGGTCATATGGTTTCATGCATTGCTGTACATTCAGTCGAATGGAGTATTCTGTTAGGTAGTGTATTTAAAAAAATAACAACAGTTAGATTCTGTCCTAGGTTTAACATTTGTGTGATATAATTGTGAGTAACATATAGGATATACAATTTATAAGGTTCAGTTATTCAGTATTTATTTGGTTTTGAGTGAGTAAGTGATCTTTGAGAAGAGACTTGAATTTATAAACAGGTAGTGTTTCTTTTATATTTACAGGTAATGAATTCCAGATTTTAGGGCCTTTTATGTGCATTGAGTTTTTGCATAGCGTGAGATGGACACGAGGAACATCAAAGAGTGATCTGTGCCTTGTGTTATGGTCATGTGTTCTGTTGAGGTTGGCAAGGAGATGTTTGAGGGGAGGGTTAATATCAGAGTTGTGTTCTATGTATGTAATAGGTGCAGTAATAAGTATGGATGTTTTGTATGGTGAGTAGGTTGAGTGTTTTGAATATTGGTGGAGTGTGCTGACTGTAGTGAGAATTTGTTATCATTCTAACTGCAGCCTTTTGTTGGGTAATTAGTGGTCTGAGATGGTTAATTGTTGTTGAGCCCCATGCACAAATTCCATAGGTGAGATAGGGGTAAATAAGAGAGTGATAAAGGGCCAGGAGGGCTGACTGTGGAACATGGTACCGTATCTTCGATAGTATGCCTACAGTCTTGGAAATTTTCTTAGAAATTTGTTGTATATGTGTATGAAATTTGAGTCTATTATCAAGGTGGATTCCTAAGAATTTTCCCTCTGTTAGCTTTGTGATAGGTGATCTGTTTATCGTAATGTTAAGAGGTACATCTGTAGCTCTGTTACCAAACTGAATGAAGTAGGTTTTGTCAATGTTTAGTGTAAGTTTGTTAGTCCTCATCCAGGTAGATATTTTCTGTAATTCGGTGTTTACAGTATTGGCTAGCGTGACTGGGCTCGGGTGAGAGAAGGCGTATGTAGTGTCATCTGCAAAAAGTGTGGGTTTGAGTAATTGCGAAGCATTTGGTAGGTCATTTATGTATAGGAGAAAGAGAAGAGGGCCAAGGACACTTCCCTGTGGGACACCAACTGTAATTGGTTGAGCGGAAGAGCTTGCCCCATTTGCGTACACATATTGGCTTCTGTTGCTGAGGTATGACTTGAGGTAGTTGAGGGAGTGCCCTCTAATACCATAGTGTGACAATTTTACGTGGAGCAAGTCATGGTCAACTGTATCAAAAGCTTTACGTAAGTCAATGAAGATCCCCAGTGGGACTTCTTTTTTCTCTATTGCAGTGTATGTATGTTCTAGCATGTGTATAATAGCATCACTAGTATTTTTATTAGGCCTGAATCCAAATTGGCAGGGGGTTGAGAATGTTTTGGGAGATGAGGTAGGAGTAGATTCGTTTATGAATTAATTTTTCGAAGATTTTTGAGAGAGGGTGTAAATTGGATATTGGCCTATAGTTATTCAACTCGGTTTGGTCTCCTCCTTTATGGATCGGGGTGACCCTTGCTATTTTGAGAACTGTAGGGAAGGTGGAGGATTCAATGGATTTGTTAAAGAGTTTTCCAATGATTGGTGATAGTACTTGTGACACTTTTTTGTATATAAAGGGTGGTAAGGTATTTAAATCTCCTGCCTTGTTTTTTAGTGCGTTGATAATAAGGGAGACTTCGTATGGGTTAGTCGGAGCTAGGAACAGTGTGTTCGGGTAGTTGCCAGTGAGGTAGTCATTTGGTGGGGTATCTGAGCTTGGGATTTTATTGGCAAGGTTTTGTCCTATAGTGGTGAAGAAATCATTGAGTCTGTTTGCTGTTTCTGTTGGTGGGAGTTGGGGTTCATCTGATTTTGCTAATTTTATTTCGCTATTTCGTGATATCTTTTTTGTTCCCAGAATTTCTGATAGGGTCTTCCAGGTCTTTTTTATATCACCTCGTAAGTTGGATAATCTGTTATCATAATACAGTTTTTTTGCCCTTCTTATCAGGCTGGTTAGGATTGACGAGTAACGTTTTGTTTGGTCTCTGGTTATGTGACCCATTCTGTACTGTTTTTCATATCGGTGTTTTGTATTTATGGATTTGAGAATGCTGGGTGTTAGCCAGGGACTGTTCAGTCTCTTAGCTGTCATCTGTTTAGTTTTTTTAGGGCAGTGCTTGTTATAGAGGTATTGGGTCTTTTTTAGAAAATTATTAAAACATTCGTCAATATCTGTATAGATTTCTAGCTCAGTGTGCCAGTCAATGTTTGTTACTGCTGTTGTGAAGTTATTAATGGCTGCCTCATTGTGAAGTCTGAAGGTGACTTTAGTAGTGTCTTGGGGTATTTTACCAAGAGTTATTATGAGGAAAGTAGGGTAGTGGTCTGTGGTATTATCTGTAATTATGCCTGATTTTAAAGGGGATATGGTGTTGGTCCAGATGTGGTTAAGTAGGGAAACACTAGTCTCCGTAACTCTTGTAGGTTTTGTTACTGTTGGTAGCAACATGCAGTTACTCATTGTGTTTGTGAATTCAGTAACGTGTGGATCCTGGTCTTGCAGGAGATTTATATTGAAGTCACCTGAGAGTAGTAAGTGATCTTTGTTCATGCGTGCATCGGTTATCATACTTCCTAGGTTTTGACTAAATTGGCTAATGTTTGATTGTGGAACTCTGTAGATGTTTATCACTGTGAGAGGTTTTTGTAGGTATTTGGATTTGAATTTAGCTATTATATATTCCCCATGTTCATCCCTTGTGCAAGTATTAGTGATACATTCTAGTTGGTCTAAGTAGTATATAGCTGTGCCACCCCCTTGTTGGTCTGGCCTACAGTTGTGTATGGCTGTGTAACCAGGAATGGCATAGACATCTGTAGTATCAAGCTTTAGCCAGGTTTCAGCTAGTGTAATGATGGACATATTGGCATGCAAGGAATTTAGTAATGCTAGGAGGTCATCGTAATGCTTGCTTAAAGATCTGATATTGTAGTTAAAGATAGTTATGTTGTTGTTGGCTCTGAGAAGTGCCTTTGATTGTTCTGTGTAGTAATTACAGTAACTGTTTGAATCATTTAAGTCATTAAATGAGAGGTTGGTATCAGGATCAATGCTTGTAATCATAAGATTTGTAGTGAATCTATAGTTAGAATTAAGTATCAACAA
Organism: Cherax quadricarinatus; assembly: GCF_038502225.1. Classification (NCBI taxonomy): domain Eukaryota; kingdom Metazoa; phylum Arthropoda; class Malacostraca; order Decapoda; family Parastacidae; genus Cherax; species Cherax quadricarinatus. Next base: position 12,462,540 of record NC_091347.1, on the reverse strand, counting down.
AGTAAATATTCTAAAGCTAAAAAAATAGCACCTGAAATTTTTAACAAATGTAAAAATAATGAGCTAAGGTAGTTTTTTAAGCTAAAATAAAGGAGACAATATAAAAGGGACTAAAATAATTTGTGGTGAACAAATAAAGTGATGATCAAATAATGGAGCTTGGGAATATGATAGTAGGTAGTACTTTAAAGGTAATTCTTTAAAGTTAGAATTATAATATAAAATTATAATATAAAAGGGACTAATATAAGTTGTGGTGAACAATAAAGTGGTAATCAAATAATTGCACTAAGGTCTAATATAATGACTTTTGTGGAGTCTATGTTTTGAGCTAGAATGAGCTATAGTACAACTTGATTTAATCTAATAATATAACAATACAAATTAAAAATAGCACCAGTCTCTCACTAGTAATTGCAATATGGTCTAATATAATGAATTTGGTATTGACTATAGTACAACTGAGTTTAATCTAATAATATAAAAAAGGCACAAGACTCTCAATTGTAATTGCACTAAGGTGTTATATAAGTTGTTTACAAGAATTAGAGTATAACTAGATTTAAATTGACAAGATAAAATATACAAGTTAAGGTAGCAAAAGAATAAAAAAAGTAGAAAAAAAAAATATATATATATGAGGTAGTTGGTACTAGTTAGCAAAAGATAGTTAAGGGCCTTGAACAATAATATAATTGAAATATACACTAATTGCACACACAATATAGTCACTAAGATATGAAAACAATCTTAGAGTAGGAATTATAATATAAACTTATAATATAAAAATACAAATTGAAATGGTACTGCAATTGCACTAGAGTCTGGTATATGTTGTTGACAAGATCAAGATTATAACTAGATTTAAATTGACAAAATATAATTCACAATTAAAGTACCAAAAGAATAATAGTAAAAAATAACAAGGGTAATGTCTTGGTTATAATATGATAGTAAGATGGTAGACAGGTACACAGGTACAGAGGCACACAAGTGCACAGGTACACAGGTACAAAGGATAATATAAAGGTTGGAGTTGAATATACAAACTTGAAAATTTGGCAACAAAATGTTATGGGAAGTATAAAATAATGTTTAATGTACAAAAGTAAAATTGACTGGTAGTAAATATGGTGTTTAATAAAATTTTAGTAAGTAATAATGATTACAAAAAGTGAAAAAGTAATGTTTATTTCATTCAATATTGCACTGGTAGTTATACTAGAGGTTATATGGCAGTACAAGGTAATTAAGAGTACTCTAAGATAGTAAATGTGGTATTAAAACAGGTGAAGGTAATTAGACAAGTAATGGTTATTAAATGTCAAAAATGTTAAGAGTAAATTGAAATTATAGTAAAAATGATAATTATTAATTTTAGTAAGTAATATCAATTGATAGTATTTAAAAAAATGAGGTAGTAATATGGACAGAGAAAGTATCAATTCAGCTAATGTTTAAGCAAACAATAGTAAATAAGAAAATTACATAAGGTGACTTATGCTTACTAGTAAAATCACAAAATGAGGTAGTTGATTATTTAATTACTAAGAGATTGTACAATGAAATTTGAACAATAATGGAGCAAAACATACACTACACTACGTAGGCTTTTAGGTTGGACATTGTTTAGTTATTCTCTGTAAGATTAGTATCCCTGAGAAATCGTGATAGATCATTCTCGTTCGTTATTGTGTACAGTTGACCTACATTTGTTTTCCTAACAAGAATTTTCCCATCTCGTGTGAAGCATTGGTGTATTGTGTCATTATTCTCCCGCTTAAGTTTTCTGACTCTATACAGGAGGTTCTGACGTTTTTTGGTAAGACACTCGTTTATGTATACCTCTTTCTTTACTTTAATAGATGCAATAATTAAGTCTTTTTTTCTGTCATGTGAGTGGAATCTAAGCATAACACTTTTTCTACCATGGGATCCTAGTAACCTGGCTTCTTTTATTTCTGACTCTGGTACAATAACACGTGTTTGGTCCTTTATGATCTGCAGAGTAATTTCTTTACTGTTTGTTTGGTTCATATCACTGGGAAAAAGTGGACTGTTAACTATTACGGTGTCCGATAGTTTATCTTGTTCAGTTTTATCTTCTTGGAGAGCAAAGTAGTCACTGAACTGGTTATCTAAGTTGTTCTTCCATTCTTTTACTGCTTCTTCAACCTTTGTATTAAGAGATATTATTTGTTGGGTATGGCTATCTATGACTATTTGGATGGTCTTGTCACAGTTAGTCATTCCTGGTGTTGATAACTTTTGTTCAAGACTGAGGATTTTGTTTTCGAGTTGTCATCCTGGTGTCTTGTTTTGTTAGCGTCTCTCGAAGATTCATATTTTCAATAACTAAGTTGGAATACCTGAGAGACTACTTGGTAGGTTGAATCCGGGGAAGAGAGGGGAGGATGGGCTGGTGGCATCCATGTTTGTTGTCATGATTGTGACCAGCTCTACCTGGAGCTCATTACCTTTGTAAATTCTCATGATTAATGTGTTTATGATTCATTACCTTCGCAATTATTCATGAGTGTGACCAGCTCAACCTGGAGCTCATTACCTTTGTAACTTGGTCATGATTATGACCAGATCTAGTTCATTACCTTTGTAACTTGCTCAGCTATCAAAACTTTGGAGTCCAGTCCCTGGACCAATTATGTACCTCTGTAATCTTTTGACTACCGCCCACAGGATGGGTATGGGGTGCATAATAAACATATTAAACTAACTAACTTGTTATTGTTGTGGTGTCGCCTTGAGCGGTGGTGAGTGGGGTGGTTGCTGGGCCGGCGTCCTCCTGACTACACTTGTTGAATAGTTGATTTTTCGGTGTTTTCTTGCTGGCCTTGGTGCTGTTTCCTCTTAGATTGCGCCTCATAATACTACAGGAATTGTTGTAGTTAAGAAGAAGTTGTAGTTATACAAAGCTTAGGGTTACGTTGTTCGGCTGGCAGCGGGGTGTTGCTTTCGGTTTGTGGGCAGTCTTCCTTCGATCTCTATTATTTTCGATTTGTAGGTTTCACTGTTGGTAATCTTTGGTCATTCTGGGTGCTACGTTGGGTAGTGCAGTTTTGCTTGTAACTAGGTCATCATAGGAGCATTGGTAGCTCTGATAGTTGGAGAAAAGTACGGAGCTTGGAAGTCGCTGCTGCCGCTGCCGCTAACCCGCGGCCGTGGTCAGTTTTACGAGAATATTGTAAAATAAATTACAATATACCTTAACCGAAGTCTTAAACTGGGTTCGTCATCCCTGACTCGTTTTATCATACCAACTTCGTGGGTCAATTTAAAATCTTTGCAAATATCCCAAATCTGAGAATACTTTTAGTGTGGCTGGATGGCCCTTTCATTGCCATTTTACATAAAAAAAATGTCCAAAATTCCAGTATTGTTTTTTGTTCTCGTTTGTCCCTGAAGTGCTAGAACAGCCACAAATCTGATTTTTTCCTTATTTTCATAGCCTTGGTGGCCTGCCTGGAATTCAGTGCTTCCAGTATGGAAGATTGTGATTTTAATGGCGCACCGCCATCAATAGTGAAGAAGAGAGAGAAAGAACAAGCTTTCATTGGGGCAACGTTTCGCTCTGAGTAAAATTTTATTTAGTCATGACTTTTAATACAGTTATGTATATGTTCGAAACGTTGTTCCAGTAAAAATTTGTTCTGCAACGTTTTGTTGTCTTCACCGTGGCATCTTGTATTCACTCCTTCGTTTTAGTTCTGTCTTGGACGATGTCTCCAAATACAAGATTTTCTGAAGAACAAAAAGACACAATACCCTGATTGGAAAAATACGCAAATAACCCGCATATAGGAGAGAGAAAAGCTCACGACGACGTTTCGGTCCAACTTGGACCATTTACAAAGTCACATTGTGTGACTGTGCAGGTTGGTTGTGTATTGTTTCCTGGTCGCGTAGAGCCTCACACTTTATTACTCTGTTTAATTTACTTTTTGCAATAATTTCATTTTATGGCTGTTTTAGACATTATCTGCAAATATCTCATTTAAAAAAATAAGAATGGAACAACACTTCAGTAGGCCTAGTGGCCCCCACTAGGCAGGTCCTGCTCAAAACCACCCACTATATTCCACATATTTGTCCAACCTTTCCCCAACGCTACACAAGCATTTGCTTTAATGCCTCAGATACTAATCAAACTCAGCCCTTTTCACTCATCTCATCGGTTCTAACGGGTTACTGAATCCTCCTATAGGATAATTTCTATTTCTTCTTCCTTTATTTCCTGCTTCATCTCTTGTATTTCCTGTATTCTGGCCGCAGTTAAGTATAGCTTTCACTGGACCTGTTTGAGTCCTCTCTTCAGCTTGTTCGTTTCATTCTGTGTTTTATTTCGTGGTCTGTTTTGTACTGTTAGGGACATTCCGAGTCTCTCGTTTCACAGCCTCTGAGAGACCTCAGCTATTGGTACCGTATTTACATAAGAACATAAGAACATAAGAAAGGAGGAACACTGCAGGAGGCCTGTTGGCCCATACTAGGCAGGTCCTTTACCTGCCTAGGTGTTTTTTTACTTCAGTCTTACGGCTATCTGTGCATAAGATGTCTTGCATTCAGTTTGATACTTCAGAATGGCCTGTGTTACCAAACGCTCAAGCAGAACAAGCTTCTGTTTGGACAACCCCTAGCAGAGGAGGCACTGACAGCCCATAGCAGAGGCAGCATTGACAGCTAATAGCAGAGGCAATACTGACAGCCCCTAGCAGAGGCAGTGCTGAAAGTCCCTAGCAGAGGCAGTACTGGCAGCCCCTAGAAGACGCAGTACTGACAGTCCCTAGCAAAGGCAGTATTGACAGCTCCTAGCAGAAGCAGTACTGACAGACCTTTCATGAGTCAAGAGTCATTTTGACACAGTAAGTCAGGAGTCACTATGATACAGCAAGTCAGGAATCACTATGACTCAGTAAGTCAGGTAGATATACATTATCTTCACTCAGTGAGGCTTCAGTGAACCAGTGAGGCTTCAGTAAACCAGCGAGGCTTCAGTGAACCAGCGAAGATTAAGTGAATCATTGAGGCTTCAGTGAACCATCGAGGCTTCAGTGAATCAGCTGGGTTTCAGGGAAGCACCAGAGAGAACAAGACAGCGTTTCAGAAATTAGTTTCGCCTCAGATATGAATGAATGATGTCCTCCTTAGGGACAGTCCAACTCTATCTACTCGATACCTAATTATATATCTGGTCGACAAAGGTAGACAGCAACACTAGGAAGGAAATTTTTTTCCCAGAGGAAAGCGCTAAATCCACATGCGTCATACGGCACCTGGAAATTCGATATAAATGGCTGTAATCCTAGTAAATAGCAAGCGTCTCCAATTCCTTGGATCAAGAGCCCTTAACCGGATCGAGGTTACAGTACTCTGGGTAATGTTATGCAGGATACAGGAGACCGGTTATAGATTATTGTCGCCCTGTGGTCGCCTACACAGATTATCGTTAAGGTCTCCTGACCAGAGTATTGTTATCTACACAGACTATTGTTGTAGTCTCCTACACAGACTATTTTTGTAGTCTCCTACATAGACTATTGTTGTGGTCTCCTACACAGATTATCGTTATGGTCTCCTGACCAGAGTATTGTTGTTGTCTACATAGACTATTGCTGTGGTTTCCTACACAGACTATTGTTGTGATCTCCTACATAGACTATTGTCATGGTCTCACACACAAACTATTGTTGTGGTCTACACAGATTATTGTTGTAGTCTCCTACATAGACTATTGTTGTGGTCTCCTACATAGACTATTGATGTGGTCTCCTACACAGACTACTGCTGCGGTCTCCTACACAAACTATTGTTGTAGTCTCCTACACAGACTATTGTTGTGGTCTCCTACATAGACTATTGTCATGGTCTCTGACACAAACTATTGTTGTGGTCTACACAGACTATTATTGTGGTCTCCCACACAGACTATTGTTGTGGTCTCCTACACAGACTATTGTTGTGGTCTCCTACATAGACTATTGTCATGGTCTCCGACACAAACTATTGTTGGGGTTTACACAGACTATTATTGTGGTCTTATACACAGACTATTGTTATTACCAGCACAAATTATTTGGCCTCAACGCAGACTGTTTCTGTCCCTCACACAGACTATTTCCTTTGTTCACTACGGAAATTGTTTTGCCACATAAACGGACTATTTTTGTCCCTACACAGAATGATTTGTCCCCTAAACGCACTGTTCTGTCTCTTCGTAACTAATTTCCTCCCTACACATACTATTTTATCCCCTGCACAGACTACTTTCCTACCAACATAGACTATTTTGCCAATTACAAAACATTAGTTTGTCCACAAACACAGACTACTACGTCTGTGCTCCCTGAGCTGATTATTCGTCCAGACAAGAAGACGTAAATTTTATTGACAATGTAACGATATTCGTGGCAATTATTGAAATAATTTGGCAAACCTATTAAATAAATTCCTAAGTTAGCTCACCTGATATTTTAGTGGAAATAAATTTCCATGATTTTCGTTAAGCTGATTAATGGGGTTTAAAAACCTATCGACTACACGAGAGTCATTTTTTAGGCTGCGGTGTCACCTTTTCACGACTCGTCAAGAATATTTTAATTAATATAACTGGAATCAAAGTAAACTGTCAGTGTATATACACTGAGAGACATACACCTCTCAGAGTATATACACTGAGAGACATACACCTCTCAGAGTATATACACTGAGAGACATACCTCTCAGAGTATATACACTGAGAGACATACACCTCTCAGAGTATATACACTGAGAGACATACACCTCTCAGAGTATATACACTGAGAGACATACATCTCTCAGAGTATATATACACTGAGAGACATACACCTCTCAGAGTATATACACTGAGAGACACACCTCTCAGAGTATATACACTGAGAGACATACATCTCTCAGAGTATATACACTGAGAGACATACACCTCTCAGAGTATATACACTGAGAGACACACCTCTCAGAGTATATACACTGAGAGACATACACCTCTCAGAGTATATACACTGAGAGACATACACCTCTCAGAGTATATACACTGAGAGACATACACCTCTCAGAGTATATACACAGAGAGACACACCTCTCAGAGTATATACACTGAGAGACATACACCTCTCACAGTGTATACACTGAGAGACATACACTTCTCAGTGTATACACTGAGAGACATACACTTCTCAGTGTATATACACTGAGAGACATACACTTCTCAGTGTATATACACTGAGAGACATACACTTCTCAGTGTATATACACTGAGAGACATACACTTCTCAGTGTATATACACTGAGAGACATACACTTCTCAGTGTATATACACTGAGAGACATACACTTCTCAGTGTATATACACTAAGAGACATACACCTTTCAGTGTATATACAGTGAGAGACATACACCTCTCAGTGTATATACACTAAGAGACATACACCTTTCAGTGTATATACACTGAGAGACATACACCTCTCAGTGTATACTTGTTCTCTTAGCAATTAATAAAGAGAGGAAATAAAAAGTTTTATTATTATTATTTTTAAACTTTATTAGCAACTTGTACAAATATATTGATATAAAAAATTTAAGCATTTTCACTCGTATAATTTTATACAGTTGTATGACTGAATAAAAACATACAATAACTATACAATATGTACATAATAATACAGTATGTACACTGACATTCAATAACCCGTAAGTCATTATGAAGTAAGACGAGGCTCTCCGAGCCTAGTCTTAGCATTACGAGGCTCCCCGAGCCTAGTCTTAGCATTACGAGGCTCCCCGAGCCTAGTCTTAGCATTACGAGGCTCCCCGAGCCTAGTCTTAACATTACGAGGCTCCCCGAGCCTAGTCTTAGCATTACGAGGCTCCCCGAGCCTTCTCTTAACATTACGAGGTTTCAATACTATTCTGATGAAGAACTTGGCTCTGTGAGTGGTGAGTTTGACGTATACTAGAGCATCCTGGCAGACGTGCGTCTGACGTATACTAGAGCATCCTGGCAGACGTGCGTCTGACGTATACTAGAGCATCCTGGCAGACGTGCGTCTGACGTATACTAGAGCATCCTGGCAGACGTGCGTCTGACGTATACTAGAGCATCCTGGCAGACGTGCGTCTGACGTATACTAGAGCATCCTGGCAGACGTGAGGCTGACGTATACTAGAGCATCCTGGCAGACGTGCGTCTGACGTATACTAGAGCATCCTGGCAGACGTGAGGCTGACGTATACTAGAGCATCCTGGCAGACGTGCGTCTGACGTATACTAGAGCATCCTGGCAGACGTGCGTCTGACGTATACTAGAGCATCCTGGCAGACGTGCGTCTGACGTACCCTAGAGCATCCTGGCAGACGTGCGTCTGACGTACCCTAGAGCATCCTGACAGACGTGCTTCTGACGTACCCTAGAGCATCCTGACAGACGTGCTTCTGACGTACCGTATGTACCATCAGTTCCATAAAGCCACACGAGTTTAGCGCTGCACAAAAAATAATAATAATACAAAAAATGGAAGCTGCAGTGAATAAGTTTCCATTTTTTTTTTATTTGCCAACACTAAAAATATATATTAAAAATTAGAATTATTAAACATTTTTCAGCAGCACACAAAATAAAATAAAATGAAAAAAGAAATGTATATATATATATATATATATATATATATATATATATACATATATATATATATATATATATATATATATATATATATATATATATATACATATACATATATATATATATATATATATATATATATATATATATATATATATATATATATATATATATATATATATATATATATATATATATATAAATGGGGTCCACCTCTGGTGTAAATTGTGGGACCCATAGCCTCGGAGAAGTGGATAAAAAGGCTTCAAGGAAGAATATTTGGATTTCTTATATATATATATATATATATATATATATATATATATATATATATATATATATATATATATATATATATATATATAAATTTGCTTCCCTTCTTGAGATCTGTAGACCTTCTGGTGCTGACTTGAGATTGAGATTTCGGAAACGGAGAATCGAGCCTATACAACTCCCTGTGATTAGTGGCCCTCCTTTACCTCCACATGGGTTTTGCACTTCATTGTGAATGATAGGAAGTCGTCTGGAAATTTATGCACTAAATACAGCGCTAAACCCGGAGGCATCATGCACCACCTGGAGAATGGTAGGTGTTTAGGGCTGGTCCAGTGAAGGTAGGAACAATTCCTTGAGTCAAGACGAACGACCTCTCGCCTGTGGTATGAAAGATCTCTCGTATGATGGACGACCTCTTCCTTGTGGTATAAACGATCCCTCGAGTGATGAACGACCTCTCCTTTGTGGTATGAACGACTTCTCGTGTGATGGATGACCTCGTGTGAAGAACGACCTCTCCCTTGTGGTATGAATGACTCCTTATGTGATGAACGACCTCCATGTGATGGACGACCTCTCCCTTGTGGTGTGAACCACCTCTCGTGTGATAACTTCCCACCCTTTGGTGGACGATCCCTCGTGTAATGAACGACCTCTTATCGTGGTATGAACGACCCAACGTATAATGAACGACCTTCTATCGTGGTATGATCGACCCATCGTGTAATGAACGACCTCTTATCGTGGTATGAACGACCCCTGATGTAATGAACGACCTCTGTGTCGTGCGAGGTCCATCAGCCACACACTTCAGTGAAGACGTGTCTTAAGTTTATCTCCCTCAGTCCACCCAGGCAGGACCTCACTGCTGACTTCACTGATGCTGGAACTAATTGCTGACTCTACTGATGGAGGAATTAACTGCATACTGACTTCATTGGTTGGTTGAACTCCCAGGCTGCTGACTCTGATCTTGACAGGCTCCGCTGCTGACTTCAGTTGCTTACTGAAATGGAAAAGCAAGTATATCGCATGCTAACAAAAGTGACAGGTGGTGTGTGTGTGTGTGTGTGTGTGTGTGTGTGTGTGTGTGTGTGTGTGTGTGTGTGTGTGTGTGTGTGTGTGTGTGTGTGTGTGTTTGACCTCTTAACGTATGGGGGACTCATTTTCGTTATCTGTCCCTTTTAACTGTTGCTATGTGTTGTGATGCGTATTTAACTACCGTTAACTGTTGTTGCGCAATATTTAAACGTTATTACCCGTTGAAGATTTGTTAAATGAATAGATATTCGTGTTTTGGAGGAACCAAAATAAATCAGTGTAAATCGTAAACGATTTAGCAATGTAAATCGTAAACGATTTACATTTTTTCTTAGCACTGTTTACATTGCATTGTTCTGTGTATCTATGTACGCATTACGTCACATTTAGAAAATAAAGGAGTAAACCCGTGTGGGTCAGCGTAACAGCTGGCAAACGCTCGGTCCTGCCGGCTGGTAAACAGAGGATCCGTTTACCAGCCCATACGGGTCTAGGTCTTCAAAAGGAAATAAAAAAATATGCGAAAACTGGAACGAGAGTATATTGTTTACCTGTGTCTATGTTGTGGAGGCTGTAGTCGACCTCCAGTCACACTCGACCCCGTAGTCGACCTCCAGTCACACTCGACCCCGTAGTCGACCTCTAGTCACACTCGATCTTGTAGTCGACTTCCAGTCACACTGGACCTTGTAGTCTACCTCCAGTAAAACACTTGATCATGTAGTCGACCTTTAGTAAAACACTCGACTCTGTAGTCGACCTTCAGTAAAACACTCGACCCTGTGTTAAACCTACTGTTACACTCTTCCCCGTAGTCTACCTCCAGTAAAACACTTGACCTTGTAGTCGACCTCCAGTCACGCTCGACCCTGTAGTCGACATTTAGTAAAACACTCGAACTTGTAGTCAACCTCAAGTAAAATACTCGACCCTGTAGTTGACCTACTCTCACACTCGACCCTGTAGTCGATCTCCGGTAAAACACTCGGCCCTGTAGTCGACCTCCGGTAAAACACTCGATCCTGTAACCGGCCCTCAGTAAAACACGTGACCCTGTAGTCGACCTCCAGTCAAGCACTCGACTCTGTAGTCGACCTCTTGTCACCCTCGACCCTGTAGTCGACCTCAAGTAAAATACTCGATCCTGTAGCTGACTTACTGTCACACTCAACCCTGTAGTCGACCTCCATTCAAACACTCGACCCTGTAGGTGTCCTCCAGTAGAACAGTCGATCAAGCCTGTGGTCGACCTCCTGTTATACTCGACCCTGTAATCGACCTATAGTTAAATACTCGACCCTGTAATCGACCTATAGTTCTATAGTCAACCTCCAACCACACTCGACCCTATAGTCAACCTTCAATCACTCTCGACCCTGTAGTAGACCTCCAGTCACACTCAACCCTGTAGCCGACCTCAAGCTTTCTCACTCTGGATCCCGTAGTCCACCTCTAAATTCTCTCACAAGACCCAGTAGTCGACCTCCAAGTTCTCTCTCACAAGACCCAGTAGTCGACCTCCAAGTTCTCTCTCACAAGACCCAGTAGTCGACCTCCAAGTTCTCTCCCTCACAAGACCCAGTATTCGACCTCCAAGTTCTCTCTCACAAGACCCAGTAGTCGACCTCCAAGTTCTCTTTCACAAGACCCAGTAGTCGACCTCTAGGTTCTCTCTCTCAAGACCCAGTAGTCGACCTCTAGGTTCTCTCTCACAAGACCCAGTAGTCGACCTCTAGGTAATCTCTCACAAGACCCAGTAGTCGACCTCTAGGTTCTCTCTCACAAGACCCAGTAGGTGACCTCCAAGTTCTCTTTAACAAGACTCAGTAGTCGACCTCCAAGTTCTCTTTCACAAGACCCAGTAGTCGACCTCCAATTTATCTTGGACATGACCCTGTATCGACCTTTATTTCTTAATACAAGACGCTGTATTCGACCTCCAAGTTTTCTCGCAATAGTCCCTACAGTCGACCTCCAGTTTCTTGCACAGGTTTCCATAGTTGACATCTAAGTTTTCTTTTGCTAGACCCAGTAATCGACCTCCAAGCTCTCTGTCTCTCAAAAACTGTCCTGGAGATTGATGTGACTTGGAGGTTCTCACGATAACTTGTACTTGGCTTGAAGGTTCTCACTCAGTGTGACCTCCAGCTTCACTGGAGGTTCTCACGATGACCTCTAGTCAGCCTGGACGATTTTCGTTAAAACTCTTGTAATTAGCTTGTAACCTCCCTGTTACGGCTCCCTGTTACAGGTCCCTGTTACAGTTCCTTGTTACAGCTCCCTGTTACAGGTCCTTGTTACAGCTCCCTGATATAGCTCCCTGTTACAGGGAGCTATAACAATATTCTGAGTTCCGACTGGTGTCTTCTTCCTCGTCTTCCTGTTACAGCAATATTCCTTATCGTTGTCGTCAAAGTATTACCAGCTTGAGTTATGGGGAATCCCACGATGATCGACCTATTAGAATTACAATGAATTAGAATATTCTCAAGACTGGCAGAGACGATATGTTAAGTTACAGAAATGTTAAAATAAACTTTTATGTCATGAGATGTAAATTCTATATGGCTGGAGAAAGTTACAAGGCACTTACTGCTTGTGTGGAAGTGATCTGATAGCACTTGTCACTATTTAACATATTACGAAAGGAGTTTTATCATTTTTATTTTAAGAGTTGCAACAGGAAAATCACCAACAGGAAAGCTTACCATTACCAACTTTTAACTCCACCAACCTTTCTCATCTCTTACTCTCTCCTTATTAACCCCCCTCCCTCTCTCTTACTCTCACCTTATTAACCCCTTCCCTCTCTCTTACTCTCACCTTATTAGCCCCCCTCCCTCTCTCTTACTCTCACCTTATTAACCCCCTCACTCTCTCTTACTCTCACCTTATTAACCCCCTCCCTCCTTACTCTCTCTTCTCTCTTACTCTTACCTTAAGCCTCACTCTCTCTTACTCTTACCTTATTAACCCCCTCCCTCTCTCTTACTCTTACCTTATCAGCCCCCTCCCTCTCTCTTACTCTCACCTTATTAACCTCCTCCCTCTCTCTTACTCTTACCTTATTAGCCCCCTCCCTCTCTCTTACTCTCGCCTTAATAACCCCCTCCCTCGCTCTTACTCGAACCTTAATAACCCCCTCCCTCGCTCTTACTCTCACCTTAATAACCCCCTCCCTCTCTCTTACTCTCACCTTAATAACCCCCTCCCTCTCTCTTACTCTCACCTTAATAACCCCCCTCCCTCTCTCTCTTATTCTCACCTTATTAACCCCCTCCCTCTCTCTTACTTTTACTTCACCAACCTCTCCCTCTCACCTTACCAACCTCTCAATCTGACCTCACCAACACCTCACCTGAGCTGTGTGTTGTGAGGGCAGGTGGCCTGGTGTGGTGCAGGGTCTGGCTAAGACCCTCCCCCAGGTGTCCCGCCTCACACCTGGGGGAGATGGTGATGGTGGTGGTGGTGACACCCACCATGACGACCCTCAGCATCACGGGGGAAAAGAAACAAGTTAGTACAAACAAAAATATGTTTTAAATCGTAGTTTGTCGTCCCAGCACACACGATGACAGCATTAAAAAATGACGTTGAATAATTCAATCGTTCGCCTAACTTCTTAGACCTAATAAATAAACCTGATAAACAATACACAAATAACCCGCACATAAAAGAGAGAAGCTTACGACGACGTTTTGGTCCGACTTAGACCAGTGTGACTTTGTAAATGATCCAAGTCGGACCGAAACGTCATCGTAAGCTTCTCTCTTTTATGTTCGGGTTATTTGTGTATCGTTCCAGTCACGGTATTGTGCCTTATTATGTTATTTAATAAAAAATAGGGCCACAGAACAGTGGTTGGAGCAAGTTATAACTCGCCTTCATGAGAAACTTTGCAAAAGAAACCATCAGCGGGAAGACGTTTCAATCCCTGGGAATCTTTAAAATGATTTGATGAAGATCTTAACATGTCGATACGTCGTCTGTAGTGCCTTTTATAAACTACTGTGGCAGCAGTACGCTATTTTCTGTCACCTCTCCTTCAAATTAGAAGTGTAAACGAGACAATATTTCGATCCGTTCTGGATGATTATCATGTAAAAAGCCAGAAAGTTAAGCTCGATCGCTAGGGCAGTCAGTTCGTACGCTGAGATCCGGAGTTGGAATCCCTGGTACGGCTGGAAAATATTAGGACGTGTTTGCATAAGACACCTGCTATCCATGTTAACTCATCAGTGTGTTAGGTAAGACACATATGCAACAGTTAGGTATCTTTATTATGAAACGTTTCGCCTACACAGTAGGCTTCTTCAGTCAAGTACAGAAAAGTTGATAGAAGCAGAAGATACTTGAAGACGAAGATACCTAACTGTTGCATATGTGTCTTACCTAACAACCTGTCGGTATTTTATACCATTTTAATGTTTAACTCATCAGTATAAAATGGGTACCTGGGTGTTGTTAGGTAAGACACATATGCAACAGTTAGACAACTTTATTCCGAAACGTTTCGCCTACACAGTAGGCTTCTTCAGTCGAATACAGAAAGTAGGCAGGAACAGTAGAGATGTGAAGACGATGTAATCAGTCCATCACCCTTAAAGTCGTAGAATTTGAGGTTGTCAGTCCCTCAGCCTGGAGAAGTTCAGTTCCAAAGTCAGGTGTTAGTCGCCGCCTGGTGTGGGTCGCATCACGGGACTAAATTGATCCAATTTGCCCAAAATGCTCTGTATGAGAAGGGGCTTTCTATATACCTTTCATATACCTTTGAAGAGTTTCGAGAGTTTCGCTACTCTCGGAGCCCGGCCATGGGCCAGGCTCGTCTGGTGCTTGCCTGGTCAACCAAGCTGTTGCTGCTGGAGGCCTGCTGAAACCACATATCTATCACAGCCTGGTTGATCTGGCACCTACCTGGAGTCTACCTGGAGGGCATTCCGGGGATCAACGCCCCCGTGGCCCGGTCCACGACCAGGCCTCCTGGTGGATCAGGGCCTGATCAACGAGGCTGTTACTGCTGGCCGCACGCAATCCAACGTACGAACCACAGCCCGGCTGATCCGGCACCGACTTTAGGTATCTGTCCAGCTCCCTCTTGAAGACAACCAGGGGTCTTCCCGTAATGCCCCTTATTGCTGGTGGGAAGATATTTGCTGGCGAAGATACTTGTCCAGTTTCTTCTTGAAGGCTTCTACACTTGTTCCAGCCGTGTTTCTGATATCTTCTGGTAAGATGTTGAATAATCTGGGACCCCGGATGTTGATACAGTGTTCTCTTATTGTCCCCACCGCACTCCTGCTCCTCACTGGGTTTATTTTACACTCCCTCCCATATCTCTCACTTCAGTATGTTATGGAAGTGTGCAGATTTGGGACCAGGACCTCGAGTACTTTCCAGGTATAATTTATCATAAGAACATAAGAACATAAGAAAGAAGGAACACTGCAACAGGCCTAATGACCCATGCGGAGTAGGTCCATTCCCCCCCCCCGGATTAGTCCAATGACCCACCCTTCCCGGGTTAGCCCAATGACCCACCCAGTCTGGTCACCTCCACTCAAGGAAGATGGAAGTAAATGGTATAAAATACCGACACAATGGAAATATAAACACATATGCAGTATAATGTTATCCTTTATTGACAACGTTTCGCCCACACAGTGGGCTTTTTCAAGTCACAAACAGATCTACCGGGGGTGGAAGGTACGCGAGTATTTATAGTCAGGTTCAGAATGTTGAGGTCAGGTGGAGAATGCTGCATCTGATGATGTACCGAGTGGGGTTATAGTGTCTAAAATCTTGGGTAGCTTGGAAGGGAGATTGGGTAAGTTTGTGAGCAGACCTTCTGCAGTGTTCTTCCATTCCTATGTTCTTATGTGGGATAGCGATGGAGAAAATACTCGCGTACCTTCCACCCCAGGTAGTTCTTTGAACCATTCATCTACAGATCTGTTTGTGACTTGAAAAAGCCCACTGTGTGGGCGAAACGTTGTCAATAAAGGATCACATTATACTGCATATGTGATTATATTTCCACTCAAGGAAGGAGCACGGCACCAGACCCAGCAGCACAAGCTAGTCAGGTCCAACTCACACCCACCCACACCCACTCATGTATTTATCTAACCTATTTTTAAAACTACACAACGTTTTAGCCTCAATAACTGTACTCGGGAGTTTGTTCCACTCATCCACGACTCTATTACCAAACCAGTGCTTTCCTATATCCTTCCTGAATCTGATTTTTTCCAACTTGAAATCATTGCTGCGAGTCCTGTCTTGGCTGGAAATTTTCAGCACGATATTTACATCCCCTTTATTTATTCCTGTTTTCCATTTATACACCTCGATCATATCCCCCCTAATTCTACGCCTTTCGAAAGAGTGCAGATTCAGGGCCCTCTTCATATGGAAGATTTCTGATACATAGGATCATCTTTGTCATCCCCCTCTATACGTTTTCCAGAGCATTTATGTCCATTCTGTTGTTAGGTAAGACACATATGCAACAGTTAGGTATCTTTATTTCAAACGTTTCGCCTACACAGTAGGCTTCTTCAGTCGAGTGCAGAAAAGTTGATAGAAGCAGAAGAGACTTGAAGACGATGTAATCAGTCCATCACCCTTAAAGTTTTGAGGTGGTCAGTCCCTCAGACTGGAGAAGAGCATTGTTCCATAGTCTGAAACAATATGGAGTTGAAGTATGTATGTATAATGTTCGCCAAGACCATAGTCCTGGCACGGGTCCCAATCTTGCGATGACCCATCTCTGGCTCCCGATGGAGAAAGGTTTCCACAATGATGCGACGCATGCCGCTCAAGCGCCCCTCTGGTCAGTTCAACTGGTGCATCTCATAAGCGACACCATATGTAACTATGGACACTAGCGAGGAGGAGGAGGATATGTCATTATTACAGGTAACAGCTTGTCTGGTTCGTTGACCCCTTGGTACACTAGTGTGGCCGCAGTCATCTCTGGGTCCTCTTCGGGAGGGAATATCACCCCTAGTTGCCTGCGGAGTGTCTCAGTAGCTTCGCACTCTAGAAGATAGTGTGCTAGGGGCCGATGGACAACGTGCTGACAGCACTGGCACATCTCCTCCTCAGCCTTGTCTACCATCATCTTGTGGGAGTTGAAGTGACAGGATGGAGCCTTATATAGCGCCAGGAGGTGAGACGTAGGTCACTAGTAGAACGCAGATGTTGTTAGGTCAGGTCCCTCTCAAATCCAGCCGTTCTCACTAGTAGAGGTTGTCGAAGTTGATTTCAGGTCTGCACCAAGATATCCATTCTGTAATACGGTGACCAGAACTGAGCAGTATAGTCTAAATGAGGCCTAACCAAGGATATATAGAGTTGAAGAACAACCTGAGGACTTCTATTATTTATACTTCTAGATATGAAGCCAAGAATTCTGTTAGCTTTATTGCGAACATTAATGCACTGTTGTCTTGGTTTTAGATTACTGCTAACCAGAACTCCCAAATCCTTTTCGCAATCAGGAGTATTAAGATCTACATTATTTAGTTTATATGTGGCATGGTTATTTAACTGTCCAACATTTAGAACTTTGCATTTGTCTATATTAAACTGCATCTGCCACTTCTCCGATCATTGAGTACATGTTCAAGATTTGAAGGAGCTCCCAGTAATTTAAGTGCTTTACTGGCTCAATGTGAGCCGTAAACGATCTCTGTATTTGTTCCAGCTCTGATATTTATCCTGCTTATAACAGGGCCGTCAGTACTGAGCAATATTCTAAATGAAGAGGCACTAGCGATTTGAAGTGTCACCATCGGCATTATTTCCCTTGTTTTGAAAGTTCTCAATACTCACCCCGTCATCTTCCTGGCTGTCGTGATCTTTGTCTTGTTATGGTCATTAAAAGAAAGGTCTGCTGACATAATTATTCCCAGGTCTTTTACGTGTTCCTTTCGTTCTATTTGGTGACCTTCTTGAGTTTTGCATATAGTGTTCCTTTTGAGTTCTTCATTCTTTTCATACCTAAGCAGCTGGAACTTATCACCATTGA
Source organism: Cherax quadricarinatus (assembly GCF_038502225.1). Lineage (NCBI taxonomy): Eukaryota > Metazoa > Arthropoda > Malacostraca > Decapoda > Parastacidae > Cherax > Cherax quadricarinatus. Next base: position 12,444,535 of record NC_091347.1, on the reverse strand, counting down.
AAGTCATGTTGTTCTCCACTGCCCACTGGAAAACCCTGTTTATGTCTTCCTGGAATTTTTCAGTGTCCTCTACCGTACTGACTTTCATGCTTATTTTAGTGTCATCTGCAAATGATGATACCAAAGTGTGACGAGTGTTTTTATCTATGTCTGCTATGAGGATGAGAAACAGCAGAGGTGCCAGGACAGTGCCTTGGGGCACTGAGCTTTTGACCTCGCTGATGCTGGATCTTGCTCTGCCCGCTAGTACTTTTTGTGTTCTGTGTGTTAGGAACCCGAAAATTCATCTTCCTACCTTCCCCATAGCCCTCATTTTGTGCGCTATCACTCCATAATCACATTTGTCAAACGCTTTTGCAAAATCTGTGTAAATCACATCTGCGTTCAGGTCGTCTTCCAAGGCCTCCGTAATTCTGTCATAATGGTTCAGCAGCTGTGACAGACATGATCGTCCTGCTCTAAAACCATGCTGGCTCGGGTTATGCTGGTTGTGCTGCTCCATGAAATTTGTAATCTGCCGTCTCATCACTCTTTAGAATAGTAGTATGTCATTGATGTCTGCTAGGCCAGTGTACCTTGTACATGTACTTGTGGAAATAATAAAAATAATAATGATAATAATAATAATAATAATAATAATAATAATAATAATAATAATAATAATAATTATTATTATTATTATTATTATTATTATTATTATTATTATTATTATTATTATTATTATTATTATTATTATTATTATTATTATTATTATTAGGCTTCTTCAATCCGATACAGAGAATAACGGTGAAAGGTCAGGGAAAGAATGAGTTAATCAGTCCCTGAACCTTGGAAACGATGTGTTCGGCCCATTAATCTTGAGAAAAGTGTGCTTGAAAAGGCACGAATCAACGAAAAGCCTGTTTTAAGATTCATACTAGCAATGTTGCATACCAGAACTGACCGGTGTTAAGATTCATACTAGCAACGTTGCATACCAGAACTGACCGGTGCTAAGATTCATACTAGCAATGTTGCATACCAGAACTGACCGGTGTTAAGATTCATACTAGCAATGTTGCATACCAGAACTGAACGGTGCTAAGATTCATACTAGCAACGTTGCATACCAGAACTGACCGGTGTTAAGATTCATACTAGCAATGTTGCATACCAGAACTGACGCAACAAGACGGTAAGCATAGTCTCCTAAAATGCTGTGTGGACGCCTACGTCAAAGAAGGAACACTTGTCCATCTGCCAGGTGATGCACACCAAAACAACGCGGGATCTATACCAGCATGCGACTATCCTTATTTGTTTACCCTTCCTCCTGCACAGGTCGAGGCTGTTGGTAGTGACAGCACTTTGAACACTTATTTTAGTTTTCAGATCTGTCAATAAAACAACATCCGTTCCACCGGTACAGAAGAGAGTGAGAAGAACAGGAAATGGAGTAGACGCTTGAGGAACAAGAAATAGAGTTAACGCTTGAGAAACTGGTGGGAGCAGAAATGTGAATTAAACTAATACAAAGTGTAATACTCGGATTAATAAAACATATAATATGAAGAAGTGGAAATATATTACTAAGGTTCGACAAATTAAAACAACAATGAAGGTAAATTGGCAGGTATTCTCGATGGACAAATAAAATGAATTTTAGAGCGAGACAAAACCATTGACACGAGACTAGGCAGAGTATATGAAAGTAGGAGGATTGCCAAGACGAAAGAATAAACCGCAAAAGGAAGGAAATTGCGGAATGGAGAGACTGGGGTAAAAAAAATGAAGAGTCAGTCACAGAGCGGTGGACATGAAAATCTAGGAAATGAGATGGGAAGTAAGATTCCCATTCAGCCTTAAACTTGATGGATGGAGCAATGTTCTTAAAGATCGACAAAAACGGACTGGAGGAGATTGAAGAGTTAGAAGGACAGAGAGTGGAAACACTAGGATGATTCTGTCTCAGGCTTAGTGTCTCATGTCCTTGCCTCTCCCACTACACTGTCAAGTGCTGTCATTTTCAATAGACGGGTGTCTGAGCAACACCTTGGCTGTCTTCTCTCTTACCGCTGCCCTGACTTGATTTCCGGCTTTTTTCTTCTCCTCTTTGTGACTTGACGTTCTAGGATAGTCCAAAACGTCGCCAGGATTATAAACTACGTTAATAGTACCCATACGAGCTTAGTGAGTTTTGTAAATATAATAATAATAATAATAATAATAATAATAATAAATAAATAAATAAATAATAATAATAATAATAATAATAATAAAAATAATAATAATAATAATAATAATAATAATAATAATAATAATAATAATAATAATAATAATAAATAAAAATAATAATAAATAATAATAATAATAATAATAATAATTAATAAAAATAAAAATAATAATAATAATAATAATAATAATAATTAATAAAAATAATAATAAATAAAAATAATAATAATAATAATAATAATAATAATAATAATAATAATAATAATAATAATAATAATAATAAATAAAAATAATAATCAATAAAAATAATAATAATAATAATAATAATAATAATAATAATAATAATAATAATAATAATAATAATAATAATAATAATAATAATAATAATAATCTACAGTATCTTAGATGTATATTTTTTAATAAAGAATAGATACCGAGGTTCGTGCAGTCTAATGGCCCTGTCTGTCTTAGAACTTGTGCGTAGTATCGCAATAACAAAATTGATTTTAGGTGTAAAATATACACTGTAGAACACTCACAGAGGGTGGAAGGAGGGCAGGCACGTGGGCGTACGTGTAGCGATCTGAGGGCAGCACGGTAGCTGCTGGCACCGAGGGTAGCACGGTAACTGCTGGCACCGAAGGCAGGACGGTAGATGTTGGCACCATCTCCACCTCACAGCACCTGCAGGTCTCCTGAAGGGGAATGATGTCGGGGTCTGCATCACTCTCCGACTCTTCCTGTGAGTGGTGAAGCCGAGGTCAGGGGTTAGGTGCTGTCTGTCGCGTTACTCTGTCTATGACTTGGCAAAGTTCAGTCTAGAGTGAGGGGTGAGTCAGGCTACCACAGTAGAGTTTCTGTTCCGTGAATAGCGAGCTAGGGAACCCAAAATTATAACTATCGTAATCTCTGAAAACATCAGTGTTTTCCATTGGATTTTCCTTTTCTCGAATTAAGAAGTTATTTTGTATCTCATAGAATACAAATAAATTTTTCAGATTCTGTCACTCCTTACACATTTATAATTTAATAATACAGTCTCTCCTCAATCAATGACGGAGTTACGTTGCTAAGATCACGTCTTTAAGTGAATTCGTCGCTAAGTGAGGAGTATGTTATAATGGTAGTGGGTGTGTGTCAAGCATCTTAGATATTGTTTTAATGTTGCCTTTGCTCCATTTATAACATTTCTGGTATATTTTTAAATGTTTATTCAGTAGTGTACTGTATATTGAAATAAACAAACTAGAGGAAATCAGCTCTAATATACATTATTTAGGTATAAATACTGGTCATACAGCCAGTCATAAGTAAAAATAATTATAACGCTTCTACTAGTAATAATAATGGTCTAGTAAAAGGACACAAGTGCAACTAATGTGACATTTATTGTGGCAACGTTTCGCTCTCCAGGAGCTTTATCAAGCGAAACGTTGCCACAATAAATGTCACATTAGTTGCACTTGTGTCCTTTTACTTTACATATTGTCGGTAATTCTACCAACTTTATTACAATAATGGTCTACATAGAATGAACGGTCGTGTATAATAGAAGCTTGATGTTGACTGTGTCTACCAGTACTCTGGTGCTCACCGTTACATCTCTCTCAAGGCAGGTAGTGTGGTGTTCTGGTGTTAGTACTGGTGAGCTGTGACTTCGCCTGGGTGAATTGCTGCTCCCTCCCAGGTTCTCCGTGGTGCTGATGTGGTGGAGCGTGTCAGCCAGTGGACGAGGCTGAGGCGCTCTGTTTCTGCGGAAAGTAATGAAGAGCAGCAGGAGGATCACCAGCAACACCAGGCCTGAGCCCACGCCTAGCACGCCCATGATGAAGGAAGGAAGTGCCAGCGCCTCCAGGAAGGCCCCGCCTCCATCACCCACTGCTGCTACTCCTTCGCTGCCCACACCATTTTTGCCCCCGTCTCGGACCTCTGCCTCCAGAGGGCCGTCTGTGTGGCCAACAAAAACCATTATTTTTTGTCAATACTCATTTATATGTCCGTGGCCGTAATGTCTTAAACCCGTGGGAGTTTTTACCTTAATTTTCAATATTAACCTCTATAATAATGTATCATAAGAACTAAACCATCCAGGGTGTGCTAGGCGAGCGCCGCACACCCACCAAAGATGGCAATTTCATCATAAATATTAAGCTTACTTAATAATACAATCATCGATCATAATGGGATACTAATTTTTCTGTCCCCTGTCATGAAATATTGTGGCAGTTGTTGTAAGACAGCAGTGCGCACCCCACAGCTAGTTGTATCATGCACTGCACACCCCACAGCTAGTTGTATCATGCACTGCACACCCCACAGCTAGTTGTATCATGCACTGCACACCCCACAGCTAGTTGTATCATGCACTGCACACCCCACAGCTAGTTGTATCATGCACTGCGCACCCCACAGCTAGTTGTATCATGCACTGCACACCCCACAGCTAGTTGTATCATGCACTGCGCACCCCACAGCTAGTTGTATCATGCACTGCGCACCCCACAGCTAGTTGTATCATGCACTGCACACCCCACAGCTAGTTGTATCATGCACTGCACACCCCACAGCTAGTTGTATCATGCACTGCACACCCCACAGCTAGTTGTATCATGCACTGCACACCCCACAGCTGGTTGTATCATGCACTGCATACCCCACAGCTGGTTGTATCATGCACTGCATACCCCACAGCTAGTTGTATCATGCACTGCATACCCCACAGCTAGTTGTATCATGCACTGCACACCCCACAGCTAGTTGTATCATGCACAGCGCACCCCACAGCTGGTTGTATCATGCACTGCACACCCCACAGCTGGTTGTATCATGCACTGCATACCCCACAGCTGGTTGTATCATGCACTGCACACCCCACAGCTGGTTGTATCATGCACTGCACACCCCACAGCTGGTTGTATCATGCACTGCACACCCCACAGCTGGTTGTATCATGCACTGCACACCCCACAGCTGGTTGTATCATGCACTGCATACCCCACAGCTGGTTGTATCATGCACTGCACACCCCACAGCTGGTTGTATCATGCACTGCACACCCCACAGCTGGTTGTATCATGCACTGCACACCCCACAGCTGGTTGTATCATGCACTGCACACCCCACAGCTGGTTGTATCATGCACTGCACACCCCACAGCTGGTTGTATCATGCACTGCATACCCCACAGCTGGTTGTATCATGCACTGCACACCCCACAGCTGGTTGTATCATGCACTGCACACCCCACAGCTAGTTGTATCATGCACTGCACACCCCACAGCTGGTTGTATCATGCACTGCACACCCCACAGCTAGTTGTACATGCACTGCGCACCCCACAGCTAGTTGTATCATGCACTGCACACCCCATAGCTAGTTGTATCATGCACTGCACACCCCACAGCTAGTTGTATCATGCACTGCACATTCCTCAGCTAGTTGCAACATGCACTGCACACCCCACAGCTAGTTGTATCATGCACTGCGCACCCCACAGATAGTTGTATCATGCACTGCACACCCCATAGCTAGTTGTATCATGCACTGCACACCCCACAACTAGTTGTATCATGCACTGCACACCCCACAGCTGGTTGTATCATGCACTGCACACCCCACAGCTACTTGTATCATGCCCTGCACACCCCACATCTAGTTGTATCATGCACTGCACACCCCACAGCTGGTTGTATCATGCACTGCACACCCCACAGCTAGTTGTATCATGCACTACACACCCCATAGCTGGTTGTATCATGCACTGCACACCCCACAGCTAGTTGTATCATGCACTCTGCACCCCACAGCTAGTAGTATCATGCGCAGCGCACCCCACAGCCAGTTGTATCATGCACTGCACACTTCACAGCTGGTTGTATCATGCACAGCGCACCCCACAGCTGGTTGTATCATGCACAGCGCACCCCACAGCTGGTTGTATCATGCACAGCGCACCCCACAGCTAGTTGTATCATGCACAGCGCATCCCACAGCTAGTTGTATCATGCATAGCGCACCCCACAGCTAGTTGTATCATGCACAGCGCACCCCACAGCTAGTTGTATCATGCACAGCGCACCCCACAGCTGGTTGTATCATACACAGTGCACCCCACAGCTAGTTGTAACATACACTGCACACCCCACAGCTAGTTGTATCATGCACTGCACACCCCACAACTAGTTGTATCATGCACTGCACACCCCACAGCTAGTTGTATCATGCACTGCACACCCCACAGCTAGTTGTATCATGCACAGCGCACCCCACAGCTAGTTGTATCATGCACTGCACACCCCACAGCTGGTTGTATCATGCACTGCACACCCCACAGCTAGTTGTATCATGCACTGCACACCCCACAGCTAGTTGTATCATGCACAGCGCACCCCACAGCCAGTTGTATCATGCACAGCGCACCCCACAGCCAGTTGTATCATGCACAGCGCACCCCACAGCTAGTTGTATCATGCACTGCACACCCCACAGCTAGATCTATCATGCACAGCGCACCCCACAGCTAGTTGTATCATGCACAGCGCACCCCACAGCCAGTTGTGTCATGCACTGCGCACCCCACAGCCAGTTGTATCATGCACTGCGCATCCCACAGCTAGTTGTATCATGCACTGCGCACCCCACAGCTAGTTGTATCATGCGCAGAGCACCCCACAGCCAGTTGTATCATGCACTGCACACTTCACAGCTGGTTGTATCATGCACAGCGCACACCACAGCTAGTTGTATCATGCACAGCGCACCCCACAGCTAGTTGTATCATGCACTGCACACCCCACAGCTGGTTGTATCATGCACAGCGCACCCCACAGCTGGTTGTATCATGCACTGCACACCCCACAGCTGGTTGTATCATGCACAGCGCACCCCACAGCTGGTTGTATCGTGCACAGCGCACCCCACAGCTAGTTGTATCATGCACAGCGCACCCCACAGCTAGTTGTATCATGCACAGCGCACCCCACAGCTAGTTGTATCATGCACAGCGCATCCCACAGCAAGTTGTATCATGCACAGCGCATCCCACAGCAAGTTGTATCATGCACAGCGCATCCACAGCTAGTTGTATCATGCACAGCGCACCCCACAGCTGGTTGTATCATGCACAGCGCACCCCACAGCTAGTTGTATCATGCACAGCGCACCCCACAGCTAGTTGTATCATGCACAGTGCACCCCACAGCTAGTTGTATCATGCACAGCGCACCCCACAGCTAGTTGTATCATGCACAGCGCACCCCACAGCTAGTTGTATCATGCACAGTGCACCCCACAGCTAGTTGTATCATGCACAGCGCACCCCACAGCTAGTTGTATCATGCACAGCGCACCCCACAGCTAGTTGTATCATGCACAGTGCACCCCACAGCTAGTTGTATCATGCACAGTGCACCCCACAGCTAGTTGTATCATGCACAGCGCAACCACAGCTAGTTGTATCATGCACAGCGCACCCCACAGCTAGTTGTATCATGCACAGCGCACCCCACAGCTAGTTGTATCATGCACAGCGCACCCCACAGCTAGTTGTATCATGCACAGCGCATCCACAGCTAGTTGTATCATGCACAGCGCACCCCACAGCTAGTTGTATCATACACAGTGCACCCCACAGCTAGTTGTATCATGCACAGCGCACCCCACAGCTGGTTGTATCATGCACAGCGCATCCCACAGCTAGTTGTATCATGCACAGCGCATCCCACAGCTAGTTGTATCATGCACAGCGCATCCCACAGCTAGTTGTATCATGCACAGCGCACCCCACAGCTAGTTGCATCATGCACAGCGCACCCCACAGCTAGTTGTATCATACACAGTGCACCCCACAGCTAGTTGTATCATACACAGTGCACCCCACAGCTAGTTGTATCATACACAGTGCACCCCACAGCTAGTTGTATCATGCACAGCGCACCCCACAGCTAGTTGTATCATACACAGTGCACCCCACAGCTAGTTGTTTCATACACAGTGCACCCCACAGCTAGTTGTATCATACACAGTGCACCCCACAGCTAGTTGTATCATGCACAGTGCACCCCACAGCTAGTTGTATCATGCACAGTGCACCCCACAGCTAGTTGTATCATACACAGTGCACCCCACAGCTAGTTGTATCATGCACAGTGCACCCCACAGCTAGTTGTATCATGCACAGTGCACCCCACAGCTAGTTGTATCATGCACAGTGCACCCCACAGCTAGTTGTATCATACACAGTGCACCCCACAGCTAGTTGTATCATACACAGTGCACCCCACAGCTAGTTGTATCATACACAGTGCACCCCACAGCTAGTTGTATCATGCACAGTGCACCCCACAGTTAGTTGTATCATGCACAGTGCACCCCACAGCTAGTTGTATCATACACAGTGCACCCCACAGCTAGTTGTATCATGCACAGTGCACCCCACAGCTAGTTGTATCATACACAGCGCACCCCACAGCTAGTTGTATCATGCACAGCGCACCCCACAGCTAGTTGTATCATGCACAGCGCACCCCACAGCTAGTTGTATCATGCACAGTGCACCCCACAGCTAGTTGTATCATGCACAGTGCACCCCACAGCTAGTTGTATCATGCACAGTGCACCCCACAGCTAGTTGTATCATACACAGTGCACCCCACAGCTAGTTGTATCATACACAGTGCACCCCACAGCTAGTTGTATCATGCACAGCGCACCCCACAGCTAGTTGTATCATGCACAGCGCATCCCACAGCTAGTTGTATCATGCACAGCGCACCCCACAGCTAGTTGTATCATGCCCACCGTGACAATACCCCAGCATACACCACTCTCACACTGGGTCTGGGTCTCACTACCGACATCACTGAACACGAAACATCAACAGAACAAGTCTGTACTAAAACAACTTTCCGCTTTAAATAGAACTTTATTAGCTCACAACGTGTAAAAACTTTGCACAGATTTATATTCATTTTTTTCAGTATCAGGGATTTGATTCCTTGACTTGGATGATAAGAATCGCGACTGTCACCACTAGCCAGCAGTAGCAGCCTGGTTGATCAGGCTGCTAATGCTGGCTCCACCATGAGGCCTGGTCACAGACCGGGCCGCGGGGGCGTTGACCCCCGGAACTCTCTCTCTCCAGGTAAACTAAACCGTCGCACTTGACAGGTTCAACACAGAGCAAAACGTTGTCCCAGGAAAGGCTTGTTCTATTAAATGTTTCTTTATCTTCAGTATCTAACATACCGTATTTTCGGGCATATAAGACGCACGATAGAAGTATCATAACGGTAAATCAGTAATAATATTCAAGGATTAATTACCTTCTTACTTTACGCTAAAGCGTAACACAGAGCCTATCTTTGACCCTGACCTTGAGCATAAAAGGCGCAGGGTGATATTCCAAGACTTTTTTGCGGGAAAAAAGGCGCGCCTTATATGCCGAAAAATACTGTATTTAAGTTGCAACACCTATGTTCCTAGTTTAGTGTGAGAAACAAGGTGATTAAGCTCTTTAGCGTGAAGAGAAATAGTCATTAAATTCTGTTTTACAAGGGATACGAACTGTCGTTTGACTATTTAGTAACCAGACACTTACCATGCAGCTGGTAGACAGAGCCGTTAGTGCCAATGCTACTGACGGTGAGATGGGTGGCACTGCTGGTACCCTTATCGTTGACGGCAGTGATGATCAGCTGGTACTTACTTTCCATCCTTAACCCCTCTACCTGTGGACCACAGTGCCAAGATATTAGCTCTATTCTCATTTCACCACCTGAGAGCGAATATTTTATTACCAGCTGGTGTCCCCCTTCACCCGTGAGCGGATATGGTACCACCAGCTGGTGTTTAGGCCCACCTGCGGGTGGGTGTTATAATTCCATCTGGTCTTCCTCTGAGCACTGAATCCCTCTCTGTCAGAGCACAAGCAACACAAACAACACATCCAGTATTCAAATATCCGTCATACATATGTATATCCAGACCCCTTCTATTTTGATTGTATATTTCCATCTCTCGTGCATATGTATGTATATTCGTATATTTGAGATTATTGTATGTGTGTATATTCGAACATTTGATACATTTCACATGTAATTGTATGTCTGGCATGGCAGTCCAGACACAAGTTATCACACACACAATATATATTTGTGCCTTTATATATATATATATATATATATATATATATATATATATATATATATATATATATATATATATATATATATATATATATATATATATAAATATATATATATATATATATATATATATATATATATATATATATATATATATATATATATATATATATATATATCGTGCCAAATAGTTAAAACTTGCGATTTTGGCTTAAATAGTAATGCTCTTCTTGCCGAATAAGGCAAGCTAAAATTTGTGCATGCAGTAATATCGCAAAAATCTTTCTGAACCTAACGAAAAAAATATATTTCATTATGTTTCTTTATTATTAAATTATAATCAGTGTATTAAAGTTTAATATTTCGTTGATCATTCGCCATCATCAGTATCTGTAAAATTATACATTAAAAAAATCAAGAAAGATATTTTCCACAAGTTGAAATAATGGAGTGTTACAATGTAAATATACTTGAAAAATATAGCGAGGAGCGTAGGTTGCCTCAGGTGAAGGTAGAGAGGCGCTGACCACAGCAATACGCTGGTCCAAAAACACACGTACGGGGGAAATCAAATTACCTCACTGTAAACAAAACCCCGGAAACGTAGTCGCTAAGTTCAGCTTTAAGCTGTTTAATTTACATTCTCTCGAAAATTAAGTTATTTTGTCCCTTCGCTATAATTTTTAAGCACCTGAGGGCATGTTTTAACGATTTCAGTGTCAGTAAATGTATGGTTTAAATAATAGGGATAAGGAATGCAGAGTTTGGTCGGGACAGTGGTAACTCAAGACCTCGGGGTGAGTACAACACTAAGTATGTGATCAGATGAAGAATGAGACACTTATGCAACATTTAGGAATCTCAACTGAGGAAACGTTTCGCCAACCAGTGGTTTCTTCAGCTCGTTACGAAGAAGAACGGTGGAAAATAAAGAGGAGGAGTTTGAGGTAGTCAGTCCCTCAGCCTGGAGCTGATGTGTTCACTCCATCAAACTTGGACTGAATATATCAACTCCAGACTGAGGGGGCTGATTTACCTCAAATTCCTCCTCCTCTTCCACTGTTCTTTGGACCAAAAAGCAATGGAAGAGGAATCAAATAATTAGACTGAAGAAGCCTCTGGCTGCTCCAGCACATATGCTCCTCACAATCTCCAAAACGTCATTCAGGTGACTCAATAAAGCTGCCTGCAGGAGACAGTGAACGACGTACCGACTTACATCAAACTCACCACGAAGTGTGTGGCACCACAACTGATCCTCCGCTTGAGAAGACATAACCAAAAATTCGATTAAGTGGAAGACAGAAGCAGCTTCCCTCAGCAACCATATATCAGTTGATGATGTACACAGCGAGTGGATAAAGGGCTTCCTGTTGGTTAGTTTGCCCTGCTGAGTCCTGAACACAATTCTCTGACTGCAAGAGAGGACAATACCTGGCGAAGATAGCGTGCATCTCACCACGGACCACCTCTGGTGGTGTCCACGGCCACCTCCGGTGGTGTCCACGGACGACCTCCGGTGGTGTCCACAGACTGACTCTGGCTGTGTCCACAGACTGGCTCTGGTGGTGTCCACAGATCACTTCTGGTGGTGTACACACACTACCTCTGGTGGTGTCCAAGGACCACGTCTTGTGGTGTCCACAGACTGGTTATGGTGGTGTCCACACACTGGCTCTGTTGGTGTCCACAGACTGGCCCAGGTGGTATCCACAGACTACCTCTGGTGGTGCCCACGGACTCTGGAGGTGTCCACGGACTGGCCCAGGTGGTGCCCACAGACTGGCTCTGGTGGTGTCCACAGACTGGCTTTGGTGGTGTCCACAATCTGGCTTAAAACGTCGCATCTCTTGCCACTAGAGACAGAAACATCGTAATAAGCTCACAAATTCTCCTCTTTTACAAGCTACTGAGTTTCACAACTAATCCTCACTTCAGAGAGGAAACTTTAGACCCGTGACTTAATTATCTTCGACGGACCGAAACGTCTTCTTAAATTTCTAAATGGAGAAGTCGGGAAGTGTTACAGTCAAGGTATTATTACACATTTCTTTTATTATTATTTTCAGTCTTATGCATGGGAAAGTGTCCCTGTACCTCTCGTAGCAAATACAAAATTAGTTTTTGGAATTTTGTCTTGTAGTTTCGTAAGACAAAAATTACGTATTTTTTTTATTTAAGAATTATGATGACTTCAGTTTAATAATAAAACGATAAAGGCATCTGGTATATAAATTGTCTCCACTTGAATATAAAGTTCTCGTAAAAAAAAGTATTCCTCGTAAAATAGGTGATGGAAAAGATACAAAAGCCGCGCTATCGTTTACCTTAGTCAAATTAGGAAATCGCTAGCGACTGGAGTTCAACAGAATTAACACACAGTAACTACTGACCAGGAAGGCAGTGCTTTGTTTATCCGTGCGAGGGGGTATATCTGTAGTATACCTGGAGGGTGATCCGGGGGTCAACGCCCCCGCGGTCAGGTCCATGACCAGGCCTCGCGGTGAGATACACGCCACTATATACATCGGAGTAATTCCAAAGAATTACTCCCTTGCAATTCTGTACTTCGGTGAAATATAGCGGAATCGCAGCTTATTAAGCACGCACAGCACGTTTCAAGCTTGACTTCTGGTAAGCCTGACATTTTTATTGTCTAATACATAGTTCGTAATCTTAGTATGAAAATATTTTATCATTATAATACTCAGCGCAACTTAGCAGTTTAGTCTATGACCTAAAATTTTTACTCGATGTCCTTTTGACGACCGTTAAAGGTCGTTATTCCGTTGAAAGGTGTGACGTATATACATCTGCTGATACAGTTGCTGATTTATTGAGACTGTCTGTACACCGTTTTCAATTTAGTTGATAAATTGTTATTCCTATTATAGGCTTGACAATAGAGTTTTACATCTGACTGGTGAGTTATTTAGCATTAACCTGAAATTGTGTGTCCGCAAATTATTTTTCCATTTAGACTAACACTACGTTAGTAAGCTGATTGATACGTGGTCTGTTACTGTAGGCCAGTAGGCCTACGGTGTTTGTGCAGTATACTTATTGAGTTATCGTGGGCCAGTAGGCCTCCTGTAGTGTTTATATATAGTTAACGAGCAAGTGTGGGCCAGTAGGCCCCCTGCAGCGTTTATTAAATC
>NC_091347.1:12416022-12423522 GCF_038502225.1 Cherax quadricarinatus | reverse complement strand
CCTCTCTCTCTCCCTCTCTCTCCCTCTCCTCTCTCCTCTCTCTCTCCTCTCTCTCTCCTCTCTCTCCCTCTCTCTCCCTCTCCCTCCTCCCATAACCCAATCTCTCACCCCTCCTCTCTCTCTATAGGCTCCTCTCTCCATCTCTCCATTTCTCTCTCTCATGGCCTTTTCCCTCGCCCTCCTTTCTCCTCTCTCTCTCTTTCTCTCCCTCCTCTCCTCTCTTTCTCCCTCTCTCTACCCTTTCTCTCCCCCCTCACATTTCTCTCTCTGTGGTCTTATCTTCACCCCATACTCTCTCCTCTCTCTCCACTCTTTCTACCCTTTCTCTCTCCTCTCTCTCCCTCTTTCCTACCTTTCTCTCCTCTCTCTCCCTCTTTCTACCCTTTCTCTCTCCCCCCACACCCCCTCCCCTCCTCTAGCCTTCTGTCTGCGGTAATAAGCAAAATATGGGTGGCCTTGAGACGAAAGCCAGAGATCTGGCAGACGAACCAGGAGGAAAAGACTGGGGTTAGAAGCTCCAAAAGGAGGAAAGTGGAAGAAGATAGTGAAGCAGTAAGAAAATGGAGAGGCGGATAGCTGAAGAGTGCAGGAAGTGGGAAGTACAGGTCTTAGCAGCAGAAGCTAGGATACAGTTCTTAGAAGAGAAACTGCAAAGCCTGAAACAGATTAGAGAGACAAATGACAATTCAGATGTGACATCAGGAAATTCAAAGTCAGGCGCAGACAAGGGGATGGTAAGCAACAACGGAGACATGCCGTACACGAAGGCCCTATCAGACCCACGTGGGGCCAGGGAAAAGACGATGAGCACACTGAGATCAAACGGCAGGTCTGAAGACAATGATGGAAACTCAAAGTCAGGCGCAGACAAGGGGATGGTAAGCAACAACGGAGACATGCCGTACACGAAGGCCCTATCAGACCCACGTGGGGCCAGGGAAAAGACGATGAGCACACTAAGATCAAGCGACAGGTCCGAAGACAATGAAGATTTGTTATATGCAGAGATTATAACAGCCAACTGCAGTAGCAAGGGACAGCTGGCCAGGAAAGACAGTTCACTGAGAATAGAAGTTTCAGATATGACAGGGACTGAAGGCAAGAACATGTCAATGGAAGGAAATAAAATGCCTCAGAGGAAGCAGATGGAGACTCAGTGGGAGGAGGAAAGGGCGAGGTCAGTTTTTGTGTACGGGCTCCAAGAAGCCAAGGGGGCCAACTTTGAGGAAATAAAACAGGAGGAGAAAAAAATGATTGAAGGCATCATGAAAACAATAGGGGAGGGCAATATGACCCAGGTGACAAATTTTCAGAGAATTGGGTAGTTTGCGAGTGGAAGGATACGGCCTGTCAGAGTAACTTTCAAGGAAGAATCAGTTCGAATCAGGATTCTGCAAGAGAAAGCAAGACTGAGGGACAAAGAGGGGTACCAGAGAGTATACCTCGACCGCGACAGAACACAAGAAGAAAGGACTACACTGAAAGAGAGGGTACAGAGACGCAAGGAGGAACGAGAAGCAATGAAAATGAGCAGGACCCAGACACAGGAGGAAGGGCAAACTCACCCCACATAATCTCCCACCAAAAGACCCCACCCGCGACATTCCCAACGCAACTGAGCAACCTATACTACAACCCACTCACTGTTCCCTCTGCCACCAACCCCCATATCACAAACCTCACCCCAACAGCTGTCCCTTATGGGCATTCTGACCCCACCCCCATCAACACATACCCCACCTACACCACAGCCCCATATAGGCCCCCACCAAGGCTCTCGCTCCCCCAACCCCAATATACTTGCATGACCACAATGATAGAAAAGAAACTAAAGGTTTGGTACACAAACGCGGATGGAATAACGAATAAACATGAGGAGTGGAATGAAAGAATCAGTGAAAAATCCCCAGACATCATAGCAGTCACAGAAACAAAACTCGCTGAGACAATAACAGACACAATCTTCCCAACAGGATATCAGATCCTGAGGAAAGATAGAAGGAGTAGAGGGGGAGGAGGGGTTGCACTGCTCATAAAACACCAATGGGGATTTGAGGAAATGGAAGGCATGGACATGATTGGAGAAAGAGACTACATTGTAGGTACAATTCAGTCCGGAGAACATAAAGTAGTCATTGGAGTGATGTATAACCCACCACAGAACTGCAGGAGGCCAAGAGAGGAGTACGAAGAAAACAACAGGGTGATGGTGGACACACTGGCTGAGGTGGCAAGAAGAGCTCACTCGAGCAGAGCAAAGTTACTGGTAATGGGCGATTTCAACCACAGGGAGATCGACTGGGAAAACCTGGAGCCACATGGGGGTCCCGAAACATGGAGAGCCAAGATGATGGATGTGGTACTTGAAAACCTCATGCATCAACATGTCAGGGACACAACCAGAGAGAGAGGGGAGGATGAGCCAGCAAGACTGGATCTTGTGTTCACCCTGAGCAGTTCAGACATCGAGGACATCACTTACGAGAGGCCCCTTGGAGCTAGCGATCATGTGGTTCTGAGTTTTGACTATATAGTAGAGTTACAAGTGGAGAAGGTAACAGGAACTGAAGGGGACAGGCCAAACTATAAAAGGGGGGACTACACAGGTATGAGAAACTTCCTGCAGGAGGTTCAGTGGGACAGAGAAATGGTAGGAAAATCAGTAAACGAGATGATGGAATACGTGGCAACAAAGTGCAAGGAGGCAGAGGAAAGTTTTGTTCCCAAGGGAAACAGAAATAATAGGAAGACCAAAACGAGTCCTTGGTTTACCCGAAGGTGTAGGGAGGCAAAAACTAAGTGCAACAGAGAATGGAAAAGGTACAGGAGGCATAGGACCCAGGAAAACAAGGAGATTAGTAGAAGAGCCAGAAACGAGTATGCGCAGATAAGGAGGGAGGCCCAGCGACAGTATGAAAACGACATAGCATCGAAAGTCAAATCTGACCCGAAACTGCTGTATAGCCACATTAGGAGGAAGACAACAGTCAAGGACCAGGTGATAAGGCTGAGGAAAGAAGGTGGAGAACTCACAAGAAACGATCAAGAGGTATGTGAGGAGCTCAACACGAGATTTAAGGAAGTATTTACAGTAGAGACAGGAAGGACTCTGGGGGGACAGACCAGATGGGGACACCAACAAGGAATACACCAACAAGTGTTGGACGACATACATACAGATGAGGAGGAGGTGAAGAAACTGCTAAGGGACATCGATACCTCAAAGGCAATGGGACCGGACAACATCTCTCCGTGGGTCCTTAGAGAGGGAGCAGATATGTTGTGCTTACCACTTACCACAATCTTCAACACATCCCTGGAAACTGGGCAACTACCTGAGGTATGGAAGACGGCAAATGTAGTTCCCATTTTCAAAAAAGGAGACAGAAAAGAGGCACTAAACTATAGACCTGTGTCATTGACGTGTATAGTATGCAAAATTATGGAGAAGATTATCAGGAGGAGAGTGGTGGAGCACCTGGAACGGAACAGGAGTATAAATGCCAACCAGCACGGATTCACGGAAGGCAAATCCTGTGTCACAAACCTTCTGGAGTTTTATGATAAAATAACAGAAGTAAGACAAGAGAGAGAGGGGTGGGTTGATTGCATCTTCTTGGACTGCATGAAGGCCTTTGACACAGTTCCTCACAAGAGATTAGTGCAGAAGCTAGAGCATCAGGCGCATATAACAGGAAGGGCACTGCAATGGATCAGAGAATACCTGACAGGGAGGCAACAACGAGTCATGGTACGTAATGATGTATCACAGTGGGCACCTGTGACGAGCGGGGTCCCACAGGGGTCGGTCCTAGGACCAGTGCTATTTTTGGTATATGTGAACGACATGACGGAAGGGTTAGACTCAGAAGTGTCCCTGTTTGCAGACGATGTGAAGTTAATGAGGAGAATTAAATCTGATGAGGACCAGGCAGGACTTCAAAGAGACCTGGACAGACTGGACACCTGGTCCAGCAAATGGCTTCTCGAATTTAATCCTGCCAAATGCAAAGTCATGAAGATAGGGGAAGGGCACAGAAGACCACAGACAGAGTATAGGCTAGGTGGCCAAAGACTGCAAACCTCACTCAAGGAGAAAGATCTTGGGGTGAGTATAACACCGAGCATGTCTCCGGAAGCACACATCAATCAGATAACTGCTGCAGCATATGGGCGCCTGGCAAACCTGAGAACAGCATTCCGACACCTTAGTAAGGAATCATTCAAGACACTGTACACCGTGTATGTCAGGCCCATACTGGAGTATGCAGCACCTGTTTGGAACCCGCACTTGATAAAGCACGTCAAGAAACTAGAGAAAGTACAAAGGTTTGCAACAAGGTTAGTTCCAGAGCTAAGGGGAATGTCCTATGAAGAAAGATTAAGGGAAATCGGCCTGACGACACTGGAGGACAGGAGGGTCAGGGGAGACATGATAACGACATATAAAATACTGCGTGGAATAGACAAGGTGGACAAAGACAGGATGTTCCAGGGAGGGGACACAGAAACAAGAGGCCACAATTGGAAGTTGAAGACACAAATGAGTCAGAGAGATAGTAGGAAGTATTTCTTCAGTCATAGAGTTGTAAGGCAGTGGAATAGCCTAGAAAATGACGTAGTGGAGGCAGGAACCATACACAGTTTTAAGACGAGGTTTGATAAAGCTCATGGAGCGGGGAGAGAGAGGGTCTAGTAGCCACCGGTGAAGAGGCGGGGCCAGGAGCTAGGACTCGACCCCTGCAACCACAAATAGGTGAGTACACACATACACACACACACACACACACACACATACACACACACACACACACACACACACACACACATACACACACACACACACACACACACCACACACACCACACACACACACACACACACACACACACACACACACACACACACACACACACACACACACACACACACACACACACACACACACACACACACACACACACACACACACACACACACACACACACACACACGCACACGCACGCACACACACACACACACACACACACACACACACACACACACACACACACACACACACACACACACACACACACACACACACACACACACACACACACACACACACACACACACACACACACACCCTCCACCACTTGACACAAACACTAGACACAAACACGTACCACCCCTTCCCTAACCACCTCACCTTAGCCACCTACCCCTCCCCCAAACCACCTAACCCCTCCCCAAACCGTCTAACCCCCGCCCAACAACCTCCCTCCCTCCAATAACCATCCTCCCCCTCCCCCATAACCATCCATCCCCTCTCTCCCCCAAACCATCTAACTCCCTCCCCCAACTATCTCTACCCCTCCAATAACCATCCTCCCCCTCCCCCACAACCATCCATCCCCTCTCCTAACCATCTATTCCCCTCCCCCTAACCAGGATGAGGACAAGGGGTTCCAAGGACGAATCTGAGAGGGAGGAATGGGAGATAGAGCTCAAAAAAAGGGAGGAAGACTGGGGAAGGAGACTAGATGAGCTGGAAAGGAAGATGGAAGAGAGGTTAGCAGCAGAATGCAGAAGGTGGAAGCAACAGGCCACAGAAGCAGAAATCAAGATAGAGAGATTAGAAGAGGAGCTGAGACATCTGAAACAGCACAGAGACAAAGATATTACAGAAGTAGCATCGGCAATGGCTACATCGAACACAGACAACAGGTCCGAAGGAAGCATGGAAACTAAACTGTATGCAGAGGTCCTGTCAAACCCACATGGGGCCAAAACAAAGACAGGGAGCACTCTAGGACAGAAAGAGAGGTTGGAAGACATCGAAGGAACTAGGACATGTGCAAGGACCTTACCAGATACCTGTGGGGGCCAGGAGCAGGTGAGCAGGAAGGATAAACCAAGAAGCATAGGGGCCATAACGAGGGAAGGGACTGAAGGAAGGAACACTCCACGGGAAGGAACTAAAACACATCAGAGGATGCAATGGGAGTCACAGTGGGAGGTGGAAAGGGAGAGATCCGTGTTTGTCTATGGGCTAGACGAAGCTAAAGGGGAAACTTATGATGAAAGAAAGCAGGAGGAGAAAAAAGCGATTGAAGACATCATGAAGGTGATAGGCGAGGGGGACATGACCCAGGTGGCAAATTTTCGGAGAATTGGGTGGTTCACAAAGAAAAGGAATCGGCCTCTCAAAGTAATTTTCAAGGCAGAATCAACCCGAACCATGATCCTGCAGGAGAAAGCACGGCTGAGAGGCAAGCAGGAGTTCCGGAGTGTGTACCTCGACCGAGACAGAACACAGGACGAAAGGAAGACAATGAAAGAGAGAGTTCAAAAACGAAAGGAGAAATGGGAGGAAATGAAAAAGGAGAGCAGAATAACCCAGGATCAAATGGAAGGACAAGCGCACCCCCCAGAAACACCTGCAGAAGGACTCCAGCCACGACACCCCCAAGGCAACTGAACAATCCAAACCAACCATCACACACCGATCCCTCTGTTTCCACCCCCCGCACCACAGTTACAGTATTAGAACAGAAGTTGAAGGTTTGGTACACAAATGCAGATGGATTAACGAATAAACATGAGGAATGGCAAGAAAGAATCAATGAGAAGTCCCCAGACATCATAGCAGTTACAGAAACAAAACTCATGGAGACAATAACAGATGCAATCTTCCCACCAGGATACCAGATCATGAGGAAAGATAGAAGGGGCAGGGGGGGAGGTGGGGTTGCTCTGCTCGTAAAAAACAGATGGAAATTCGAGAAAATGGAAGGAATAGATGAGACGGGAGAAAGAGACTACATAGCAGGTACACTTCAGTCTGGGGAACACAAAGTGGTCATTGCAGTGATGTATAATCCACCACAGAACTGCAGGAGGCCAAGAGAGGAATATGAAGAGAGCAACAGAGCAATGGTGGACACACTTGCTGAGGTGGCAAGAAGAGCTCACTCCAGCAGAGCAAAGTTGCTGGTTATGGGGGATTTCAACCACAGGGAGATTGACTGGGAAAACCTGGAGCCACATGGGGGTCCCGAAACATGGAGAGCCAGGATGTTGGACGTGGTGCTGGAAAACCTCATGCACCAACATGTTAAGGACACTACCAGAGTGAGAGGGGAGGATGAACCAGCAAGATTGGACCTTGTGTTCACCCTGGGCAGCTCAGACATTGAGGACATCAAGTATGAGAGTCCCCTAGGAGCTAGCGACCACGTGGTTCTGTGCTTTGAATACATAGTAGAGCTGCAAGTGGAGAGAATAACAGGAGTAGAATGGGAAAAGCCTGACTATAAAAGAGGGGACTACATAGGGTTGAAGAACTTCCTGCGGGAGGTCCAGTGGGACAGAGAACTGGCAGGAAAGCCAGTAAATGAAATGATGGAATATGTAGCAACAAAATGCAAGGAGGCAGTGGAAAGGTTCATTCCCAAGGGCAACAGTAACAACGGGAAGACCAGAACAAGCCCCTGGTTCACCCGACGGTGTAAGGAG
>NC_091347.1:12381022-12411022 GCF_038502225.1 Cherax quadricarinatus | reverse complement strand
GAACACAGGACGAAAGGAAGACAATGAAAGAGAGAGTTCAAAAACGAAAGGAGAAATGGGAGGAAATGAAAAAGGAGAGCAGAATAACCCAGGATCAAATGGAAGGACAAGCGCACCCCCCAGAAACACCTGCAGAAGGACTCCAGCCACGACACCCCCAAGGCAACTGAACATTCCAAACCAACCATCACACACCGATCCCTCTGTTTCCACCCCCCGCACCACAGTTACAGTATTAGAACAGAAGTTGAAGGTTTGGTACACAAATGCAGATGGATTAACGAATAAACATGAGGAATGGCAAGAAAGAATCAATGAGAAGTCCCCAGACATCATAGCAGTTACAGAAACAAAACTCATGGAGACAATAACAGATGCAATCTTCCCACCAGGATACCAGATCATGAGGAAAGATAGAAGGGGTAGGGGGGGAGGTGGGGTTGCTCTGCTCGTAAAAAACAGATGGAAATTCGAGAAAATGGAAGGAATAGATGAGACAGGAGAAAGAGACTACATAGCAGGTACACTTCAGTCTGGGGAACACAAAGTGGTCATTGCAGTGATGTATAATCCACCACAGAACTGCAGGAGGCCAAGAGAGGAATATGAAGAGAGCAACAGAGCAATGGTGGACACACTTGCTGAGGTGGCAAGAAGAGCTCACTCCAGCAGAGCAAAGTTGCTGGTTATGGGGGATTTCAACCACAGGGAGATTGACTGGGAAAACCTGGAGCCACATGGGGGTCCCGAAACATGGAGAGCCAGGATGTTGGACGTGGTGCTGGAAAACCTCATGCACCAACATGTTAAGGACACTACCAGAGTGAGAGGGGAGGATGAACCAGCAAGATTGGACCTTGTGTTCACCCTGGGCAGCTCAGACATTGAGGACATCAAGTATGAGAGTCCCCTAGGAGCTAGCGACCACGTGGTTCTGTGCTTTGAATACATAGTAGAGCTGCAAGTGGAGAGAATAACAGGAGTAGAATGGGAAAAGCCTGACTATAAAAGAGGGGACTACATAGGGTTGAAGAACTTCCTGCGGGAGGTCCAGTGGGACAGAGAACTGGCAGGAAAGCCAGTAAATGAAATGATGGAATATGTAGCAACAAAATGCAAGGAGGCAGTGGAAAGGTTCATTCCCAAGGGCAACAGTAACAACGGGAAGACCAGAACAAGCCCCTGGTTTACCCGACGGTGTAAGGAGGCAAAAACAAAGTGCAATAGAGAATGGAAAAAGTACAGAAGGCAGAGAACACACGAAAATAGGGAGATCAGTCGCAGAGCCAGGAACGAGTACGCACAGGTAAGGAGGGAGGCCCAGCGACAGTATGAAAATGACATAGCATCGAGAATCAAGACTGACCCGAAACTGTTGTATAGCCACATCAGGAGGAAGACAACAGTCAAAGACCAGGTGATCAGATTAAGGACAGAAGGTGGAGAACTCACAAGAAATGATCAGGAGGTATGTGAGGAGCTGAACAGGAGATTTAAGGAAGTTTTTACAGTAGAGACAGGAAGGGCTGTGGGAAGACAGCACAGAAGGGAACATCAAGAGGGAATATACCAACAAGTGTTGGATGACATACGAACAACTGAGGAGGAGGTGAAGAAGCTCTTAAGTGACCTTGACACCTCAAAGGCGATGGGACCGGACAACATCTCCCCATGGGTCCTTAGAGAAGGAGCAGAGATGCTGTGTGTGCCTCTAACCACAATCTTCAACACATCCCTTGAAACTGGGCAACTACCTGAGAAATGGAAGACAGCTAATGTAGTCCCCATATTTAAGAAAGGAAACAGAAACGAGGCACTAAACTACAGACCTGTGTCTCTGACATGTATTGTGTGCAAAGTCATGGAGAAGATTATCAGGAGGAGAGTGGTCGAACACCTGGAAAGGAACAAGATTATAAATGAAAACCAGCATGGGTTCATGGAAGGCAAATCTTGTATCACAAACCTCCTGGAGTTTTATGACAAGGTAACAGAAGTAAGACACGAGAGAGAGGGTTGGGTAGATTGCGTTTTCCTAGACTGCAGGAAGGCCTTTGACACAGTTCCCCACAAGAGATTAGTGCAGAAGCTGGAGGATCAGGCACACGTAAAAGGAAGGGCACTGCAATGGATAAGGGAATACCTGACAGGGAGGCAGCAACGAGTCATGGTACGTGAAGAGGTATCACAGTGGGCGCCTGTTACGAGCGGGGTCCCACAGGGGTCAGTTCTAGGACCAGTGCTATTTTTGATATATGTGAACGACATGATGGAAGGAATAGACTCTGAAGTGTCCCTGTTCGCAGATGACGTGAAGTTGATGAGAAGAATTAAATCGGACGAGGATGAGGCAGGACTGCAAAGAGACCTGGAGAGGCTGGACATGTGGTCCAGTAACTGGCTCCTCGAATTCAATCCAGCCAAATGCAAAGTCATGAAGATTGGGGAGGGGCAAAGAAGACCGCAGACAGAATATAGGCTAGGTGGACAAAGACTACAGACCTCACTCAGGGAGAAAGACCTTGGGGTGACCATAACACCGAGCACATCACCGGAGGCACACATCAACCAAATAACCGCTGCAGCATACGGGCGCCTGGCAAACCTGAGAATAGCGTTCCGATACCTTAATAAGGAATCGTTCAAGACACTGTACACTGTGTATGTTAGACCCATACTGGAGTATGCAGCACCAGTCTGGAACCCACACCTGGTCAAGCACGTCAAGAAGTTAGAGAAAGTACAAAGGTTTGCAACAAGGCTAGTCCCAGAGCTCAAGGGAATGTCGTACGAGGAAAGGTTAAGGGAAATCGGACTGACGACACTGGAGGACAGAAGGGTCAGGGGAGACATGATAACGACATACAAGATACTGCGGGGAATAGACAAGGTGGACAGAGATAGGATGTTCCAGAGAGGGGACACAGGGACAAGGGGTCACAACTGGAAGCTGAAGACTCAGACGAGTCACAGGGACGTTAGGAAGTATTTCTTCAGTCATAGAGTTGTCAGCAAGTGGAATAGCCTAGCAAGTGAAGTAGTGGAGGCAGGAACCATACATAGTTTTAAGAAGAGGTATGACAAAGCTCAGGAAGCAGAGAGAGAGAGGATCCAGTAGCGATCAGTGAAGAGGCGGGGCCAGGAGCTGAGTCTCGACCCCTGCAACCACAATTAGGTGAGTACAATTAGGTGAGTACACCCGTGTCTCTGACATGTATAGTATGCAAAGTCATGGAGAAGATTATCAGGAGGAGAGTGGTGGAACACCTTTAACAGAGGAAGATTATAAATGAAAACCAGCATGGATTCATGGAAGGCAAATCCTGTGTCACAAACCTTCTGGAGTTTTATGACAAGGTAACAGAAGTAAGACACGAGAGAGAGGGGTGGGTTGATTGCATTTTCCTGGACTGCAGGAAGGCCTTTGACACAGTTCCTCACAAGAGATTAGTGCAGAAGCTGGAGGATCAGGCGCATGTAACAGGGAGGGCACTGCAATGGGTCAGGGAATACTTGACAAGGAGGCAACAACGAGTCATGGTACGTGAAGAGGTATCACAGTGGGCGCATGTGACGGGCGGCGTCCCACAGGGGTCAGTTCTAGGACCAGTGCTATTTTTGATATATGTGAACGACATGATGGAAGGAATAGACTCTGAAGTGTCCCTGTTCGCAGATGATGTGAAGTTGTTGAGAAGAATTAAATCGGATGAGGATGAGGCAGGACTGCAAAGAGACCTGGACAGGCTGGACACGTGGTCCAGAAACTGGTTTCTCAAATTCAACCCTGCCAAATGCAAAGTCATGAAGATTGGGGAGGGCCAAAGAAGACCGCAGACAGAGTATAGGCTAGGTGGACAAAGACTACAGACCTCACTCAGGGAGAAAGATCTTGGGGTGACCATAACACCGAGCACGTCACCGGAGGCACACATCAACGAAATAACTGCTGCAGCATACGGGCGCCTGGCGAACCTGAGAATAGTGTTTCGATACCTTAATAAGGAATCGTTCAAGACACTGTACACTGTGTATGTTAGGCCCATACTGGAGTATGCAGCACCAGTCTGGAACTCACACCTGGTCAAGCACGTCAAGAAGTTAGAGAAAGTACAAAAGTTTGCAACAAGGCTAGTTCCAGAGCTCAGGGAAATGTCGTACGAGGAAAGGTTGAGGGAAATCGGACTGACGACACTGGAGGACAGAAGGGTCAGGGGAGACACGATAACGACATACAAGATACTGCGCGGAATAGACAAGGTTGACAGAGACAGGATGTTACAGAGAGGGGACACAGAAACAAGGGGTCACAATTGGAAGCTGTAGACTCAGACGAGTCACAGGGACGTTAGGAAGTATTTCTTCAGTCATAGAGTAGTCAAGAAGTGGAATAGCCTAGCAAGTGAAGTAGTAGTGGAGGCAGGAACCATACATAGTTTTAAGAAAAGGTATGACAAAGCTCAGGAAGCAGAGAAGGAGAGGACCTAGTAGCGATCATTGAAGAGGCGGGGCTAGGAGCTGAGTCTCGACCCCTGCAACCACAATTAGGTGAGTACAATTAGGTGAGTACACACACACACACACACACACACACACACACACACACACACACACACACACACACACACACACACACACACACACACACACACACACATGAAGGACTAAACTACAGACCAGTGTCACTGACATGTATAGTATGCAAAGTCATGGAGAAGATTATCAGGAGAAGAGTGGTGGAACACCTAGAAAGGAATGATCTCATCAACAGCAGCCAACATGGTTTCAGGGACGGGAAATCCTGTGTCACAAACCTACTGGAGTTCTATGACATGGTGACAGCAGTAAGACAAGAGAGAGAGGGATGGGTAGATTGCATTTTCTTAGACTGCAAGAAGGCGTTAGACACAGTTCCACACAAGAGATTAGTGCAAAAACTGGAGGACCAAGCAGGGATAACAGGGAATGCACTACAATGGATCAGGGAATACTTGTCAGGAAGACAGCAGCGAGTCATGGTATGTGGCGAGGTGTCAGAGTGGGCACCTGTGACCAGCGGGGTCCCACAGGGTTCAGTCCTAGGACCAGTGCTGTTTCTGGTATTTGTGAACGACATGACGGAAGGAATAGATTCCGAAGTGTCCCTGTTTGCAGATGACGTGAAGTTGATGAGAAGAATTAATTCGATCGAAGATCAGGCAGAACTACAAAGAGATCTGGACAGGCTGCAGACCTGGTCCAGCAACTGGCTCCTGGATTTCAACCCCACCAAGTGCAAAGTCATGAAGATTGGGGAATGGCAAAAAAGACCGCAGACGGAGTACAGTCTAGGGGGCCAGAGACTACAAACCTCACTCAAGGAAAAAGATCTTGGGGTGAGTATAACATCAGGCACATCTCCTGAAGCGCACATCAACCAAATAACTGCTGCAGCATATGGGCGCCTAGCAAACCTCAGAACAGCATTCCTACATCTCAATAAGGAATCGTTCAGGATCCTGCACACCGTGTACGTTAGGCCTATGCTAGAGTATGCGGCACCAGTTTGGAACCCACACCCAGCCAAGCACGTAAAGAAACTAGAGAAAGTGCGAAGGTTTGCAACAAGACTAGTCCCAGAGCTAAGAGGTATGTCCTATGAGAAGAGGTTAAGGGAAATCAACCTGACGACACTGGAGGACAGGAGAGATAGGGGAGGCATGATAACGACATACAAAATGCTGAAAGGAATTGACAAGGTGGACAAAGACAGGATGTTCCAGAGATTGGACACAGTAACATGGGAACACAATTGGAAGCTGAAGACACAGATGAATCACATGGATGTTAGAAAGTATTTCTTCAGCCACAGAGTAGTCAGGAAGTGGAATAGTTTGGGAAGCGATGTAGTGGAAGCAGGTTCCATATATAGCTTTAAGCACAGGTATGATAAAGCTCAAGGTTCAGGGAAAGTGACCTAGCAGCAACCAGTGAAGAGGCGGGGCCAGGAGCTTGGACACGACCCCTGCAACCTCAACTAGGTGATTACAACTAGGTGAGTAAACACACACACACACACACACACACACACACACACACACACACACACACACCGTGTGAAGTGTGACATACACAGATACGTATATACAGTCACGCCAGGAGAAGAAGCGTCCCATCATTGACGACAGTGCCACCGTCAGTGAGGACAGTGTCACTGTCAGTGATAGTCCCACCATCAGTGACGACAGTGTCACCATCAGTCATGACAGTGCCACCATCAGGGACAACAGTGCCACCAACAGAGGCAACAGTGCCACCATCAGGGACAACAGTGCCACCAACAGGGGCAACAGCACCACCATCAGGTACAACAGTGCCACGATCAGAGACAACAGTGCCACCATCAGGGGCAACAGTGCCACGATCAGGGACAACAGTGCCACCATCAGGGACAACAGTGCCACCATCAGGGACAACAGTTCCAGTATCAGGGACAACAGTGCCACCATCAGGGACAACAGTGCCACCATCAGGGACAACAGTGCCACGATCAGGGACAACAGTGCCACCATCAGGGGCAACAGTGCCACGATCAGGGACAACAGTGCCACCATCAGGGACAACAGTGCCACCATCAGGGACAACAGTTCCAGTATCAGGGACAACAGTGCCACCATCAGGGACAATAATGCCACCATCAGGGACAACAGTGCCACCATCAGGGACAACAGTGCCACCAAGAAGAAGCTGTGAATACAGAACAACGTCTCTTTATTTATTCATGATTTTTGTTCAGAATTCCCTTCAGATGGCACTGCTACCCCCCGCTTCAGATGGCACTACTACGTCCCGGCCCTTCAGTTGGCACTGCTATCCCGCCCCTTCGTATGGCACTACTACGCCCCGTCCATTCAGTTGGCACTGCTACCCCGCCCATTCGTATGGCACTGTTAACCCACACCCTTTCAGATGGCACTGCTACACCCGCCCTTTCAGATGGCACTGCTACCCCCCGCCCCTTCAGATGGCAGTGCTACTCATGTCGCTTCAGATGCCATTGCTAACCCCCCGGCCCCAACAGATGCCACTGCTACCCCCGTCCCTTTAGTTGGCACTGTTGCCCCCGCCCCTTCAGATGCCAATGCCACCCCTCCTCTTCAAATGCCACTGTTACCTCCCACAAATTCAGATGGCACTCCTACCCCCACCCCTTCAAATGGCACTGCTACCCCTGCCCCTTCAAATGGCTCTGCTACCCCCCGCCCCTTCAGATGACACTGCTACCCCCCGCCTCTTCAGATGGCACTGCTATCCCCCGTCCCTTCAGATGGCACTGCTACCCCCCGCCTTTTGAGATGGCACTGCTACCCCCGGCCCCTTCAGATGGCACTGCTGACCCCCGTCCCTTCAGATGGCACTGCTATTCAGTTGGCATTGCTCCCCCCCGCCCCTTCAGATGGCACTGCTATCCTCCCGCCCCTTCAGATGGCACTCCTTCCCCCTCCTCTTTAGATGGCAATGCTACCCCCGCCCCTTGAAATGGCACTGCTACCCCCCGCCCCTTCAGATGGCACTGCTACCCCCCACCCCTTGAGATGCCACTGCTAACCCCCGTCCCTTCAGATGGCACTGCTACCTTTGCCCCTTCAGATGGCACTGCTACTCCCTGCCCCTTCAGATGCCACTGCTACCCCTCGCCCCTTCAGATGGCACTGCTACCCCCCACCCCTTCAGATGGCACTGCTACCCCCGCCCCTTCAGTTGGCATTGCTACCCCCCGCCCCTTCAATGGCACTGCTATCCTCCCGCCCCTTCAGATGGCACTCCTTACCCCACCTCTTTAGATGGTACTGCTACCCCCTCCCCTTGAGATGGCACTGCTACCCCCTGCCCCTTCAGATGGCACTGCTACCCCCACCCCTTCAGATGCCACTGCTACCCCCGCCCCTTCAGATGGCACTACTACCCCTGCCCCTTCAGATGACACTGCTAACCTCCGTCCCTTCAGATGGCACTGCTATCCTCCCGCTCCTTCAGATGGCACTCCTTCCCCCGCCTCTTTAGATGGCAATGCTACCCCAGCCCCTTGAAATGGCACTGCTACCCCCCGCCCCTTCAGACGGCACTGCTACCCTTACCCCTTCAGATGGCACTGCTACCCCAACCCCTTCAGATGCCACTGCTACCCCCCCCCTTCAGCCCCTTCAGATGGTACTGCTATCCCCGTCCCTTCAGACGCCACTGCTACCCCCGCCCCTTCAGATGCTATTGCTACCCCCTGCCCCTTCAGATGGCACTGCTACCCCTGCTCCTTCAGATGGCACTGCTAACCCCCGTCCCTTCAGATGGCACTGCTACCCTCTTCCCTTCAGATGGCACTGCTAACCCCTGCCCCTTCAGATAGCACTGCTACCCCCTGCCATTTCAGATGGAACTGCTGCCCCCGCCCCATCAGATGGCACTGCTACCCCCCGCCCCTTCAGATGGCACTGCTACCCCCCCGCCCCTACAGATGACACTGCTACCCCCGCGCATTCAGATGGCACTGCTAACCCCCGCCCCTTCAGATGGCACTGCTACCCCCTCCCCTTCAGATGACACTGCTACCTCCGCCCCTTCAGATGGCACTGTTACCCCCGCCCCTTCAGATGGCACTGCTAACTTCCCACTGCTGCCCCCGCCCCTTCAGATGGCACTGCTATCCCCCGCCCCTTCAGATGACACTGCTACCCCTCGCCCCTTCAGATGACACTACTAACCCCCGTCCCTTCAGATGACACTGCTGCCCCCCGCCCCTTCAGATGGCACTGCTATCCCCCGCCCCTTTAGATGGCACTGCTATTCCCCGGCCCATTGAGATGGCACTGCTGCCCCCTGCCCCTTCAGATGGCACTGGTACCCCCGCCCCTTCAGATGCCACTGCTAACTCCCGTCCCTTCAGATGACACTGCTGCCCCCGCCCCTTCAGATGACACTGCTGCCCCCGCCCCTTCAGATGGCACTGCTACCCCCCGCCCCTTCAGATGGCACTGGTTCCCCCGTCCCTTCAGATGCCACTGCTAACTCCCGTCCCTTCAGATGACACTGCTGCCACCGCCCATTCAGATGCCACTGCTAACTCCCGTCCCTTCAGATGACACTGCTGCCCCCGTCCCTTCAGATGACACTGCTACCCCCCGCCCCTTCAGATGGCACTGGTACCCCCGCCCCTTCAGATGCCACTGCTAACTCCCGTCCCTTCAGATGACACTGCTGCCCCCGTCCCTTCAGATGACACTGCTATCCCCCGCCCCTTCAGATGGCACTGCTATCCCCCGCCCCTTCAGATGGCACTGCTATCCCCCGCCCCTTCAGATGGCACTGCTATCCCCCGCCCCTTCAGATGACAATGCTATCCCCCGGCCCGTCAGATGACACTGCTATCCCCCGTCCCTTCAGATGACACTGCTATCCCCCGCCCCTTCAGATGGCACTGCTATCCCCCGCCCCTTCAGATGGCACTGCTATCCCCCGCCCCTTCAGATGGCACTGCTATCCCCCGCCCCTTCAGATGGCACTGCTATCCCCCGCCCCTTCAGTTGGCACTGCAATCCCCCGCCCCTTCAGATGGCACTGCTATCCCCCGCCCCTTCAGATGGCACTGCTATCCCCCGCCCCTTCAGATGACACTGCTATCCCCCGCCCCTTCAGATGGCACTGCTATCCCCCGCCCCTTCAGATGGCACTGCTATCCCCCGCCCCTTCAGATGGCACTGCTATCCCCCGCCCCTTCAGATGGCACTGCTATCCCCCGCCCCTTCAGATGGCACTGCTATCCCCCGCCCCTTCAGATGGCACTGCTATCCCCCGCCCTTTCAGATGGCACTGCTATCCCCCGCCCCTTCAGATGGCACTGCTATCCCCCGCCCCTTCAGATGGCACTGCTATCCCCCGCCCCTTCAGATGGCACTGCTATCCCCCGCCCCTTCAGATGGCACTGCTATCCTCCGCCCCTTCAGATGGCACTGGTGCCCTCGTCCCTTCAGATGGCACTGGTGCCCCGTCCCTTCAGATGCCACTGGTGCCCCCGTCCCTTCAGATGGCACTGGTGCCCCCGTCCCTTCAGATAACACTGCTGCCCCCGTCCCTTCAGATGACACTGCTATCCCCCGCCCCTTCAGATGGCATTGCTATGCCCCGCCCCTTCAGATGACACTGCTATCCCCCGCCCCTTCAGATGGCACTGCTATCCCCCGCCCCTTCAGATGGCACTGCTATCCCCCGCCCCTTCAGATGGCACTGCTATCCCCCGCCCCTTCAGATGGCACTGCTATCCCCCGCCCCTTCAGATGGCACTGCTATCCCCCGCCCCTTCAGATGGCACTGCTATCCCCCGCCCCTTCAGATGGCACTGCTATCCCCCGCCCCTTCAGATGGCACTGCTATCCGCCGCCCCTTCAGCTGGCACTGGTGCCCTCGTCCCTTCAGATGGCACTGGTGCCCCGTCCCTTCAGATGCCACTGGTGCCCCCGTCCCTTCAGATGGCACTGGTGCCCCCGTCCCTTCAGATAACACTGCTGCCCCCGTCCCTTCAGATGACACTGCTATCCCCCGCCCCTTCAGATGGCACTGCTATCCCCCGCCCCTTCAGATGGCACTGCTATCCCCCGCCCCTTCAGATGGCACTGCTATCCCCCGCCCCTTCAGATGGCACTGCTATCCCCCGCCCCTTCAGATGGCACTGCTATCCCCCGCCTTTTCAGATGGCACTGGTGCCCCCGCCCCTTCAGATGGCACTGCTAACCCCCGTCCCTTCAGATGGCACTACTAACCCCCGTCCCTTCAGATGGCACTGCTAACCCCCGCCCCTTCAGATGGCACTGCTGCCCCCGCCCCTTCAGA
Source organism: Cherax quadricarinatus (assembly GCF_038502225.1). Classification (NCBI taxonomy): domain Eukaryota; kingdom Metazoa; phylum Arthropoda; class Malacostraca; order Decapoda; family Parastacidae; genus Cherax; species Cherax quadricarinatus. The sequence continues at coordinate 12,400,162 of NC_091347.1, read as the reverse complement.
TGGCACTGCTGCCCCCGCCCCTTCAGATGGCACTGGTGCCCCCGCCCCTTCAGATGGCACTGGTGCCCCCGCCCCTTCAGATGGCACTGGTGCCCCCGCCCCTTCAGATGGCACTGGTGCCCCCGTGATGGATATTGCAATTTGGACAAAAGAATGGATAATAAATTTTACCTCTATGACCATTTAACAACCGCAATGAATTTCCCTTCATACATTTTCGCGTTTCCAGAAGAGTGCGTTATGCGTTGTTGGTGACTGTGTTGTTCCCTCGTGCGTTGTTGGTGACTGTGTTGTTCCCTCGTGCGTTGTTGGTGACTGTGTTGTTCCCTCGTGCGTTGTTGGTGACTGTGTTGTTCCCTCGTGCGTTGTTGGTGACTGTGTTGTTCCCTCGTGCGTTGTTGGTGACTGTTGTTCCCTCGTGCGTTGTTGGTGACTGTTGTTCCCTCGTGCGTTGTTGGTGACTGTGTTGTTCCCTCGTGCGTTGTTGGTGACTGTGTTGTTCCCTCGTGCGTTGTTGGTGACTGTGTTGTTCCCTCGTGCGTTGTTGGTGACTGTTGTTCCCTCGTGCGTTGTTGGTGACTGTTGTTCCCTCGTGCGTTGTTGGTGACTGTTGTTCCCTCGTGCGTTGTTGGTGACTGTGTTGTTCCCTCGTGCGTTGTTGGTGACTGTGTTGTTCCCTCGTGCGTTGTTGGTGACTGTGTTGTTCCCTCGTGCGTTGTTGGTGACTGTTGTTCCCTCGTGCGTTGTTGGTGACTGTTGTTCCCTCGTGCGTTGTTGGTGACTGTGTTGTTCCCTCGTGCGTTGTTGGTGACTGTGTTGTTCCCTCTGCGTTGTTGGTGACTGTTGTTCCCTCGTGCGTTGTTGGTGACTGTTGTTCCCTCGTGCGTTGTTGGTGACTGTGTTGTTCCCTCTGCGTTGTTGGTGGCTGGGTTTTTCCCTTGTGTGGTGATGACTGTGTTATCTCCCTGTGCATTGGTGACTGTGTTTTCCACTTGTGTGATGGTGACTGTGTTGTCCCCTTGTGTGCTCGTGGTGACTGTGTTGTCCCCTTGTGTGCTGGTCACTATCATGTCTTCTTGTGCGTTGGTGGTGACGGTCTTGTCCTCTAGAAGTCCCTTTTAAAACACCAACATAACCCAAGGAAATGAACGGCCACATGCCCATTTTGGCGCTGCTGCAAGGATTTCACTCTTTAACAGACTTCAGCCTTCAAGTGGACCACATACGATCCTTGGGAAATGGCAGCCCTGGTGGGCTCTACAGACCAGCAACAGGTTATACCGTGTCCAGCAAGACGTGGAATCGTCACTCTGAGACAAATCTCTATCGAATGAGGATCGAACGCACACATCTCACCCATAACCACCTCTTCGCAGGTGCTACTGCCTCCCTCTCTGTAGCTTCTCAACGTGGAAATATAAACACAAATGCAGTATAATGTGATCCTTTATTGACTACGTTTCGCCCACACAGTGGGCTTTTTCAAGTCACAAACAGAACTAGTTCTGTTCTAGTTCTGTTTGTGACTTGAAAAAGCCCACTGTTTGGGCGAAACGTAGTCAATAAAGGATCACATTAAACTGCATTTGTGTTTATATTTCCATTGTGTCGGTATTTTATACCATTTATTTCCAGCTTCTCAACGTACTACTGACTGTGGATCATATTTTATCACTTTTCCAACCACTAAGATCGTTCCACCTTCACCATGGTTATTGTAATAACATTCTATTTTTTTTTAACTATCGCTGGTTATTTTGACGGTGTTATTGTATTTTACTCACGTTTCACCTTCCCAGGGGTGACTAAAGTAACCCGTTGGTGACTCTGGTGACTCCTGGAAGCCTCGTGTCATCCTACCAGGGGTGACTAAGGAAGACAACGCTGTCTTCTACTCCCAGAGATAACCGTAGTCTTGAGACCACAACTGAAGTCAGTATTGCCTTCTCGTCCCAAATATTACTGTAGTCCTGAGACCACAAGACAGCATTGTCTTCTCCCAGATATTACTGTAGTCTTGAAAACACAAATGAAGACAACATTGTCTTCTCCTCCCAGATATTACTGTTGACTTGAGAACACAATTCAAGTTGAACACACTATACTGGAGGCGGAAGTGATCACGCAATAACAAGTCAATAATTGTTCATGTTGACCGACCCATTGTTCATCTTCAAGATGTTCTCCTTTAAGAACACAGACGGAAATTATACGAAAGAGAGATGCACAAGAAATAAGAGAATGCATACGTAGTTACTGAGAAAGTAAATGTAATAAGTGAGAAAGTACCCGTAATTAAAGAGAAATGGATAAAAGAGAAAGTGAAACAGCCAAAGTATAACTGTGAGACAGTGAGGAAGTGTGTGTGCGACATTGATAATGTGTGTGAGACAGTGAGAATGTGTTTGAGAGACAGTGAGAAAGTGTGTGTGGGGAGGGGAAGTGAGAGAGTGTGCGCGAGACAATGAGAAAGTGTATGCGGGAAAATGAGAAAGTGTGTGAGAGATAGTGAGAAAGTGTGTGAGAGACAGTGAGAAAGTGTGTGTGTGAGGGTGAGAAAGTGTGTGAGAGATAGTGAGAAAGTGTGTGAGAGACAGTGAGAAAGTGTGTGAGGGTGAGAAAGTGTGTGAGAGATAGTGAGAAAGTGTGTGAGAGACAGTGAGAAAGTGTGTGTGAGGGTGAGAAAGTGTGTGAGAGATAGTGAGAAAGTGTGTGAGAGACAGTGAGAAAGTGTGTGTGAGGGTGAGAAAGTGTGTGAGAGATAGTGAGAAAGTGTGTGAGAGACAGTGAGAAAGTGTGTGTGAGGGTGAGAAAGTGTGTGAGAGATAGTGAGAAAGTGTGTGAGAGACAGTGAGAAAGTGTGTGTGAGGGTGAGAAAGTGTGTGAGAGATAGTGAGAAAGTGTGTGAGAGACAGTGAGAAAGTATGTGTGAGGGTGAGAAAGTGTGTGAGAGATAGTGAGAAAGTGTGTGAGAGACAGTGAGAAAGTGTGTGTGAGGGTGAGAAAGTGTGTGAGAGATAGTGAGAAAGTGTGTGAGAGACAGTGAGAAAGTGTGTGTGAGGGTGAGAAAGTGTGTGAGAGATAGTGAGAAAGTGTGTGAGAGACAGTGAGAAAGTGTGTGTGAGGGTGAGAAAGTGTGTGAGAGATAGTGAGAAAGTGTGTGAGAGACAGTGAGAAAGTGTGTGTGAGGGTGAGAAAGTGTGTGAGAGATAGTGAGAAAGTGTGTGAGAGACAGTGAGAAAGTGTGTGTGAGGGTGAGAAAGTGTGTGAGAGATAGTGAGAAAGTGTGTGAGAGACAGTGAGAAAGTGTGTGTGAGGGTGAGAAAGTGTGTGAGAGATAGTGAGAAAGTGTGTGAGAGACAGTGAGAAAGTGTGTGTGAGGGTGAGAAAGTGTGTGAGAGATAGTGAGAAAGTGTGTGAGAGACAGTGAGAAAGTGTGTGTGAGGGTGAGAAAGTGTGTGAGAGATAGTGAGAAAGTGTGTGAGAGACAGTGAGAAAGTGTGTGTGAGGGTGAGAAAGTGTGTGAGAGATAGTGAGAAAGTGTGTGAGAGACAGTGAGAAAGTGTGTGTGAGGGTGAGAAAGTGTGTGAGAGATAGTGAGAAAGTGTGTGAGAGACAGTGAGAAAGTGTGTGTGAGGGTGAGAAAGTGTGTGAGAGATAGTGAGAAAGTGTGTGAGAGACAGTGAGAAAGTGTGTGTGAGGGTGAGAAAGTGTGTGAGAGATAGTGAGAAAGTGTGTGAGAGACAGTGAGAAAGTGTGTGTGAGGGTGAGAAAGTGTGTGAGAGATAGTGAGAAAGTGTGTGAGAGACAGTGAGAAAGTGTGTGTGAGGGTGAGAAAGTGTGTGAGAAATAGTGAGAAAGTGTGTGAGAGACAGTGAGAAAGTGTGTGTGAGGGTGAGAAAGTGTGTGAGAGATAGTGAGAAAGTGTGTGAGAGACAGTGAGAAAGTGTGTGTGAGGGTGAGAAAGTGTGTGAGAGATAGTGAGAAAGTGTGTGAGAGACAGTGAGAAAGTGTGTGTGAGGGTGAGAAAGTGTGTGAGAGATAGTGAGAAAGTGTGTGAGAGACAGTGAGAAAGTGTGTGTGAGGGTGAGAAAGTGTGTGAGAGATAGTGAGAAAGTGTGTGAGAGACAGTGAGAAAGTGTGTGTGAGGGTGAGAAAGTGTGTGAGAGATAGTGAGAAAGTGTGTGAGAGACAGTGAGAAAGTGTGTGTGAGGGTGAGAAAGTGAGAAAGTGTGTGTGAGGGTGAGAAAGTGTGTGAGAGATAGTGAGAAAGTGTGTGAGAGACAGTGAGAAAGTGTGTGTGAGGGTGAGAAAGTGTGTGAGAGATAGTGAGAAAGTGTGTGAGAGACAGTGAGAAAGTGTGTGTGAGGGTGAGAAAGTGTGTGAGAGATAGTGAGAAAGTGTGTGAGAGACAGTGAGAAAGTGTGTGTGAGGGTGAGAAAGTGTGTGAGAGATAGTGAGAAAGTGTGTGAGAGACAGTGAGAAAGTGTGTGTGAGGGTGAGAAAGTGTGTGAGAGATAGTGAGAAAGTGTGTGAGAGACAGTGAGAAAGTGTGTGTGAGGGTGAGAAAGTGTGTGAGAGATAGTGAGAAAGTGTGTGAGAGACAGTGAGAAAGTGTGTGTGAGGGTGAGAAAGTGTGTGAGAGATAGTGAGAAAGTGTGTGAGAGACAGTGAGAAAGTGTGTGTGAGGGTGAGAAAGTGTGTGAGAGATAGTGAGAAAGTGTGTGAGAGACAGTGAGAAAGTGTGTGTGAGGGTGAGAAAGTGTGTGAGAGATAGTGAGAAAGTGTGTGAGAGACAGTGAGAAAGTGTGTGTGAGGGTGAGAAAGTGTGTGAGAGATAGTGAGAAAGTGTGTGAGAGACAGTGAGAAAGTGTGTGTGAGGGTGAGAAAGTGTGTGAGAGATAGTGAGAAAGTGCGTGAGAGACAGTGAGAAAGTGTGTGTGAGGGTGAGAAAGTGTGTGAGAGATAGTGAGAAAGTGCGTGAGAGACAGTGAGAAAGTGTGTGTGAGGGTGAGAAAGTGTGTGAGAGATAGTGAGAAAGTGCGTGAGAGACAGTGAGAAAGTGTGTGTGAGGGTGAGAAAGTGTGTGAGAGATAGTGAGAAAGTGCGTGAGAGACAGTGAGAAAGTGTGTGAGGGTGAGAAAGTGTGTGAGAGATAGTGAGAAAGTGCGTGAGAGACAGTGAGAAAGTGTGTGTGAGGGTGAGAAAGTGTGTGAGAGATAGTGAGAAAGTGTGTGAGAGACAGTGAGAAAGTGTGTGAGGGTGAGAAAGTGTGTGAGAGATAGTGAGAAAGTGCGTGAGAGACAGTGAGAAAGTGTGTGTGAGGGTGAGAAAGTGTGTGAGAGATAGTGAGAAAGTGCGTGAGAGACAGTGAGAAAGTGTGCGTGAGGGTGAGAAAGTGTGTGAGAGATAGTGAGAAAGTGTGTGAGAGACAGTGAGAAAGTGTGTGTGAGGGTGAGAAAGTGTGTGAGAGATAGTGAGAAAGTGTGTGAGAGACAGTGAGAAAGTGTGTGTGAGGGTGAGAAAGTGTGTGAGAGATAGTGAGAAAGTGTGTGAGAGACAGTGAGAAAGTGTGTGTGAGGGTGAGAAAGTGTGTGAGAGATAGTGAGAAAGTGTGTGAGAGACAGTGAGAAAGTGTGTGTGAGGGTGAGAAAGTGTGTGAGAGATAGTGAGAAAGTGTGTGAGAGACAGTGAGAAAGTGTGTGTGAGGGGTGAGAAAGTGTGTGAGAGATAGTGAGAAAGTGTGTGAGAGACAGTGAGAAAGTGTGTGTGTGAGGGTGAGAAAGTGTGTGAGAGATAGTGAGAAAGTGTGTGAGAGACAGTGAGAAAGTGTGTATGAGGGTGAGAAAGTGTGTGAGAGATAGTGAGAAAGTGTGTGAGAGACAGTGAGAAAGTGTGTGTGAGGGTGAGAAAGTGTGTGAGAGATAGCATATGAAAGATCTTACCCAAGAATAAGACAATCCTCACGATGCATATACAAAGAGATGTTTGTATATTTTGTCTGTATATATATACATACACTGCGTAAATACTGCATTTCATAGGAGCTTAACAAACTAACAGTCTTAATCTCTCTCTCTCTCTCTCTCTCTCTCTCTCTCTCTCTCTCTCTCTCTCTCTCTCTCTCTCTCTCTAACACTAAAGATAACTCACGTAGAAATCAGGGCTGGCCACAGCAGTGAGGTTGAGGAGGTGGTGGCCTTGGTAGAGGCTGGCCTGGAGGTGGAAGTGTTGAGGTAGACCTCCGCTGGAGCCAGCCTCACACCTCACCCTCACGGAGGTCTGAGTACCGTCTCCCACGCGACACTCACCTGGCGCCTCAGGCTTACCTGCGGGAGACCACGGAACTGACAGCTGGAGAAGAGTTAAACCTGAGTGCTTCCAACTTGACAGGACGGAGAATCGAGCCTCCATCACTGTTTGTGCTGAGTGATTTACATTTTTATGTCATTTCACATGAGAAAAATATAAAAATCGCAATAATAATAATAATAATAATAATAATAATAATAATAATAATAATAATGATAATATAATTTAAATAATGATAATAATAATAATGTAAATAATAATGATAATATAATTTAAATAATGATAATAATAATAATACAATTATAATAATATAATGTAAATAGTAATGCCAGTATAATTTAAATAATAATAATAATAATAATAATAATAATAATAATAATAATAATAATAATAATAATAATAATAATATATAATATATAATAATAATAATAATAATAATAATAATAATAATATAAATAATAATAATAATAATAATAATAATAATAATAATAATAATAATAATAATAATAATAAATAATATATAATAAATAATAATAATAATAATAATAATAATAATAATAATAATATTAATAATAATAATAATAATATATAATAATAATAATAATAATAGTAATAATAATAATAATATATAATATATGATAATAATAATAATAATAATAATAATAATAATAATAATAATAATAATAATAATAATAATAGTAATAATAATAATAATAATATTAATAATAATAATAATATATAATAATAATAACAATAATAATAATAATAATAATAATAATAATAATAATAATAATAATAATAATAATATATAATATATAATAATAATAATAATAATAATAATAATAATAATAATAATAATAATAATAATAATAATAATAATAATAATAATATTAATATTAATAATAATATTAATACTTCTAGATATTATTTTAGTAATGATGACTGTGTGTTGTAGTCACGGTACCGTGACAAAGTCCTTACCTCAACTTACCTTAATAAACTAAGCCGCTTTTCACGGCAGTGACCTGCAAGGTTAGATAGCGTGACACAATTTACCGCACGGAGGATCAAACCTCCACCACGGGTTTACCGCTTTCCCCTGAATATAATCTTACAAGTTACTCGGGGTGTGCTCGGATTATAACTGCCTAGTTTTCTAAGTATAGAGGGAAGAGTTAGTTATATAAACTCTCATAGACACACTTTGATACTAGCATCACTAGTTGCAACAAGAGACAATACAACAACAATTGCAACAGTAGCAGGAACACTACCACCATCAGAAGAGGCACCAGCAACTGCACCACCGCCAACAGCAGCAGCACAACAGCAGCAGCAGTAGCATCGCCAGCATCATCTACACAACAAGAGCAGCATCACTACCAGCACCAGCAACACAACAGAAGCGGTACCAACAGTACCACCACCAGCAGCAACAGCCGCAACAACAGCAGCAGCAGCAGCAGAAGCTGCAACAACAACAATGCCAGCAGCAACATCCGCAATAACAGCAGCAGCGCAACAACGCCAGCAGCAGGAGCTGCAACAACAGGAACAAGAGCTACGATACAGCTGGCCCTCACGTCAGTGATAAAACGCACCTCTTCCTATTCTCATTTCCAAGAAAGTGTTATTACAGGTTTTATATGCAATGATCCGTAACAGAATTTTAAAAGAGACTCCAAGAATACGTTAGACTGAGGGAAAAAAGACCCGGTGGGAAGAATATCCAAGCTGGTACACTTTGTCTTTATGGGAATTTAAAACTAAAACGTGAAATTGTGTTCCAGGGTTGAAAGGAGCATCCATTTGTGTAGTGGATAAGACATATGCAACACCAAGGAATCATTATTTTGAAGACGGTTCCCCATCCAGTGGCTTTTTCAACTTCAATGCAAAAATTATGAACCGGAGAGAGTGGAAGATCAGGTAATGAGTCCCTCAACCTTGATACAATGGTTTTTTCCAGTGTCGTAGCCTGGACTAAGTGGAAGCTGTGGCTGGAGAAGGGTTTTTGTGTAGTTTTGATGTAGATTTGCTATACAGAAGATAGGCTTTTATAGATTTCGGTTTTTAGGTTATACAGATGAAGTGTTTTATCGCAGCGGATTACAGGCTGTTTTTTTTTTTTTTCTCTATTTTTTTTTTTTTTGTAAATCTATCTTTTCCTGTCTACCTGGAAATTAAGTAGAGGAGAAAGATCGTTCCTATGTGTGTGTGTGTGTGTGTGTGTGTGTGTGTGTGTGTGTGTGTGTGTGTGTGTGTGTGTGTGTGTGTGTGTGTGTGTGTGTGTGTCTGTGTGTGTGTGTGTGTGTGTGTGTGTGTGTGTACTCACCTATTTGTACTCACCTATTTGTGGTTTTCAGGGGTCGAGTCATAGCTCCTGGCCCCGCCTCTTCACTGATTGCTACTAGGTCCTATCTCTCCCTGCTCCATGAGTTTTATCATACCTCGCCTTAAAACTATGTATGGTTCCCGCCTCCACTACTTCACTTTCTAGGCTATTCCACGGCCTGACTACTCTATGACTGAAGAAATACTTCCTAACATCCCTTTGATTCATCTGAGTCTTCAACTTCCAATTGTGACCTCTTGTTTCTGTGTACCATCTATGGAACATCCCGTCTTTGTCCACCTTGTCTATTCCGCGCAGTATTTTATATGTTGTTATCATGTCTCCCTTGACCCTCCTGTCCCCCAGTGTCGTCAGGCCGATTTCCCTCAACCTTTCTTCGTAGGACAATCCCCTTAGCTCTGGGACTAGTCTTGTTTCAAACCTTTGCACTTTCTCTAATTTCTTGACGTGCTTGACCAGGTGTGGATTCCAAACTGGTGCTGCATACTCCAGTGTGGGCCTGACGTAAATGGTATACAGAGTCTTGAACGATTCCTTACTGAGGTATCGGAATGCTATCCGTAGGTTTGCCAGACGCCCGTATGCTGCAGCAGTTATCTGATTGATGTGCGCCTCAGGAGATATGCTCGGTGTTATACTTACCCCCAGATCTTTTTCCTTGAGTGAGGTTTACAGTGTTTGGCCATCTAGACTACATTGTGTCTGCGGTCTTCTTTGCCCTTCCTCAATCTTCATGACTTTGCATTTGGCAGGGTTAAACTCAAGGAGCCAGTTGCTGGACCAGGCTTGTAGCCTGTCCAGGTCTCTTTGTAGTCCTGCCTGATCCTCGTCCGATTTGATTCTTCTCATTAACTTCACATTATCTCCAAACAAGGACACTTCTGAGTCTATCCCTTCCGTTATGTCATTCACATATACCAAAAACAGCACAGGTCCTAGGACTGACCCCTGTGGAACCCCGCTTGTCACAGGCGCCCACTCTGACACCTCGTCACGTACCATGACTCGTTGTTGCCTCCCTGTCAGGTATTCTCTGATCCATTGCAGTGCAGTGTGTGTGTGCTTGTGTGTGTGTACTCACCTATTTGTGGTTCCAAGGATCGAGTCATAGCTCCTGGCCCCGCCTCTTCACTGATTGCTACTAGGCCCTCTCTCTGTTCCATGAGCTTTATCAAACCTCGTCTTAAACATATGTATGGTTCCCGCCTCCACTACGTCACTTTCTAGTGTGTGTGTGTATGTGTGTGTGTGTGTGTGTGTGTGTGTGTGTGTGTGTGTGTGTGCGTGTGTGTGTGTGTGTGTGTGTGTGTGTGTGTGTGTGTGTGTGTGTGTGTGTGTGTGTGTGCGTGTGTGTGCGTGCGTGTGTGTTTGTGTGTGTGTGTGTGTGTTTGTGTGTGTGTGTGTGTGTACTCACCTAGTTCTACTCACCTAGTTGAGGTTGCGGGGGTAGAGTCCGAGCTCCTGGCCCCGCCTCTTCACTGATCGCTACTAGGTCACTCTCCCTGAGCCGTGAGCTTTATCATACCTCTGCTTAAAGCTATGTATGGATCCTGCCTCCACTACATCGCTTCCCAAACTATTCCACTTACTGACTACTCTGTGGCTGAAGAAATACTTCCTAACATCCCTGTGATTCATCTGTGTCTTCAGCTTCCAACTGTGTCCCCTTGTTACTGTGTCCAATCTCTGGAACATCCTGTCTTTGTCCACCTTGTCAATTCCTCTCAGTATTTTGTATGTCGTTATCATGTCCCCCCTATCTCTCCTGTCCTCCAGTGTCGTCAGGTTGATTTCCCTTAACCTCTCCTCGTAGGACATACCTCTTAGCTCTGGGACTAGTCTTGTTGCAAACCTTTGCACTTTCTCTAGTTTCTTCACGTGCTTGGCTAGGTGTGGGTTCCAAACTGGTGCCGCATACTCCAATATGGGCCTAACGTACACGGTGTACAGGGTCCTGAATGATTCCTTATTAAGATGTCGGAATGCTGTTCTGAGGTTTGCTAGGCGCCCATATGCTGCAGCAGTTATTTGGTTGATGTGCGCTTCAGGAGATGTGCCTGGTGTTATACTCACCCCAAGATCTTTTTCCTTGAGTGAGGTTTGTAGTCTCTGACCCCCTAGACTGTACTCCGTCTGCGGCCTTCTTTGCCCTTCCCCAATCTTCATGACTTTGCACTTGGTGGGATTGAACTCCAGGAGCCAATTGCTGGACCAGGTCTGCAGCCTGTCCAGATCCCTTTGTAGTTCTGCCTGGTCTTCGATCGAGTGAATTCTTCTCATCAACTTCACGTCATCTGCAAACAGGGACACCTCAGAGTCTATTCCTTCCGTCATGTCGTTCACAAATACCAGAAACAGCACTGGTCCTAGGACTGACCCCTGCGGGACCCCGCTGGTCACAGGTGCCCACTCTGACACCTCCCCACGTACCATGACTCGCTGCTGTCTTCCTGACAAGTATTCCCTGATCCATTGTAGTGCCTTCCCTGTTATCCCTGCTTGGTCCTCCAGTTTTTGCACCAATCTCTTGTGTGGAACTGTGTCAAACGCCTTCTTGCAGTCCAAGAAAATGCAAACCACCCACCCCTCTCTCTCTTGTCTTACTGCTGTCACCATGTCATAGAACTCCAGTAGGTTTGTGACACAGGATTTCCATTCGTCCTGGCCTTCCTGCTTCTCCCTCCACTTGTAGCTCTACTGTGTGTTTGTGTGTGTGTGTGTGTGTGTGTGTGTGTGTGTGTGTGTGTGTGTGTGTGTGTGTGCGGGCGTGAGTGGGTGTGTGTGTGTGTGTGTGTGTGTGTGTGTGTGTGTGTGTGTGTGTGTGTGTGTGTGTGTGAGACATTGTATATCCAACTGCCAATATTGTTCGTGTGTGTATTGTTGATGTTCGCATTTAGTTGCGAAATCCTGGATCAAGGTGAGGAGGGGAAACATATTCCTCCCGCATGACTTACACTCTGCCGTCTGTCAGGGGATCCAGGTGGAAAACTAAGACAAGGAACTAAATCCAGGGGGCGAAACGCCCACCAAAACTGCCGACCGAAACGATCTGTGACTGTTATTTGTATGAACTGTTATCTCTGTTCCTCTCCATTTCTAATACTTATGCCAGATCAACGAGGCTGTGATGGATATGTGGGTCAGGGGGCCTCCAGCAGCAACAGCCTGGTTGACAAGGCAAGCACCAGACAAGCCTGGCCCATGGCCGGCCTCTGGGAGTAGAAAGACTCTCGAAACTCATCAAAGGTATAATGGTTGACAAACTTTGAGTATTAACTTTCTCTTGAATGATCTGCTCTGCCTGGCATAATACACAGTCTTGTACGTGATGCTGCGTCGCTGTTGATGCACCTACATTATATACACAAATAATCTGCACATAGGCAAGGAAAACTTATGATTACGTTTCGGTCCGACTTGGCCTATTAGGATGACGTTTCGGTCCGACTTGGCATATTAACTAGTCGTACAGAAGCACGAAGGGAAGGGAGCCGGTATGTATACGAGAGGGGAGCGAGCACGGGAGAACGAAGGGGGTAGTAGAATAAAGGTAGAAGTAGTGACAGACGTAGTGGAGGTGGTAGTAGCAGTAGCAAAATGGTCCAAGTCGGACCGAAACGTCGTCATAAGTTTGTTTCTCGTATGTGCGGGTTATTTGTTTGTTGTTCCAGTCACGGTATTCCGCCATTTTTATTCTCCCTCGACTCGAGCCTTGGTCAGTCACTACACGCTTAATACAGATATAACAATCACGTGAACCTCACCTGCGGGTTCGATGTGGAAGACGCAGGGTTCCTTCTGGGCACCGATCTCGTTGGCTGCCCAGCACAGCAGAGTACCATAGTCGAGGGCCGTCATTGGGGTGTATGTGATGACACTGTGGCTGCTGAGAGAAGTGAAGCGTCCCTGTGGCACATCGATGGTGTCCGCAGTGTTATTGAACGTCCACTGGAAGGACTCTTGCACGGGGTTAGCGTCCACCGAGCATGTCACCTCGGCATCCTCGTAGCGTCCTACAGCGTACGTGGTCACTTGCCCGGGCGAGCAAACTGGCGCGTCTTAATCAAGGGAGAAAAACGAGAGGTATAATATAAACTATTAACGTTAAAAAGAGTAAAAATCAGAGTAATGTGGAAGAAAAAAACACAATTAACAAGTTGTGGGAAAAAGTTTAGACCTGAGTATATTTTGTGTTGAGTAAATTCGTTAGGATTTCATTTAGTGTTACTGTATCCGTGTTTCATGTACCTGTTGGAGGAGTTGCGGAGTTTTGCTATTGGTCAGCAACATGATTTAGGTATGTTCGACATACCTACGTTTGTGTTATGTATATAAAGTTTTAAATAAAATATAAAAATATTAAACCACAACGAAACAAAACAAATTGTTTCTCTCCATAATGGACCACAATGAAGTCATTTTGGGACTGATAAGGGTCCAGAACAGACCGAAGTATCGTCTTTATCTGCAATATGTGGATTGTGAGGCTACAGACGTTACGCTGCTGGGGCTCAGATGAAAGGTAAACTCGACAGACTGTGTAAACAATACATCCCACTGGAAAGCTTCTGAGAGAGAAGCATTTGTAAAATATTCTCCAGTATTAACGCTCTCTTGGCACTAGTCCACAAGCCAGCGGGTATACGCAGCTCTGTACACACACACACACACACACACACACACACACACACACACACACACACACACACACACACACACACATACACACAAATACATTGTGGTTGAGAGAAGGCTGCTGGAATTGATAACATACAAGGTTAGTAAAGCTGAAAGGGAGATGGAGTTTGTATTGGATAATCTGTAGGCGAGACTGTACCATATTTGAGAGAATTTCAGGAAATTTGAAAGGATTCTGTATGAAAGGAGACGGATGGGAGGAGCAGACAGTGCAAGACGGAGATAATAAGACCGAAGAGGAAGTGGACGACAGTGGTGAAACTTTTGTCGAAATGTAAAGAAATGAAAATTAATGGAATATAAGAGAAAATGATGGATTACCATTGCATTGAACGGGGAACGCTAAACCCTGTTGGGGATGTTCACTTAGCACGTGGAGGAAAGGGAGGCAATCAGGTTCGGTCCAATGAACGAAAGATCAAGAGCCCCTCGCCGGTATCAGCTCCCTTGAACCAGGGCACTGACTGGTCTTCATGGCACTGACTGGCCTTCATGGCACTGACTGGCCTCCAGGGCACTGACTGGCTTTCATGGCACTGACTGGCCTTCATGGCACTGACTGGCCTTCATGGCACTGACTGGCCTCCAGGGCACTGACTGGCTTTCATGGCTCTGACTGGCCTTCATGGCAGGCAAGACTCTGTGCCAGAGGTGAGTTGAGGATAATTATCTTCAGCTCACCTCTGGCATTGGCACTTATCTTCAGTTATCTTCAAGTCTCTTCTAGACTTATAAGTCTGGCAGAGAGAAGAGATTAGGTAATTAGGTTTCAGTTACTTCATCAAAGATCACTAAGGATGAAGGATTGGGGAGCGAGGAGCAGGGACGATCATTCCCAACAAGAGTAACACAAATATGTAATTATAAAAAAAAAATTGTCAGAAAAATGTGTTTCGTTATGGTGTGCGCCGTGTGTGTTACAATTTTTTCGTCTTTCATCACACAACCACTTCTTGCATTACCTCTAACAGCCAAGCTGGCAGTTATGGCGGTGTAGTTGCCAGCTCCTCCCCTCCCCCGACCACCACCACGTTATAATCAACTGGTAAGATTATACGTCATCCAGTCAGGTGAAAAGTTATCTCCAGCCTAATTATTGTTAAACTTACACGACTGCCTGGAGTCAGTTTCTCACTTGCAGGCTGAGTGCACATCCTAGTCTCTCCAGTATAATATGAGTTATAAGCCAATAACTGTGAGCGAATTCAATTTGCTCTCTCATTATTACTCTGATTTGTATTGTATCTGCCTATATTGCTGCTCTGTGGCGCTGTACATGATGTGAATATGAGTGGTGGGAATATACGGGTACTCAAAGAAACTGCCTTCGGTGTTTGCCTTTTCCTTTATTCTCGTGGTTTGTTCTTACCTGGGGACTTAACTGATGGCCAGGTACTACAGGCCTTTTTATTTTTACCTGTGTTCGTAATAACTGTGCATTTGTTCACTCTCAGTGTCACTACGTCAATTTTTAATTGTATTATTGTGAGTTGTGCGTGTTAATGTTGTGAAATGAACTGTGTTAAAATGCTGATTTCATGATACATGATGTTGGATATCTGTAAAAAATGGAAAACAAACTTAGGCATGCCTGAATGGCTGCCTTTCAGTGGTTGGCAGATTTCTTTTCCTTTCACGTTTATCATTTATAATTCGAGAACGCCTCATCCAATCGATTTCAAATTTTTAACTCTGGTGTACAATAACCATGGGAAAGCTTCATGTACTTATCAGCATGTGATCGTCCCCTCTGGCAAATTTTATGTAGATAATTTCTGGTTTTGATGTTATTGCGATGACTTAAGAATGCCTTTTCTAATCGGCTTCAAACTCTCATCACCGGTGAATTGTATCTAGAAGATAGTTGGTAATGCTGGCGTATAGGTGCCAATTTGTTGATTGCTAAAGCATTCCTCTTGTAAACGACTTTACATTAGAAACAGACTTAGAGATGCATGCTAAATAGGAAATAGGGATGCGCGAGCTGCATATTCCTGGAAGCTATTGCTTACGTTGCTACATTAAAGATTACTCTGCAAATCTGATAAATTGTGGCAACAATGAAAGTATTAGCACATCTAACTGAAGAACAAGTATGGTGATAACGACAGCATGTAAATAAGAACACGAAAAAAGGGGAACACTGTAGCAGGCCTACTGGCCCGTACTAGGCACTTATACACAGTTTAAGCTAAATCAAAACAGAAAAAATGAAATCTTCTATGGAAACATCAGGGCAGAAGAATGTAATTGACAGAGAGTATAACTGATTATAAGTCGTGAAGTCAAACAAGGATCAGCGCTGGGTCCCATGTTATTTACTTATGAAATGTTCACTGAAATTGTGTCATGTGTGTCACTTCTGGCGACGCTACGTTGAAAGAACAGAACACAAAACAAGAAGAGATAATTGGTAGAACCAGCATCACTCTTAGCTCAACGAGAGCAGAAGGTTTAACGAAAGAAGCAAGCTTAACGAAAGCAGGAAGCTTAACGAAAGCAGCAAGTTTTAATCAATGGTCTCCTGTACAACTGACGCGCCTCCTTGAGTTACGGGTTTTCATTGTGTGTGTGTGTACTCACCTATTTGTGGTTGCAGGGGTCGATTCATAGCTCCTGGCCCCTCCTCCTGTGTGTGTGTGTGTGTGTGTGTGTGTGTGTACTCACCTAATTGTACTCACCTAATTGTGGTTGCAGGGGTCGAGACTCAGCTCCTGGCCCCGCCTCTTCACTGATCGCTACTGGATCCTCTCTCTCTCTGCTTCCTGAGCTTTGTCATACCTCTTCTTAAAACTATGTATGGTTCCTGCCTCCACTACTTCACTTGCTAGGCTATTCCACTTGCTGACAACTCTATGACTGAAGAAATACTTCCTAACGTCCCTGTGACTCGTCTGAGTCTTCAGCTTCCAGTTGTGACCCCTTGTCCCTGTGTCCCCTCTCTGGAACATCCTATCTCTGTCCACCTTGTCTATTCCCCGCAGTATCTTGTATGTCGTTATCATGTCTCCCCTGACCCTTCTGTCCTCCAGTGTCGTCAGTCCGATTTCCCTTAACCTTTCCTCGTACGACATTCCCTTGAGCTCTGGGACTAGCCTTGTTGCAAACCTTTGTACTTTCTCTAACTTCTTGACGTGCTTGACCAGGTGTGGGTTCCAGACTGGTGCTGCATACTCCAGTATGGGTCTAACATACACAGTGTACAGTGTCTTGAACGATTCCTTATTAAGGTATCGGAACGCTATTCTCAGGTTTGCCAGGCGCCCGTATGCTGCAGCGGTTATTTGGTTGATGTGTGCCTCCGGTGATGTGCTCGGTGTTATGGTCACCCCAAGGTCTTTCTCCCTGAGTGAGGTCTGTAGTCTTTGTCCACCTAGCCTATATTCTGTCTGCGGTCTTCTTTGCCCCTCCCCAATCTTCATGACTTTGCATTTGGCAGGATTGAATTCGAGGAGCCAGTTACTGGACCACATGTCCAGCCTCTCCAGGTCTCTTTGCAGTCCTGCCTCATCCTCGTCCGATTTAATTCTTCTCATCAACTTCACGTCATCTGCGAACAGGGACACTTCAGAGTCTATTCCTTCCATCATGTCGTTCACATATATCAAAAATAGCACTGGTCCTAGAACTGACCCCTGTGGGACCCCGCTCGTAACAGGCGCCCACTGTGATACCTCTTCACGTACCATGACTCGTTGCTGCCTCCCTGTCAGGTATTCCCTTATCCATTGCAGTGCCCTTCCTTTTACGTGTGCCTGATCCTCCAGCTTCTGCACTAATCTCTTGTGGGGAACTGTGTCAAAGGCCTTCCTGCAGTCTAGGAAAACGCAATCTACCCAACCCTCTCTCTCGTGTCTTACTTCTGTTACCTTGTCATAAAACTCCAGGACGTTTGTGATACAAGATTTGCCTTCCATGAACCCATGCTGGTTTTCATTTATAATCTTGTTCCTTTCCAAGTGTTCGACCACTCTCCTCCTGATAATCTTCTCCATGACTTTGCACACAATACATGTCAGTGACACAGGTCTGTAGTTTAGTGCCTCGTTTCTGTTTCCTTTCTTAAATATGGGGACTACATTAGCTGTCTTCCATTTCTCAGGTAGTTGCCCAGTTTCAAGGGATGTGTTGAAGATTGTGGTTAGAGGCACACACAGCATCTCTGCTCCTTCTCTAAGGACCCATGGGGAGATGTTGTCCGGTCCCATCGCCTTTGAGGTGTCAAGGTCACTTAAGAGCTTCTTCACCTCCTCCTCAGTTGTTCGTATGTCATCCAACACTTGTTGGTATATTCCCTCTTGATGTTCCCTTCTGTGCTGTCTTCCCACAGCCCTTCCTGTCTCTACTGTAAAAACTTCCTTAAATCTCCTGTTCAGCTCCTCACATACCTCCTGATCATTTCTTGTGAGTTCTCCACCTTCTGTCCTTAATCTGATCACCTGGTCTTTGACTGTTGTCTTCCTCCTGATGTGGCTATACAACAGTTTCGGGTCAGTCTTGATTCTCGATGCTATGTCATTTTCATACTGTCGCTGGGCCTCCCTCCTTACCTGTGCGTACTCGTTCCTGGCTCTGCGACTGATCTCCCTATTTTCGTGTGTTCTCTGCCTTCTGTACTTTTTCCATTCTCTATTGCACTTTGTTTTTGCCTCCTTACACCGTCGGGTAAACCAGGGGCTTGTTCTGGTCTTCCCGTTGTTACTGTTGCCCTTGGGAATGAACCTTTCCACTGCCTCCTTGCATTTTGTTGCTACATATTCCATCATTTCATTTACTGGCTTTCCTGCCAGTTCTCTGTCCCACTGGACCTCCCGCAGGAAGTTCTTCAACCCTATGTAGTCCCCTCTTTTATAGTCAGGCTTTTCCCATTCTACTCCTGTTATTCTCTCCACTTGCAGCTCTACTATGTATTCAAAGCACAGAACCACGTGGTCGCTAGCTCCTAGGGGACTCTCATACTTGATGTCCTCAATGTCTGAGCTGCCCAGGGTGAACACAAGGTCCAATCTTGCTGGTTCATCCTCCCCTCTCACTCTGGTAGTGTCCTTAACATGTTGGTGCATGAGGTTTTCCAGCACCACGTCCAACATCCTGGCTCTCCATGTTTCGGGACCCCCATGTGGCTCCAGGTTTTCCCAGTCAATCTCCCTGTGGTTGAAATCCCCCATAACCAGCAACTTTGCTCTGCTGGAGTGAGCTCTTCTTGCCACCTCAGCAAGTGTGTCCACCATTGCTCTGTTGCTCTCTTCATATTCCTCTCTTGGCCTCCTGCAGTTCTGTGGTGGATTATACATCACTGCAATGACCACTTTGTGTTCCCCAGACTGAAGTGTACCTGCTATGTAGTCTCTTTCTCCTGTCTCATCTATTCCTTCCATTTTCTCGAATTTCCATCTGTTTTTTACGAGCAGAGCAACCCCACCTCCCCCCCTACCCCTTCTATCTTTCCTCATGATCTGGTATCCTGGTGGGAAGATTGCATCTGTTATTGTCTCCATGAGTTTTGTTTCTGTAACTGCTATGATGTCTGGGGACTTCTCATTGATTCTTTCTTGCCATTCCTCATGTTTATTCGTTAATCCATCTGCATTTGTGTACCAAACCTTCAACTTCTGTTCTAATACTGTAACTGTGGTGCGGGGGGTGGAAACAGAGGGATCGGTGTGTGATGGTTGGTTTGGAATGTTCAGTTGCCTTGGGGGTGTCGTGGCTGGAGTCCTTCTGCAGGTGTTTCTGGGGGGTGCGCTTGTCCTTCCATTTGATCCTGGGTTATT
>NC_091347.1:12363522-12376022 GCF_038502225.1 Cherax quadricarinatus | reverse complement strand
TGTATCAGGCTGGCGAGGTTATGGTGGTATTAAAGTGAGTTATACTCAGTATAACACAGGAAAACTGTTAACGTTTTATAAACCTCATCTTAATGATTATATGAGTCATGTATAACAGCGCCAGGCCACTCATAAGCTCATTTATTATTATTATTATTATTATTATTATTATTATTATTATTATTATTATTATTATTATTATTATTATTATTATTATTATTGTTGCTGTTGTTGTTGTTGTTGTTGTTGTTGTTGTTGTTGTTGTTACTACTACCACTAATACTAATACTCCAGTTATTATTGTTTTTATTATTATTGTCATTATTATTATAATTAGTAGTAGTAGTAGTAGTAATAGTAGTAGTAGTAGTAGTAGTACTAGCAGTAGTAGTTGTAGAAGTAGTAGTAGTAGTAGTAGTAGCAGTAGTAGTACTAGCAGTAGTAGTTGTAGAAGTAGTAGTAGTAGTAGTAGTAGTAGTAGTAGTACTAGCAGTAGTAGTTGTAGAAGTAGTAGTAGTAGTAGTAGTAGTAGTAGTAGTAGTACTAGCAGTAGTAGTTGTAGAAGTAGTAGTAGTAGTAGTAGTAGTAGTAGTACTAGCAGTAGTAGTTGTAGAAGTAGTAGTAGTAGTAGTAGTAGTAGTAGTACTAGCAGTAGTAGTTGTAGAAGTAGTAGTAGTAGTAGTAGTAGTAGTAGTACTAGCAGTAGTAGTAGTAGAAGTAGTAGTAGTAGTAGTAGTAGTAGTAGTAGTAGTAGTAGTAGTAGTAGTAGTAGTAGTAGTAGTAGTATTTTATTAATATTTATTATGATTATTATTATTATTTTCATTGAGAAGAAATAAGTCAGTGGGACATACAGAGCAAATAAGAAATGCTAGATAATGAGGCTTCATCAAAGTAATTGGAGGGTAGCTCCAGTTCCTTGGAACACGAGCTACTTCTTCACCATCAAGTCACCCCTGTCTCCCTTTAAGAGAAAAAAGAAAGACAGGGGCTGCGCTGTCATGTCCCTTAAAGAAAGGGACCTGAGATTGGAACACCATAAAGATGTCACTTCCCGTGTCCAGCACATCATTGGTCCGTGTCTGCTAGTGTAGTATTGTTCAGCACATCACTGCTCCGTGTCTGCTAGTGTAGTATTGTCCAGCACATCACTGCTCCGTGTCTGCTAGTGTAGTATTGTCCAGCACATCATTGGTTCGTGTATTCCAGTATAGTATTGCCCAGCACATCGTTGGTCCGTGTCTGCTAGTGTAGTATTGCCCAGCACATCATTGGTCCGTGTCTGCTAGTGTAGTATTGCCCAGCACATCATTGGTCCGTGTCTGCTAGTGTAGTATTGCCCAGCACATCATTGGTCCGTGTCTGCTAGTGTAGTATTGTCCAGCACATCATCGGTCCGTGTCTTCTAGTGTAGTATTGTCCAGCACATCATTGGTCCGTGTCTGCTAGTGTAGCATTGTCCAGCACATCATTGGTCCGTGTCTGCTAGTGTAGTATTGCCCAGCACATCATTGGTCCGTGTCTGCTAGTGTAGTATTGTCCAGCACATCATCGGTCCGTGTCTGCTAGTGTAGTATTGCCCAGCACATCATTGGTCCGTGTCTGCTAGTGTAGTATTGCCCAGCACATCATTGGTCCGTGTCTGCTAGTGTAGTATTGTCCAGCACATCATCGGTCCGTGTCTGCTAGTGTAGTATTGCCCAGCACATCATTGGTCCGTGTCTGCTAGTGTAGTATTGCCCAGCACATCATTGGTCCGTGTCTGCTAGTGTAGTATTGCCCAGCACATCATTGGTCCGTGTCTGCTAGTGTAGTATTGCCCAGCACATCATTGGACCGTGTCTGCTAGTGTAGTATTGCCCAGCACATCACTGGTCCGTGTCTGGTGTGGTCAGACGTCAGCTCACAAAAACAGAGGCTGGTCTCCGGCAGAGAGTGGAGGTGTCAAGGGACTCGCGACACTTCTCAAAGATTATCTGCTGAAGTAAGAAATATAAGAGCCATTTCTTCCAGCTGGTAGGTCACGTTCCTCACGCCTCACGTTCCTCACGCCTCATGTTCCTCACGTTCCTCACGCCTTACGTTCCTCACGTTCCTCACGCCTCACGTTCCTCACGCCTCACGTTCCTCACGTTCCTCACGCCTCACGTTCCTGACGCCTCACGTTCCTCACGCCTCATGTTCCTCACGTTCCTCACGCCTCACGTTCCTCACGTTCCTCACGCCTCACGTTCCTCACGTTCCTCACGCCTCACGTTCCTCACGCCTCACGTTCCTCACGCCTCACGTTCCTCACGCCTCACGTTCCTCACGTTCCTCACGCCTCACGTTCCTCACGTTCCTCACGCCTCACGTTCCCCACGCCTCACGTTCCTCACGCCTCACGTTCCTCACGTTCCTCACGATTCACGTTCCTCACGCCTCACGTTCCTCAGGCCTCACTTTCCTCATACCTCATGTTCTTCACACCTCATGTTTCTAACATCTCACGTTCCTCACATCTCGTGTAACTCATTTGTCATTCGTGTCATGTGTCATTCGTGTCATGTGTCATTCGCGTCTCTCATGTGTCATTCGGTCGTTGCACTCAGTCATGTGTTAAGTCGGTGCTGACACTTGATCATACAGAAGGGAAAATGTCTTAATACCGGGGAAGAGCTCTTGATCCAAGGACTTAGATACCCTCCCGTTATTTGGATGAAACCTGCCTACCTCCCATACCCAAAACGTTATATGAGCCCTACGTGTTTAGCGCTTTTCCCTTGACTACCATAAGCAAAAATATTTTATTTTTATTATTGTTATTATTATTATTATTATAATTAATAATATTATCATCATAACGTTATTATTATTATTATTATTATTATTATTATTATTATTATTATTATTATTATTATTATTATTATTATTATTATTATCATTATCAATATTATTAATATACTATTATCATCATGACAATATTATGATTATTTATTAATACTGCTATTATAATTATTATTAATGATATTATTATTATTATTATTATTATTATTATTATTATTATTATTATTATTATTATTATAGGGAAAAGGTCAGGGTTGATCCGAGGAAGGAAAGGGTGGCTCCACTTCCCAGGATCAAGATCCACTGGAGAGAGTAAGGAGACTCACATTGTGACGCCAGGAGACGCGCGTCACCCTGGGATTGGCGTCAATGGAGCACTCGAAGTACACATCATCACCCTCCTTGATGTTGCTGGCGTCTAGCGACGCACCGAACCTGCACGACGCCTTAGGTACGTCTGTGGGGATGGAAGGGGTAACGTAATGGGTGCGTTATAGGGATGTTGTGGAACGGTGGAGGCTCGATCCACCGTCACGGGGGATTGAGACCTTCAGGACTATGTTGACTGGCACGATCAGTGGCGCCTCTACGCGTCTATTATATAAGAAGGATCACCTAAACAGAAAAATCAGACTGCTGTGGTTGATAGACCTTATAATTCACAATATTATGGCTGCAGCA
Organism: Cherax quadricarinatus; assembly: GCF_038502225.1. NCBI lineage: Eukaryota > Metazoa > Arthropoda > Malacostraca > Decapoda > Parastacidae > Cherax > Cherax quadricarinatus. The sequence continues at coordinate 12,372,515 of NC_091347.1, read as the reverse complement.
CCTTAAAAGCCACAGTATCGTGCTACAGCCACCATATTGTGAATTTGTAATATCGTGGCTGTAACACCTTAAAATTCGAAATATCGTGGTTGCAACACCTTACCAATCACAATATCGTGACTACAGCACCTTAATAACCACTGTATCGTGGCTGCAACACCTTAACAACCTCAATATCGTGGTTACACATTAACAAGCACAATATTGTTCCTGCAAATCCTCAACAATCACAATATCGTGATTGCAACACCTTAACAATCACAATATCGTGGCTACAGCATCTTAAGAATCATAATACCTTAAAAATCACACTACTGTAGATGTAACGTTAAAATCCCAAAGTAAAAGTAACACCATGGCTATAACACCTTAAATAAACAACTAACGGGATAAGATACTGTAAAAGACGGTTTATTTCATCGTGGTCCTACATGATAAGTTTTTTTTTTTTTTTGCAAACTGTTGGTTGTAAATTTCCTGTAAGTTTGCTCCTCTACCACAGGAAAAATTGCTATGCAAATTTATACAAATTTTTGGTTTGATCTTTATTTTAGATTTGCCTCGAAAACTTATATAGCAACAACTCAGCCTTACTAAAATTTATGTGACATAGTATTTCTTAATTTACTCAGATTTTCTAAGAATTCACTGATTTATACAAATTTTTGACATGTCCTGCCTTTTATATTTGCCTCGATGTGTAAAAACTCAGCTAAGCCTTGCTAAAATTTACGTGACATAATATTGCTTAATTTACACAAATTTTTTAAGGATTTACGTAATTTATCTATTTTACCAGGGGGATAGGAGAAACATTTTTTTAGGTGACAAAAAAGAAAGGATGTAAATGAGAGTCATATTTTGTGGGTCAGTTCCTTTTTTTTTTTCTTATTACCTCCAGGGACTAGGCTTGAGGCCCTGCCTCAAGCCTCATCGAGTACGCTCAGATATTGGAGCTTAAGACTCGGCTTCAACTCGCTCTCAGTCGTGTTTGAGAAATGTGTAATATAAATATTATGCAGTGAATTCGGAGCTAGTGATTAAAAGATGTGGGATTACCACATATATTATCCAGACTGCTGGGGTGAAGTTGAGATGGTGTTGACATTTACAGACGATTGTGCTAAGGTCCTTCCGACATCATATTACTCATTCCTAGTAACCTGGGGGACTAGGGCCAGCCTTTCCCATGATTTACCCCCAACACCACCCCCAACATCATCCCCATCGCCACCGTTACACCACCCCCTCCCAACCCCAACACCGATGATCCTCAGGGATTCAAACATATTTGTGATTTTTTTTAGCATCTCCAGTTTTTTCCCCTTGTTTCAGGCAAATAATAAATACAACAAAGTTGGTGTATTTGGTTACAGAGAAATTGAGGCTATTCTCATTTTCTGTTTGAAAATTTGCCCTGAAAAATGTGAGTTGTCTGAACCTCAGAAATGGCATAATTTTTTGATTGAGATTCTTTCTTACAGGAAACGAAATATAACAAAGCAACATTTTTCTTGAGTTTAAGGAATTACACATTTTTAAGGATTACTATTTTTTTTTTTGCACGAGGAACAGAATATTTTGCTCGAATTCTTGGTTTCCGAGTAAAATTAACCCATATCAAAAATGACTTGAGGCTTCTTGCTCTCGTAGCAACCTGATATAGACATACATTTTCTTTCACACCGTTGAATTTACAAAGGTGTTCACTGTTGAATTTACAAAGGTGTTCACTGTTGAATTTATAAAGGTGTTCACTGTTGAATTTACAAAGTTGCTCACTGTTGAATTTACAAAGGTGTCCACTGTTAAATTTGCAAAGGTATTATCCCACCCCGGTTCATTTCAAAGCCCAGCCCTGTTTAAGATATACTACCACCCACAACAGCCACCTAACACTCAGATAACTATTGACTACGAGGTAAATAGGTGTGCAACAGGTATAAGGGGATTTACACTTGTTGACTCTTCACGACTACTGTGCTCTTCAGTAACTCCAAGGCTGTGAGACTGATTACCTATCTTCTGTATACAGTTCTATTGTTCTTCCAGTTATGTCCTTGAATTTGTATTGATAAAGCCACTGAATGGAGAAACGTCTACAATAAAGATACCCAGAGAACGTCTCCATCGTTCCCTGTCACGTCCCTCTTCAGCAGGGTTGGCCTGATTCCGGTGAAAGGGTCGAACTCAAAAGAATCAGTCACCTGTCCCCTTCTTCACGTCAACCCACATCTGATAGAACCCTTACGGGATTATCATTTGCCCATAAATACAATAATATGCACCCGTCCTGTGAGAACTCTTACTGGAATAAGAATTAATATCTTTGTGATGTAAATTGTTAAGAAAACCGACAAGTTGAAGAGATACTTGTGCAATGTTTGGATATCTTTATTGAGGAAACGTTTCTCCTACCAGTAGCTTTCTCAGTCCAATACAAAAATAAATGGTTAAAGATGAGGAGGAGAATGAGGTAATCAGTCCCCAGTCCCCCAGCCTGGAGTCGATGTGTTCAGACCATCACTTTTATCATGAACGATGGACTGAACTAATAGACTCCAGGGACTGATTACCTCATTCTCTTCATTTTTCACCGTTTTCCTCTGAATTGGACTGAAGAAGCCAGTGGTTGGCGAAACGTTTACTCAATGAAGATTTCTAAATGCTGCACAAATGTTTTTAAAATATCTTTGATTACATCGCATCATCACCTAGAGAGCCATGGGAGAATGGGAGGCAAAATGTGAGGCAAATCAGATTCGTTTCAAGGAGAGGGAAGACCGCTCCATTTCTTCCGATCAGGATCCCTTTATCGGTGTCAAGACCGGTGAGGGGGATCGTGAACTCCTTCGAAGGGAAGTTGAATTTTTTGAAGGGAAGTTCAACTCCTTTGAAGGAAAGATGAACCCTTGCACTGAAGTTGAACTACCTTGAAGGGAAGTTGTACTCTCTTAAAGGGAAGTCAAACCTCACCGAATTGAAGGAAAACTGAACCCCTTGTGTGGAGTTCAACTTCGAAAGATTGTTCTTAGTTGACTCTAACTCTTAATACAAGCGACAAAAAAGAAACAATTCCCCTTGAGCAAGACTTTATTTTACAAGTCTGCGGGAAAGGTCTAGGATACAGTACCATTTTCTAACCTCGTAATTTATTCCATGTACAGTTTAAATGAGTTTTTCCGGAGAACAATCTAGCGGGCGACCGCCCATCTGCTCGAGATGGTTCCTGGAGTCTCGTCAAGCCTCAGGAACGTCGCCTCTGGTAGAATTCCAGCCATCATCGTCTTGTTTACGACCAACCGTTATTGTAAATTGGGTGAAACTGCTTGTCAAGTCTTCCTCTCCTCGGAGATATTTCTAATTTACCGCAAAACGCAGAGCAGTGAAGGGACGAGGGGTAAGACATTGTTTATGCTTTCTCTCTCTCTCTCTCTCTCTCTCTCTCTCTCTCTCTCTTACACAAGATTTGACAAGGTTAGGTTAAGGATCCCTAGCTTTATTGACAAGCTATTTACAGGTTAAGGATTTCTAACTTTAATGACATGCTAAGAGCTGTTACCTACATCAGCTCATTTGGAAGCATTGTTATTGGTATGAGATATACAAGTATTTTTATTGTTATGAAACATACAGGTAGGGAACAGGATGAAGTTAGCGCCATCTGTGGGCCAGCATTTTCATTTGATCAACTAACTTTATCACGTTGACATCATAATGCTGTACGAATGTGTTCTATACTCGAGTCATCCTGAGGATAAATGATCTCAGATGAAGTGATGCTCTGACGGGTAAAGCCAGAGTGAAGTTGCTGCTTTCTGCCCTTCTTGTGGTATAGAAGCTTGCTTCACGCTGTCCTCGAAGCGGATCCAAGTGTGGTACTTTGACAATATTGGCCTTGTACATAACAGTAAGGCCACCCACATCCCTCCTGTGTTGAAGGCTCTGCTGAAATGACAGATCTATCCAGGATTGGTCCAGGCGAGAGATGAGACGTCTTGCTCTGTTCTTTAATTTGCCAAGCAGTCGCAGATGAGAGGGGGAGGCAGGCAAACCAAGAAAGTGGAGCATACTCAAGGTGTGAGCGTACTTGTGCGTCGTACAAAATCTTGCAACCCCTACTGTCAAACAGATGCGAGATGCGGCGAAGTGCTGTAAGCTTTCTGGCTGCCTTGCTTGCAAGATTTACAACGTGGTTCTCCATGGTCAGTTTGGAGTCAAATTTTACCCCAAGGATATCAACGTCTTCCCCAGGTGCCAACACCCTCCCATTCATCCTTACTACTGCACCGGCATTACCATCATGGTGCCTCGAGACCATCATCATTTGTGTTTTCTCAGGTGCAAATGTTACTTGCCATCTATTTCCCCGAGCTGATATAGCTCTTAGCTGGTGATTGATGTAGCTTAGAGCAGCTGGCAGTTCTTCTTTTGGATAAGTGAATGTCACTGTACAGTCCTCTCTCTCTCTCTCTCTCTCTCTCTCTCTCTCTCTCTCTCTCTCTCTCTCTCTCTCTCTCTCTCTCTCTCTCTCTCTCTCTCTCTCTCTCTCTCTCTCTTTCTCTCTCAGTCTGTGTGTGTGTGTGTGTGTGTGTGTGTGTACGTGAACTCACTAAGTTGAGCTTACAGGGTCGATGCTAAGCTTCTTGCCTACCAGCTTAACTTCAGTATTTGCCGACATTTGCTGGATTTTGGCCTTTTAGGTCATATCATACCTACTCTTGAAATTGCGTCTACTTTGACTCCACTTTAAGACTGGAAATGTATTCCCCTCTGACTCGTCTGCGCTCTTAACCTCCACTCTCTCGGGTTTGTTCCATGTATTTAACCCTTAAACTGAAACTGTCCAAACGTAGATCTACGTTTTTTCAACATTTGAAATTATGTAAAAAAAGTAGATCTTTTTTTTTTTTTTTACATTTGAAAACGTGTAAAAAAAACTTTGATCTACCTTTTTTTTGTTATATCTGAAAATATGTGAAAAAAACGTAGGTCTACTTTTGGAGGACTACGCATGTGAACGTAGATCTGCTTGGACAGTTTAAGGGTTAAAGCTGCTCTTATATCGAATCCTTTTACAATTTTATCACGTTTTTCTTCTGGACTTTCTCTCTTCCAAGGTTCTAAGGTTCATTTCCTTGAATGTGTCCATATAGTTCACTCCTTATCAGTCCTCTAGTTTCTGAACAGACTTTTTCAGTCATGAATTCATGCTCATGTCATATATAATAGTTCACTCCTTATCAGTCCTCTAGCTTCTGAACAGACTTTTTCAGTCATGAATTCATGCTCATGTCATATATAATAAAATATACATATGTGGTTAAGTTGTTTTCTGAAAAATTCTTCACCGATGTATCTGAAGGCAGTGACAAGCTTTAGCAGCCTCGCAAATGCTGCCGGTGTTATGCAGTTTACACTTGTCTCTTGGGATGTGTTCAGTGTAAGAATTACTAAGAGGTCCTTCATATTCCTCGTTGTTTGTGATTTCTTCCCTCCCATTTTGCACTCTTAGTCTTTTACACTCTGTGTCTGGTAGTCATCTACCCCCTCTGATTGTATGAATATACGATTGTTTAACTAATAATTCCAGTTTCCACTATTTTGACCACTTTTGTTGCCTGTCCACATTTTCTTGTTATGTGGACTCCAGAAAGATTTTTCTCATTTCCTTCATTATTATATATCACTGAATGGCTTTCATTTCCTTTCCCTATTCCAGTGCACTGCAGGTAGCAAGGTTCTCCTTCCCTCATAGTCTCCTTTCCTCTATTATACCTTTTCATTCTTTTCTCCCAGCTCCTATTTCAACCAGATATTCACAGATATTCACAGTATGGTAACTGGCTCCAAGTATTTCTTTAAAATCAAATTTCTTCCGTGTTCGATTCACTTAGGCTAAAGACCAGATGCAGTCGTGTTAGTTCATCTTCTGAACATTGTTCCGAGGCTACAAACAATGCAGAGAAACGGTATGAACGTTAATAAGGTAGACAAAAGAGGATTTTCTGCAGTGGACGAATAATTTTAATAAGTCACGGATATAAGAAGCTATATACAGTGATCAGAAAAGATAACGAACAGGTTCAAGAGCCTTAAGTTCCATCGGTAAATAGCTTAAAGTGGACTAATATTTTTATGATCGTAGGCACAGTAGACGAATTGATTGAAGATACTAGACACAGTCAACGAACCTTTGAAACATGTTTAGCATAGTAAACAAATACCTTAAAAATGCTAGACATAGTAAACGTATACTTTAAAAATGATAGGCACAGTGAATGAACCCTTAAAAAATGCTAGAGCTAGTAAACAAATACCTTAAAAATGCTAGCCATAGTATATGAAAACAGAGATTACCTACACTGAACAGTGAGGTTCCATGTATCCTCCAGGGTAGCTGGGGCGGCGTACGTCTCCACGATGCACCGCAGGAAGGACCCGTTGTCCTGTGGCCGAGGCGTCAGCACAAGACTGCTCGTGGTGACGTTCTTGTCCTCCGACACCTGTACAGGGAGAAACACAATGATGGTGAGGAAGAGAGGATGAAGAGTGTTAATGTGGAAGAGATGGTGAGGTCTAGTGAGAGAGAGAAAGAGAGAGAGAGAGAGAGAGAGAGAGAGAGAGAGAGAGAGAGAGAGAGAGAGAGAGAGAGAGAGAGAGAGAGAGAGAGAGAGAGAGAGAGAGAGAAGCTTTAGTGGGGAGGTGAGAGAGAGAGAGCTGGAGTGTTTACGAGGGTGATGAAAGCACTGCTAGGAAGAATCAGCGGGGAGGTGAGCTTTAACAGAGGGAACTTGGCAGTGACGGGGATAGGAAGGAAGGAAGAAGGGAGGGAGGGAGGGAGGGAGGAAGGGAAGGAGTGAGGGAGGAAGGGAGGGAGGGAGGGATGGAGGGAGGGAGGGGAGTAGAGTTAGGAAAAGAATAAGACATTAGTGTGGGGACGGACGATAAGTTAGCAACTCCTCCCCCACAATTCTTCCCCGAGGCTTCCCAAAAGAGGGAGGAAAGGCTGCACGATGACCGTGATAACCCAGGCAGCGGGAGGTGAACTGCAGACGAGCTTAGTGAAAGTCTAGGGTTTCCCAACACCCCAAACTTTTGAAGTCAGTCGTAGTGGTTAGTTTTACAGTGGTAGCCAGAGCTCCTGGTTAAAAAGTGAGCACTCAACCACTAACTTCTCGTGTATATATATATATATATATATATATATATATATATATATATATATATATATATATATATATATATATATATATATATATATATATAATATATATATATATATATATATATATATATATATATATATATATATATATATGTATATATATATATATATATATATATATATATATATATATATATATATATATATATATATATATATATATGTCAAAGTGAATAATGTGTAAAACTGGTCAATTAGCAAGAACTCATTTAAAATTAAGTCCTTTCTGAAATTTTCTCTTATACGTTTAAAGATACATTTTTTTCATTAATATTAATGTAAAAATTTATAATTTTGCACCAAAAGAATCTTAGAAAACTTACCTAACCTTATTACAACAAGAACAATTTATTTTAGCCTAACCCAACTAAATATATTTTAGATTTGCTTACAATAATTTAATACCAAACAAACACAGTGAAATATAATTTTTTCGTTAGGTTCAGAATGATTTTGGCGAAATTATTGCATACACAAATTTTCGCTTGTCCTATATGGCAAGATGAGCGTTGCTATTTAAGCCAAGATCGCAAGTTCTGCCTATTCGGCACGACATATATATATAATATATATATATATATATACACACGTGTATATATATATATATATACACACGTGTATATATATATATATATATATATATATATATATATATATATATCAGTGTACCACGCAGAAACAAGCGAGTATATACAAAGAAAGATCGCAGCCAGCAGGATTCGAAACTACTACTTGGGACAGTCAAGATTCCCAGGCAGCGTTCTAGTCCACTCGGCCACACAAATGCCACATAAACTGGGCAGTTGATATAAAAATCGCTAGAGGTCAGAATATACAGGAGGAGATTGAAATAACTTGAATACATACTTGAGGTTGACTGACATGAAGAGGCTGGGAAAGAAACATGGCTTTGAATCAGGCTGCCCAGTCTATGTGGCATTTGTGTGGCCGAGTGGACTAGAGCGCTGCCTGGGAATCTTGACTGTCCCCAGTAGTAGTTTCGAATCCTGCTGACTGCGATCTTTCTTTGTATATACCCGCTTGTTTCTGCGTGGTACACTTATATATATATACAAAACATAGCTCTAGGCCTTTCGTACTGCAATCAACACATCATCAGATGAGACGAGAGTTAAAAGGAGTGTATTTCTTACTATGCTTCTGAGAGCTTAGAGTGTACAGTCCGGAGTTCCTAGATGAAGAAATTATGAAAATATTTGATATTGCCATGAAACTGCGGTACGCTAAGATGTTTATTGGAATCTGCCTTGCTGGCAGCTAGGAAAATTATTAAAGGACAGAACCTAGGATAACACCTCAGACCAAGAATGTGCTGGTCCTCCCATAAAATGAAAATTTATCTATTCTGCCGAGAGCCCTTAAAATATTTAATATACAAGTAGTTTTTCAAAATTCACGGACTGTTAGAACCATTCTGATAAAGAATCACCTCAACAGCGTGATGGTGGTGTCTACAGAATCGGTTGCAACGGTTGTCGTCTCTCTAGTCTCTCTCTCTCTCTCTCTCTCTAGTCTGTTCCTATTTGGAACAGACTAGAAAACCTTTATAAGTTAGATTATCACATCATCGTTATTCGATACGTATAGCACAGGAGTCGAACGTGATTTTCAACCATATTAGAGTTCGTAATAACCCGGCAAACTGGCAGGAAGCTAGAGTCATCTTTCCTTGTTAATCTTGGCTTGAAGGAATATTGTAGAATCGGCAATTATTAGGCATGATGAGCATTCATTATATAATATC
>NC_091347.1:12336022-12358522 GCF_038502225.1 Cherax quadricarinatus | reverse complement strand
AAAATACGCATTAAAAATATCTCAAAAATACTATGCATATGAAATAATGAAATACAGTCTGTGTTAATTTTCAGCTTTGTTGCCCTCTTGCGCCGGTTTTAATAACTAATCAAGTATTTTTCGTGTTTTACATGGACGCTGTGTATTAGCCGAGCTAAAAACGAAAACCATAGTGGCAAAATATTTTCCGAAATTGATATTTGGTTTGTATTCTGACACCATTGATGTTGCAACGAGAATGTTGTTATTCTGGCACCACTGATGTTGCAACGAGAATGTTGCTATTCTGGCACAACTGATGTTGCAACGAGAATGTTGTTATTCTGGCACCACTGATGTTGCAACGAGAATGTTGCTATTCTGGCACAACTGATGTTGCAACGAGAATGTTGTTATTCTGGCACCACTGATGTTGCAACGAGAATGTTGCTATTCTGGCACAACTGATGTTGCAACGAGAATGTTGTTATTCTGGCACCACTGATGTTGCTACGAGAATGTTGTTATTCTGGCACCACTGATGTTGCTACGAGAATGTTGTTATTCTGGCACCACTGATGTTGCAACGAGAATGTTGTTATTCTGGCACCACTGATGTTGCAACGAGAATGTTGTTATTCTGGCACCACTGATGTTGCAACGAGAATGTTGTTATTCTGGCACCACTGATGTTGCAACGAGAATGTTGCTATTCTGGCACAACTGATGTTGCAACGAGAATGTTGTTATTCTGACACCACTGATGTTGCTACGAGAATGTTGTTATTCTGACACCACTGATGTTGCCACGAGAATGTTGTTATTCTGGCACCACTGATGTTGCAACGAGAATGTTGTTATTCTGGCACCACTGATGTTGCAACGAGAATGTTGTTATTCTGGCACCACTGATGTTGCAACGAGAATGTTGTTATTCTGACACCACTGATGTTGCCACTAGAATGTTGTTATTCTGGCACCACTGATGTTGCTACGAGAATGTTGTTATTCTGGCACCACTGATGTTGCTACGAGAATGTTGCTATTCTGGCACCACTGATGTTGCAACGAGAATGTTGCTATTCTGGCACCACTGATGTTGCTACGAGAATGTTGTTATTCTGACACCACTGATGTTGCAACGAGAATGTTGTTATTCTGACACCACTGATGTTGCAACGAGAATGTTGTTATTCTGACACCACTGATGTTGCAACGAGAATGTTGTTATTCTGACACCACTGATGTTGCAACGAGAATGTTGTTATTCTGACACCACTGATGTTGCCACTAGAATGTTGTTATTCTGACACCACTGATGTTGCTACGAGAATGTTGCTATTCTGGCACCACTGATGTTGCCACTAGAATGTTGTTATTCTGACACCACTGATGTTGCTACGAGAATGTTGCTATTCTGGCACCACTGATGTTGCTACAAGAATGCTTTTATGTTGGCACCGTTGATGTTTCGTAAAGAATGTCGACTATCTTTTTGATGCTGCTACAGAAATGTTGAAAATATATAAAAAATAAAAGGTATCAGGTGCCATTGCAGCTGAATCTCATATTAACCGAACCAAAAGCGAATAGCAACCTGACGCTATCATGGATATGGCTTTTACGTAATATCATTTAATATATGTACTGTCCACCTGCTTCCACATACACACACACACACACACACACACACACACACACACACACACACACATACACACATACACACACACACACACACACACATACGCAGTTTTATGCAATATAAAAATTGTGAGAACACAGGCTGAAATATTCAGTGGTCCTTTATTTTTATTGTGCTTTTCTTTAGTCTGTTTTAATTGGAATTTACCAGCCTGCCACTCTATTGTTTATTTTGTAGACACACACACACACACACACACACACACACACACACACACACACACACACACACACACACACACACATATATATATATATATATATATATATATATATATATATATATATATGTATATATATAGGTATCTTTGCGATGAGGAGTCTGGGGGCTGTGAATACCTATGTGTGTAGGCCACAGGTAGACTCCATATCCCTGCTCCAGCAGGTGTCAAAGGGAAACCAAACAGCGTCTAACTAGGAAGTGGACCGTGATACGCTGCTGCAACTACTGCTCCTGTTGCTGCTACTGTTGCTTCTACTGTTGCTTCTACTGTTGCTGCTGCTTCTGCTGCTACTACTTGTGTTGTTGTTGCTGATGTTGCGTATCAAACACTTTCCGTATTTCTTCGACATTACTCGCGTTCAGGGCAAAGTTAATTTACTTTCTCTTTGAGAAAATGTTAAGGCAAAGTGAGATCATTCTCTAGGGAACTAGCTGTCTTTTACTCGGCTGCCTTCTCAGAGAGTGTTGAATTGTCTCTCGACACTCATTGTTTCAGATTCAATTCGTCTGCCAGCAGGTACTCAGACTAGAGTTCGATCCCCCCCATCCCCACCAAATGCTAACTTGTCAGTTTTGTTTACTGTGATACCTCGAAAAGGAAAAGAAGTAAGAGACACGAGTATTGTGTGTGGGATCATGTATGGGGGAGGGATGGGGAACATATGCACGTGTGCAGAAGCACATATTTCTTTTGAGGGGAGGTCATATATATATGTGTGTGGAAGTATACACTTAAGTATACATTATTCGTGGGATCCACGATGAGGGAGAGAGGAAAGGAAGCATGTAATGTATACCCGGAAGAAAAGAACGCTTACATTGTATTGGAGGAGATGAATGGAAGTATATATTGCATACGGGAGGAAAGAACGTATATATTGTGTGGGAGATCATAATGTGTGTGTACACTTGCGTTAGGGACGGGGTGGGAAATTCCTGAGGCGCATATCGTGCGTTGAATCACGTTTGAGTATGTGTGTGTTTGTGTGTGTGGGGGGGATGAGGGAGGGAAGGGGAAGCAGGAAACTCTGAAGCATATATTGTGTGTGTGGGATCGTAATATAAACCTGGCTGCCAAGGCGCTCTGAATAATTTACAAAGTTTTCGTGGAGGACCAAGAGGAAGGCTCACACTCCAGCAATCTGGGCTGGCTAACTTCTGCCTCATGCAATAATTTTGACGCAGTGAACACAACATAATAACATTTTCCAATGCCTTGCGCTAAGTGAAGGAATTTAAGGTTCTACTGTATTAGAATGACTACTGCGTTAGCGTTACTGTGTTAGACAAATTAGGATGACTCCTGCTTGCAGTAGGAGAGAATAAATAGAATGATATACGGTTTTTTTCTTATACTAAAGAGAATGAGTGGCGGTTCTAATGTAAGAGATTTAACAACAAATCTTAGGGTTCTATTGTGATAGATTTAACGACGTTCGGTTCTAATGACTTGGACTAGAATGACTTACGATTATGTTGCACTAAATAGCACAATTGAAAGTTCTGACGACTTAGATTCAATAAAATGACTTAGACCTGCTGTGATAGGACGTCATAGCCCAACTTACGGTTCATATCGAGGGTGAGGCCCACCGTTGTGGGGTGCGTGAGGTTGCTGTTGAGAGCTGCACACGTGAGCACCGTCTGAAGGTGACTTCGAGTGAGAGGTCCCAGAGTGAGAGTGTTGTAGGGCTCGCCCCCGAAGAGCGGCCCTGGCGTGGTCGTCCAAGGCGTTGACGTGGTCATTTGAGTCTCTTGTCCGAGGGAAGCCACGACGTTGGAGGCTTCGACCTCGCTTGTTGAAGCCTCCGACTCCATCTCCGAGTCAAGAAGCTGAGAGTCTCTGTACCACACGACTGATGGTCGCGGGCTTCCTGTAAAGAACCTTAGCAATGAAGATAAAAATAATAATAATAATAATAATAATAATAATAATAGTTATAATAAGACGAACATGGACAAATTATAACAAGATTAATCTGGAAAAAATAATTACTCGCCGTCGTTAGGTCTAAAGTCAGTAAATAACGTGGCCACAACAGGTTACAAGTGTGGCCACCACATGTGTCTAACGTAGCTACAACAATGTCTAACGTAGCTACCACAGGTGTCAAACATAACTACCCCAAGTGTTAAACGTAGCTAACAGGTGTCTAACGTAGCCAACAGGTGCCTAACGTAGCTACCACAGGTATCAAACGTAGCTATCATCGGTGTCAAACGTAGCTACCCCAGGTGTTAAACGTAGCTAACAGGTGTCTTACGTAGCTACCACAGATGTCAAACGCAGCTACCCCAGGTGCTAAACGTAGCTAACAGGTGTCTAACGTAGCTACCCCAGGTGTTAAACGCAGCTAACAGGTGTCTAACGTAGCTACCACAGGTGTCAAACGTAGCTCCCACAAGTGTCAAATGTAGCTACCACAGGTGTCAAACGTAGCCACCTCAGCTGTCAAACGTAGGTACCACATGTGTCAAACGCCTTCGTTAAGCCTTAAGTCAGCAAATAACGTGGCTACAACAGGTGTCAAGTGTAGCCACCACAGGTGTCTAACGTAGCTACCACATGTGTCAAACGTAGCTACCCCATGCGTCAAACGTAGCTACCACAGGAGGTAAACGTAGCTACCACAGGTGTCTAATGTAGCTACCACAGGTGTCTAACGTAGCTACCACTGGTGTTAAACGTAGCTGCCACACGAGTCAAACGTAGCTACCACATGTGCTAAATTAGCTACCACAGGTTTCAGGTGTAGCTGCCACAGGTGTCAAAATTAGCTACCACATGTGTCAAACGTAGCCACCACATGTGTCAAACGTAGCCACCACATGTGTCAAATGTAGCTACCACAGGTGTCAACCGTAGCTTCTACAGATATCAAGTGTGGCCACCAAAGGTGTCAAACGCAGCTACCAAAGGTGTCAAACGTAACTACTACAAGTGTCAAGCGTGGCCACCATAGGTGTCAAACAGATAAGGCAGGTATGACAGTGACTACCACCTTACGAACAACAGTGATCACAGACAGTGCACCAGCAAGTAACCAACACAGTGTCACTAGGAACAGTGACCAACACAGTGCCACCAGCAACAGGGATCAACACAGTGCCACCAGCAACAGGAATCAACACAGTGCCACCAGCAACCGGGACCAACACAGTGCCACTAGGAACAGTGACCAACACAGTGCCACCAGCAACAGGGATCAACACAGTGCCACCAGCAACAGGAATCAACACAGTGCCACCAGCAACCGGGACCAACACAGTGCCACTAGGAACAGTGACCAACACAGTGTCACTAGCAACAGTGGCCAACACAATGCTACCAGAACAATGACCAACACAATGCTACCAGCAACAATGACCAACACAGTGCCACCAACAACGGTGACCACAAACAGCCCACCAGCAACTGTGATCAAGGCCGTGCCACCAGCAACAGTGCCCACCACAGTCCCACCAACAAGAGTGACAAACACAGTGCCACCAATAACAGTGACCACCACAGTGCCACCAGTCAGCAGTGAGTGTTGTCCTGGGCTCCACCAGAGCTCAGGCTCAACACTGTGATAAAAGTTTTCTCAGAAAAAAAAATCCTGGCCAGAGGAAATTGGACGGTATTCGGTCGGAAGTTTATGGAAGGAAAAAAAAACTGCCTAACGCCATTCAGAAAGAATAAAGTTGGCGGTGGTAGCGGTGAAAAATGCAGCGCAAGAAATAAAAAAAAATAAAAAAAACTCCGAGAAATGGGTTAAAAAAAAAAACTGACGGAGAGGATGCCTTACTGCAGCAAATTAAGTTTACTGAGGAGAGCATTGCCTGCAAATTTCAACTGTGTAAAACGCGTAACGGCGCCAGAGAGTAGCAATAGCGGCGGGGTGAGTGTGCCCACCCCTACCCCGGACTCAATAATGGAAGGGTGCAACTATAAACACATTGCCGGTGTGAGTGCTGTCTGGAGCAACTCTGTCTCGTGTATCATACGTATGAGAGCCGCCCAATAAAACCCGCTGCTGCAGTCTAGTAAAGGAAAAGATGAGTGTAACAAGCAGCAGGTTTAAGGATGCAATGAAAACAGCGCTGGTGGCAGTGAGAGTGTGTGATGTGCTAGACGTGAGGTGTACACCAGAGACTTCCAGTATTCATAAGATGTGTGACTGTTGCTACACAACGCTGACAGGTCTACAACTGGACGTGGACGCTTCTTCCCTTTCTGCCACACCGCGTTTATCGCATTCTTCTGTGTCTTGACACTCACCACTGGTGAACCAAGACAAGGAGATATGCAGTGAAGATATGCAGTGAAGATATGCAGTGAAGATATGCAGTGAAGATATGCAGTGAGGAAGGAAGACGTGATCTACAGTGAAATGTTTAGTCGTGACTGAACGAAAAAAAGTGATATACATTGAAAAACTGTTTGACAGGAGCTGACGAAAAATTAAAGAAGTTCCCCAGTGAATAACTGCTTAATGGCGACTGAAAAATAAGAGATAAGTCTGCAGTAAAGAAGTGTTGACTTAAGACACTAAACAACACGAGTACAGGATGCGATATATTCCTAATGGCTAACGCAGCATACATTATGTCATACTCTCGTGTCATTTTTAAAGGCTACAGGACAGAATAGAACCTGTATGCAAGTTCTTAAGAAAAAAATTGCACAAATCATATAAAAATCAACAACCACTTCTGAGGATATCGATTTATTTTTTTTTTTAAGCTCAGTGACTTTCGCTCCGTCATTATTAATTCATTTACTGGTACGCAAATCCTGGGAGCACGGGAGGCTGTAGGTGGCTCTTGTGGTGAGTGTGCTTATGTGGTCACTAGTGGAGTGTGTGTGTGTGAGGCCCTCGAGTGTATGTGTGTGTGTGGCCCTCGAGTGTGTGTGTGAGGCCCTCGAGTGTGTGTGTGTGAGGCCCTCGAGTGTGTGTGTGTGTGAGGCCCTCGAGTGTGTCTCTGTGTGTGGGGCGCTCGAGTATGTGTGTGTGTGTGTGTGTGTGTGTGTGTGTGTGTGTGTGTGTGTGTGTGTGTGTGTGTGTGTGTGTGTGTGTGTTTGTGTGTGTGTGTGTGTGTGTGTGTGTGTGTGTGTGTGTGTGTGTGTGTGTGTGTGTGTGTGTGTGTGGCCCTCTAGTGTGTGTGTGAGGCCCTCGAGTGTGCGTGTGAGGCCCTCGAGTGTATGTGTGTGTGAGAGGCCCTCCAGTGTGTGTGTGAGGCCCTAGAGTGCGTGTGTCAAGCTCTGGAAACATCACCGCCGCCACAAGTGCAATGGTGAATAATGGGATCAGATTACGACTCGAATATCCTACTGAATATTCATGGCTGAGGCTACCTTGATGCTTATACTCCCAGTACCACTACCACTTCTAGTACCACTCCCAGTACCATTACCACCAATAGTACCACTCCCAGTACCACTACCACTCCCAGTACCACTACCACTCCTAGTACCACTCCCAGTACCATTACCACCCCTAGTACCACTCCCAGTACCACTACCACTCCTAGTACCACTCCAGTACTTCCACTACTCCTAGTACCACTCCCAGTACCACTACCGCTCCTAGTACCTCTCCAGTACTTCTACTACTCCTAGTACCACTCCCAGTACCACTACCACTCCTAGTACCACTCCCAGTACTACTACCACTCCTAGTACCACTCCCAGTACCACTACCACTCCTAGTACCACTTCCAGTACTACTAGACTAACAGTATAACTGGATTCCCAATACCCCTGGATTCCCTGTAAAACTGAACTGCCAACACCAATGGACTCCCAATATCACTGGACTCCCTGTACCACTGGACTCCCAGTACCACTGGACTTACAATACCACCGGACTAATATCACAAATAGATTCGATCTCCCAACGCTTCCAGGAATACCATATCACATTTGTTCAACACATTGCTTTGCTTGTCTCCTATCTTCTTGGTATTGACAGTTCTGCTGAGCAGCGAAAACCACCTTTTGAGTAGCTGTTCTCTGTTGACTGTTGTTTATATTTATCTGTTCTCTCTGGTTGTGTGTTTTTTCTGTGCTGTTCTCTGTGTATTGTGTTGGATGATACTTTCTGTTTACCTTCTTCCTAGTTGCTTATTTGTGCTGTTATTATATGTTCTTGATTGCACGCAATTTTTCTGAGGATTCGTTTAGTTTTTGCATTCATCTGTTGCTCTCTCTCTCTACCTATATATATATATATACATATATATATATATATATATATATATATATATATATATATATATATATATATATATATATATATATATATATATATATATATATATATATATATATATATATATATATATATATATATATATATATATATATGTCGTGCCGAATAGGCAGAACTTGCGATATTGGCTTAAATAGCAACGCTCATCTTGCCATATAGGACAAGTGAAAATTTGTGTATGCAATAACTTCGCCAAAATCATTCTGAACCTAACGAAAAAAATATATTTTATTGTGTTTGTTTAGTACTAAATTATTGTAAACGTATTTAAAATATATTTAGTTTGGTTAGGCTAAAATAAATTGCTCTTGTTATAATAAGGTTAGGTAAGTTTTCTAAGATTCTTTTGGTGCAAAATTAAAAATTTTTACATTAACATTAATGAAAAAATATGTCTTTAAACGTATAAGAGAAAATTTCAGAAAGGACTTAATTTTAAATGAGTTCTTGCTAATTGACCAGTTTTACATATTCGGCACGACATATATATATATATATATATATATATATATATATATATATATATATATATATATATATATATATATATATATATATATATATATATATATATATATATATCCTCTGTTACTAGTTATTCTTTTGTAGTTCTCTTATTTTTTTTGGAACTGTGTATGTATCTCTGTCTCTGTCTGTCTGTCAGTCTCTCTCTCTCTCTCTCTCTCTCTCTCTCTCTGTCTCTGCACGGTATTTAACTTCCGTCTGCCAGATTTAACTTCTACCTGCTAGTTTAATTTCTGTCTACGATATATGACATCCATCTACGAGATTTAACTTCTGTCTACGAGATTTAACTTCCATCTACAAGATTTAGCCGCAGTCTACGAAATTTAACTTCTGTGTACGAGATTTAGCTTCCAAAAGTAACTTCTGAAGTTTAACTACGAAATTCAACTTCCGTCGGCGATTAACTTCCGTCTATGAGATATATCTTCTGTCTACGATATATAACCTCCGTCTACATGATTTAACTTCCGCCTACGAGATTTAGCTAACGTCTACGAGATGTAACTTCCATCTATGAGATATATCTTTTGTCTACGAGATTTAACTCCCGTCTACGGCCTTTAACTTCCGTTTTCAAAATTTAACTTCCACCTACGATATTTAACCTCTTCCCACGAGATTTAACATCTGGTGCTCTTAGAGCGAGAATTATATACATCAGTGTTGCGAGGCAACGCTTGCAACTGTGTTGCGAGTCACGGATGATTAGTGTTGCGACAGACCTGTGTTTTGTTAGTGGTTGGTTATTTTAGTAATTCTTAAAGTCTACACGTCTACATTGTATTGCTTGTTTCTCTTCTTTAAGTCTAAACGCCTACATTGTATTGCTTGTTTCTCTTCTTTAAGTCTACACGTCTACATTGTATTGCTTGTTTCTCTTCTTTAAGTCTACACGTCTACATTGTATTGCTTGTTTCTCTTCTTTATGTCTACACGTCTACATTGTATTGCTTGTTTCTCTTCTTTATGTCTACACGTCTACATTGTATCGCTTGATTCTCTTCTTTAAGTCTACACGTCTACATTGTATTGCTTGTTTCTCTTCTTTAAGTCTACTCGCCTACATTGTATCGCTTGATTCTCTTCTTTAAGTCTACTCGTCTACATTGTATCGCTTGTTTCTCTTCTTTAAGTCTACTCGTCTACATTGTATTGCTTGTTTCTCTTCTTTAAGTCTACTCGCCTACATTGTATCGCTTGATTCTCTTCTTTAAGTCTACACGTCTACATTGTATTGCTTGTTTCTCTTCTTTAAGTCTACTCGTCTACATTGTATTGCTTGTTTCTCTTCTTTAAGTCTACTCGTCTACATTGTATTGCTTGTTTCTCTTCTTTAAGTCTACTCGTCTACATTGTATCGCTTGTTTCTAAGTCATTGTATTGCTTGTTTCTCTTCTTTAAGTCTACTCGTCTACATTGTATCGCTTGTTTCTCTTGTTTAAGTCTACTCGTCTACATTGTATTGCTTGTTTCTCTTCTTTAAGTCTACTCGTCTACATTGTATCGCTTGTTTCTCTTCTTTAAGTCTACTCGTCTACATTGTATTGCTTGTTTCTCTTCTTTAAGTCTACTCGTCTACATTGTATTGCTTGTTTCTCTTCTTTAAGTCTACTCGCCTACATTGTATCGCTTGTTTCTCTTCTTTAAGTCTACTCGTCTACATTGTATTGCTTGTTTCTCTTCTTTAAGTCTACACGTCTACATTGTATCGCTTGTTTCTCTTCTTTAAGTCTACTCGTCTACATTGTATTGCTTGTTTCTCTTCTTTAAGTCTACACGTCTACATTGTATCGCTTGTTTCTCTTCTTTAAGTCTACTCGTCTACATTGTATTGCTTGTTTCTCTTCTTTAAGTCTACTCGTCTACATTGTATTGCTTGTTTCTCTTCTTTAAGTCTACACGTCTACATTGTATCGCTTGTTTCTCTTCTTTAAGTCTACTCGTCTACATTGTATTGCTTGTTTCTCTTCTTTAAGTCTACTCGTCTACATTGTATTGCTTGTTTCTCTTCTTTAAGTCTACACGTCTACATTGTATCGCTTGTTTCTCTTCTTTAAGTCTACTCGTCTACATTGTATTGCTTGTTTCTCTTCTTTAAGTCTACTCGTCTACATTGTATTGCTTGTTTCTCTTCTTTAAGTCTACTCGTCTACATTGTATTGCTTGTTTCTCTTCTTTAAGTCTACTCGTCTACATTGTATCGCTTGTTTCTCTTCTTTAAGTCTACTCGTCTACATTGTATCGCTTGTTTCTCTTCTTTAAGTCTACACGTCTACATTGCACTTCAATTACCTTTTCCTTATGTTCATTTGTTCTCCATCTCTACATCTACGTCATTAATGTTCTTTCTTCTTTGACCTCATTATTCTTGCCTTGATACTAAAGGCTCTTGTTCCAAAGAATATGAGCTCCATTTTCCCCGGATTGAAATTCATTACCATCCATTACCAGGCACTATATGACCCCTACATGTTTAGCGCAAATAAAAATTAATAATAATTATAACAATAATAACAAATAAAATTAATAATAATAATAATAATAATAATAATAATAATAATAATAATAATAATAATAATAATAATAATAATAATAATAATAATAATAATAATAATAATAATAATAATAATAATAATAATAATAATAATAATAATAATAATAATAATAATAATGTTAATATTAATAGTGATAACAATAATAATAATAATAACAAATGAAAATTAATAATAATGATAATAGCTAAGCTTTTCTTTTGATAACATTCTATCAGGCGTCTGGCAGTCTTACAGGTATTTTAAAGGTGTCTGGCAGTCTTGCAGGTGTTTTAAAGGTGTCTGGCAGTCTTGCAGGTGTTTTAAAGGTGTCTGGCAGTCTTGCAGGTGTTTTAAAGGTGTCTGGCAGTCTTGCAGGTAATTTAAAGATGTCTGGCAGTTTTGCAGGTGTTTTAAAGGTATCTGGCAGTCTTGCAGGTGTTTTAAAGGTGTCTGGCAGTCTTGCAGGTAATTTAAAGATGTCTGGCAGTTTTGCAGGTATTTAATAGGTGTCTGGCAGTCTTACAGGTATTTTATAAAGGTGTTTGGGGGTCTTACAGGTATTTTAAAGCTGTCTGGCAGTCTTGCAGATATTTTAAAGTTTTCTGGCAGTCTTACAGATATTTTAAAGGTGTCTGGCAGTTTTACAGGCATGTTACAGACGTTTGGCAGTCTTGAAGGTATTTTAAAAGTGTCTGGGAGTCTCGCAGGTATTTTACAGGTGTCTTGAAGGTGGCTGTCAATCTTCCCGGCTCCCGTGTAGTCTGCAAAACCAATATTAGTTGTGAGTTGAGTGTTCTTGGTGCAACTCTCACTGCTTAAGGCCTTCGTATTTTTCTTTTTACGTCACTGGTAGTCTCAGATATTCTTTTTTTAATTCCGCTCTCATTTCCTTATTTTTTCGTTCGTCGTGACATTCCTGTTTTTTTTTCTAATTTTTCGCCTGTTTCCTTATTTATTTGCTCGTTGTTTCATTCCTGTTTTTTTTTAATTCCTCATCTGTTTCCTTATTTTGTTCCTTCATTGTGGCACTCCCGTTGTGCTTCTCTTGTTATTCCCGTTAGGTTTCTGTTGTTATTCCCGTTGTGTTTCTATTATTATTCCCGTTGTGCTTCTGTTGTTATTCCCGGTTGTGTTTCTGTTGTTATTTCAGTTGTGTTTCTGTTATTATTCCAGTTATTCCCGTTGTATTTCTGCTGCTATTCCCGTTGTGCTTCTCCCGTTATTGCCCGCTTGTTCTTGATCCAAGGGGAAGAAAAATAAAGCCGTACCTCTGGGATCGAGAAGCGTGGATAGTTGAGCGCTAGCTCCTCAGACTCAGTAGCATATTTTTGGGCACATAAGGCGCACGACAGTTGTATCATAACCTTGACCATATAAGGCGCAAGGTGACTTTTTAACACCTGATGGGAAATAAGGCGAAAAGGTGCGTCTTATACGCCGGAAATGTGGTATTAGGAATTTGTGCATTGCTCTGCCTTAACCAGGCAGTGAATGACCCCTGCGGATTTAGCGATTATCCCGAGATGCAATAATTTTCGCCGGTTTTTCGTTTTGTTTGTCTTATTTTTTCAAATTATTTTTATACTTCATTTCTGATTCAGTTTTTTTCGTGGCTTATATTTCTCTCTTTTGTTATATTCAATTTTCTCTCTTCTTATCTCTTTCTTTTATTGTATTCATATTCCTTGGTCTCCTCTTTATCTCTCTCTCCCGTTGTAATCATTCTCTCCTTCTCCCCTTATCTCTCTCTCTCTGTCTGTTCTCTTAGAGTCATTCTCTACTCTTCTTATTTCTCTCTTCCGATGGAAACATTCTCTTTTCTCCTTATCTCTCTCTCTCTTCCGTTGAAATCATTTTTCTTCTCTCCTTTCTCTCTCTCCCGTTGAAATCATTTTCCTTCTCTCCTTTCTATCTCTCAGTTACATTCATTCTCCTCTCCCTTTCTTATCTCTTTTCATATATAATCATTCCTTGGTCTTCCCTTTACCTCTATCTTTTTTCTTTCCTGTAATATGACACACTGTATTTTCAGTTTATATATTAGATACGAAATGTTCTCGCATCTCAAATTTGTCTCTTACTCTGACACCTGAATAAAAGACCTCCTTTGTCTCTCGCATTCATTTTCCACTGGTATATACACTTGTTCAAGCCTCCAAGATTGTAATCATCAATGGGGGGAAATAGGCATACTGTCACTTGATGGACTGATTACCTCAAACTCCTCCTCTCCTTACGGCTTTCTACTTTGTATTGGACTGATGAAGCTACTGTGTGGCGAAACGTTTCCTGAATAAAGATTCCCATATGTTGCATAAGTGTCTCAATTCTACAACTTGTCGGTTTTTCAAACCATCCAAAACTCATACTGTCACTTAAACACGTAATGTCAACAACATTGAGGCAGAAACATTGATGATTCCTGTGTGTTGGTTCACCAGCCTTAGTGTCTTAATGAGTTCCGTCTAAGAAACTTTTCTGTCTTTAATAATCAATCATTCTATTTAATGATTATTTCTTTATTCTTATCTCATCGTCTCATTTTTTTTATTTACTCTTCCCTGCGTTTCTTTACCTGTTAGGAAGTCAAATTTCAGTACAGTGGTTGCTCGCTGTTTTGGGAGCCTCAGGAAAGACATAATCACAACATACAAGATACTCAGAGAGGGATAAAGTGACGAGGGACGAACACTCAAAATAAACACCCGAATTAGCCATATATATATATATGTATATATATATATATATATATATATATATATATATATATATATATATATATATATATATATATATATATATATATATATATATATATATATATATATATGCATTGTTAAAATCTCTAGTAAGGCTGATGCATGCAGGGGATGAGATGAAAAGCTGTAAGCCTTCTCCCTGAAAGCTGGCTGCCTTGGATTAAACGTGTAGCGCAAGCTACACGCCAAGGTATTGTCCAGTGTGGGTAGATTGGTAAAGCACTGCGTACCTTGTCCTAAGGTTCGTAGGTTCGAGTCTCCTTCAGCCAGAGATCAGTGTTTGTGTATATTTCGCCTGCTCTCGCGAATTCCTTGCATATACAGTGGACCCCCGCATAGCGAACGCCTTGCATAGCGAACATTCCGCATAGCGAACGCTTTGTCCGCTAAAATTTTGCCCCGCATAGTAGACAAAAACCCGCTCAGCGAACTTCGTTCGAGACGCGTCCAATGTGGGCCCTCAGCTAGCCTCACATGTGCCGCCCGTCCCATTGTTTACCAGCTAGCCTCCGCGGTAACATTCAAGCATACACTCGGAATATTTCGTATTATTACAGTGTTTTCGGTGCTGTTTGTGGAAAATAAGTGACCATGGGCCCCAAGAAAGCTTCTAGTGCCAACCCTACACCTCAAAGGGTAAGAATACCCATTGAAATTAAGAAAGAAATCATTGATAAGTATGAAAGTGGAGTACGTATCACCGACCTGGTCAGGTTGTACAAGAAACCAAAATCAACCATCGCTTCTATTGTGGGCAAGAAAACGGCAATCAAGGAAGCTGTTGTTGCCAAAGGTTTAACTGTGTTTTCGAAACAAAGATCGCAAGTGATGGAAGATGTTGAGAGACTCTTATTGGTGTGGATAAATGAAAAACAGCTAGCAGGAGATAGCGTCTCTCAAGCGATCATATGTGAAAAGGCTAGGAAGTTGCATGACGATTTAATTAAAAAAATGCCTGCAACTAGTGATGATGTGAGTGAATTTAAGGCCAGCAAAGGTTGGTTTGAGAGATTTAAGAAGCGTAGTGGCATCCATAGTGTGATACGGCATGGTGAGGCTGCCAGTTCGGACCACAAAGCGGCTGAAAAATATGTGCATGAATTCAAGGAGTACATAGAAACTGAAGGACTGGAACCTGAACAAGTGTTTAATTGTGATGAAACAGGCCTGTTCTGGAAGAAAATGCCAAGCAGGACCTACATTACTCAGGAGGAAAAGGCACTCCCAGGACATAAGCCTATGAAAGACAGGCTTACTCTTCTCATGTGTGCCAATGCTACTGGTGATTGCAAAGTTAAGCCTTTATTAGTGTATCACTCTGAAACTCCCAGAGCGTTCAGGCAAAAGAATGTCCTCAAGGATAATTTGTGTGTGCTGTGGAGGGCAAACAGTAAGGCATGGGTCACTAGGGAATTTTTCTATAACTGGTTACACCATGCATTTGCCCCCAATGTGAAAGATTACCTAACTGAAAAGAAATTAGACCTTAAGTGCCTCCTGGTGTTAGACAATGCCCCTGGTCATCCTACAGACGTGGCAGAGCGACTTTATGGGGACATGAGCTTCATTAAGGTGAAGTTTTTGCCTCCTAATACCACTCCTCTCCTGCAGCCCATGGACCAGCAGGTCATTTCCAACTTCAAGAAACTGTACACAAAAGCTCTGTTTCAAAAGTGCTTTGAAGTGACCACAGACACTGGATTGACTCTAAAAGAGTTTTGGAAGGATCACTTTAATATCCTCAGTTGTGTAAACCTTATAGGTAAGGCTTGGGAGGGAGTGACTAAGAGAACCTTGAACTCTGCTTGGAAGAAACTGTGGCCAGAATGTGTAGACAAAAGGGATTTTGAAGGGATTGAGGCTAACCCTGAGAGGAGTAGTATACCAGTTGAGGAATCAATTGTGGAATTGGGGAAGTCCTTGGGGTTGGAGGTTAGTGGGGAGGATGTGGAAGAGTTGGTGGAGGAGGACAATGAAGAACTAACCACTGATGAGCTGATAGATCAACTTCAAGAGCAAGAGGCCAGACCTGGGGAAACTGGTTCAGAGGAGGGGAGAGAGAAATTGAAGGAATTGCCTACTTCAAAGATTAAGGAAATGTGTGCAAAATGGCTTGAAGTGCAAACCTTTTTTGATGAAAATCACCCTCACACAGCTATTGCAAGCCGTGCTGGTGACTATTACAATGACACTGTTGTGAAACACTTTAGGAAAGTCATAAAGGAACGAGAGGTACAGGCCACTATGGACAGATATGTTGTGCGAAAGAAGTCCAGTGACTCTGAAGCTGGTCCTAGTGGCATTAAAAGAAGAAGGGAAGTAACCCCAGAAAAGGACTTGCTACCTCAAGTCCTAATGGAAGGGGATTCCCCTTCTAAACACTAACACTCTCTCTCCCCTCCTCCCATCCCATCAATCATCACCAGATCTTCAATAAAAGTAAGTGTCATGTAATTGTGCATGCCTTTTTCAGTTTGTGTGTACTAAAATTAACATTTTTTTGTGGTAAAAAATTTTTTTTTCATACTTTTGGGTGTCTTGCACGGATTAATTTTATTTCCATTATTTCTTATGGGGAAAATTAATTCGCATAGCGAACATTTCGCATAACGACCAGCCCTCTTGCACGGATTAAGTTCGCTATGCGGGGGTCCACTGTATATATATATATATATATATATATATATATATACATATATATATATACATACATATACATATATATATACATACATATACATATATATATATACATATAGATATATATATATATATATATATATTAGCAATTTACCAATTCCATCATTCGTGGGGACACGAAGCTGTGTATAGGATTAGTGAGAGAGGAACAAGTCTATTACATTTATAATATTGGTTCGCTAGATTTCCATTTTATGCATTTTAGTTTCTGATATAGCTGCGTGTGGGTGGGTGTAATATTACTGTAGCTGTTTTTCTCGGTCATGAGTTGATTGTACTGTGTTTAGCAATGCTGATACAAATGTTGCCCTTATTTTATTCTCTGCCATTTTTTTAAATAGACCAATGAAGCATTAACCTCTCTCCCTCTCACACTCTCTCTCTCTCTCTCTCTCTCTCTCTCTCTCTCTCTCTCTCTCTCTCTCTCTCTCTCTCTCTCTCTCTCTCTCTCTCTCTCTCTCTCTCCCTTTCTTTCTCTCTCTCTCTTATTCCAGTCATAAATCCTCTAATTTACCACCGACACAAGGGAAGAGTTAAAAACGTTGTCTCCAATTACTGGTAGTCAACAGACATTCATCAGGTGGCCCTTCCTCCCTGGGGTGACTCTCTCTCTCATAAATACTCAACGTTGACGCTAATATAATAGCCTCTCCTGGGTGACCATAATGCTGGGGCAGACGTGGATCAGATACCATAGCTTGTGCATCCTCCTCTTACAAGTCGAGTATGCGTACTTTATCCTTTTTATAGGGCAGTAATACTACACTCAGTGGTTTCTTCGTAAGGTATACCCTTGTAGTACTGGGTAGGGTTCCCTTTGCCCCAGGAACAGCTTGAATTCTTCGTGGCATGGATTCAACATGGTGCTGGAAACATTCCTTAAAAAGATTAAAGAATCTGGTCCATGTTGATATGGTAGTGTCAAGCAGTTCCTTCAGATCTCTTGGTCGTACTTTCAAGCTGCGAATCTCGCGCTCCGCCACATCCGAATGGTTTATGCCAAATTCTGACTCTACCATAAGCACGTCGCAGCAGAAATTGCGGTTCTTTAGACCAGGGGACGTTTTTTCAATCATCAGCTGTTCAGTTTTGCTGACAATGTTCCTACTGTGGCCTCAATTTCCTGTTCTAAACGGACAAAAGTGAAACCCGGATGTCGTCTGCTGCTGTAGCTTATCCAATTCAAGGTTCTACGGGCTGTGCGTTCAGAGATGACCGTCTACACATCACTGTTGTAACGTGTGGTTACCTGAGTTACTGTCACCTTTCTGTCAGCTTGAATCAGTCTGGCTATTCACCATTGTCCTGCCTCATTAACAAGGCCTTTTAGCCCACAAAACAGCCGCTCACTGGATCCATTTTTTTTTCCATCTTTCTCTCGGTTTGTGATATAATGAGATCAACCCATCTGGCACCAGTAATCAAAGTCACTTAGATCACATTTCTTCCACATTCTGACGTATGGCCTGAGCAACAACTGAAACTCTTGACTATGTCTGCATGTGTTTTTGAACTGAGGTGCTGCCATGTAATTGGCTGATTAGATATTTGCATTAACAAGCAGATGTACAGATGTACCTAGTTAAGTGGGCAATGAGCGCTTATATATATATATATATATATATATATATATATATATATATATATATATATATATATATATATATATATATATATATATATATATATATATATTATTATTATTTTTATTAACACACTGGCCGATTCCCACCAAGGCAGGGTGGCCCGAAAAAGAAAAACTTTCACCATCATTCACTCCATCACTGTCTTGCGAGAAGGGTGCTTTGCCCTACAGTTTTTAAACTGCAACATTAACATTCCTCCTTCAGAGTGCAGGCACTGTACTTCCCATCTCCAGGACTCAAGTCCGGCCTGCCGGTTTCCCTGAATCCCTTCATAAATGTTACTTTGCTCACACTCCAACAGCACGCCAAGTATTAAAAACCATTTGTCTCCATTCACTCCTATCAAACACGCTCACGCATGCCCGCTGGAAATCCAAGCCCCTCGCACACAAAACCTCCTTTACCCCCTCCCTG
The DNA here is from genome assembly GCF_038502225.1 of Cherax quadricarinatus. Classification (NCBI taxonomy): domain Eukaryota; kingdom Metazoa; phylum Arthropoda; class Malacostraca; order Decapoda; family Parastacidae; genus Cherax; species Cherax quadricarinatus. The sequence goes on along the minus strand of NC_091347.1, from coordinate 12,339,781 downwards.
CCTTCGGCCGTCTTCCACCGAGGCACTGTGATCCAAAAAGAAAGAAAATCCCCAAAAGAAAATACTTTTATCATCATTCAACACTTTCACCTCACTCACACATACTCACTGTTTTTGCAGAGGTGCTCAGAACACAACAGTTTAGAAGCATATACGTATAAAGATACACAACATATCCCTCTAAACTGCTAATATTCCGAAACCCTCCTTTAAAGTGCAGGCATTGTACTTCCCATTTCAAGGACTCAAGTCCGGCTATATAAAAATAACTGGTTTCCCAGAATACCTTCACTAAATATTGCCCTGCTCACACACCAACAGATCGTCAGGTCCCAAATATCATTCGTCTCCATTCACTCCTATCGAACACGTTCATGCACGCCTGCTGGAAGTCCAAGCCCCTCGCCCACAAAACCTCCCTTATCCCTTCCAACCTTTTCGAGGACGACCCCTACCACGCCTTCCTTCCCCTACATATTTAAATGCTCTCCATGTCATTCTACTTTGATCCATTCTCTCTCAACAACCCCTCTTCAGCCCTCTGACTAATACTTTTATTAACTCCACACCTTCTCCTAATTTCCACACTCCGAATTTTCTGCATAATATTTACACCACACATTGCCGTTAGAAAGGATGCCTCCACTGCCTCCAACCGCCTCCTCGCTGCTGCATTCACAACCCAAGCTTCACACCCATATAAGAGTGTTGGTGCTACTATACTTTCATACATTCCCTTGACTCACGAAATCGTAATGACACGATTGCAAACAAACCATACCCCGGCCGGGATTGAACCCGCGGTCATAGAGTCTCAAAACTCCAAAACTTTGCCTCCATAGATAACTTTTTTTGTCTCCACATATACCTCAATGCACCACTCACCTGTTTTACCTCATCAATTCTATGATTAACCTCATCCTTCATAAATCCATCCTCCGACACGTTAACTCCCAAGAATCTGAAAACATTCACTTCTTCCATACTCCTCCTCCCTAATTTGATATCCAATTTTTCTTTATCTAAATCATTTGATGCCCTCATCACCTTACTCTTTTCTATGTTCACTTTCAACTTTCTACCTTTACACACACTCCCAAACTCATCCACCAACCTTTGCAATTTTTTTTTAGAATTTCCCATAAGCACAGTATCATCAGCAAAAAGCAATTGTGTCAATTCCCATTTTGTATTTGATTTCCCATAATTTAATCCCACCCTTCTCCCGAACACCCTAGCATTTACTTCTTTTACAACCCCATCTATAAATATATTAAGCAACCATGGTGACATTACACATCCCTGTCTAAGACCTACTTTTACCTGGAAGTAGTCTCCCTCTCTTCTACACACCCTAACCTGAGCCTCACTATCCTCATAAAAACTCTTTACAGCATTTAGTAACTTACCACCTATTCCATACACTTGCAACATCTGCCACATTGGTTCCCTATCCATTCTATCATATGCCTTTTCTAAATTCATAAATGCAATAAAAACTTCCCTACCTTTATCTAAATACTGTTCACATATATGCTTCAATGTAAACACTTGATCTACACATCCCCTACCCACTCTGAAACCTCCTTGCTCATCCGCAATCCTACATTCTGTCTTACCTCTAATTCTTTCAATTATAACCCTACCATACACTTTTCCTGGTGTACTCAGTAAACTTATTCCTCTATAATTTTTACAATCTCTTTTGACCCCCTTCCCTTTATATATAGGGATTATACATGCTCTCAGCCAATCCCTAGGTACCTTCCCCTCTTTTATACATTTATTAAACAAAAATACCAACCACTCCAACACTATATCCCCCCCTGCTTTTAACATTTCTGTCATGATCCAGTCAGTTCCAGCTGCTTTACCCCCTTTCAGTCTACATAATGCCTCACGCACCTCCCCTACACTCACATCCTGTTCTTCTTCACTCCTAAAAGATGGTAAACCTCCCTGGCCAGTGCATGAAATTACCGCCTCCCTTTCTTCGTCGACATTGAAAAATTCCTCAAAATATTCTCGTCATCTACCCAATACCTCCATCTCCCCATCTACTAACTCTCCTACTCTGTTTTTAACTGACAAATCCATTCGTTCCGTAGGCTTTCTTAACTTGTCTAACTCACTCCAAAAATTTTTCTTATTTTCATTAAAATTTCTTGACAGTGCTTCTCCCACTGTATCATCTGCTCTCCTTTAGCACTCTCTCACCACTCTACTTTTCTTTTACTCTCCATATACTCTCTACCCTTCTTATAACACTTCTGCTTTGTAAAAACCACTCATAAGCTAACTTTTTCTCTTTTATCACACCCTTTACTTCATCATTCCACCAATCACTCCTCTTTCCTCCTGCACCCCCCTTATAACCACATTCTAATACTGCATTTTTTAAATTATTCCAACCCTCTTCACCCGAACTTCCTTCTCCCTTAGTTTATACACTTTCACCTCCCTCTTGCTTGTTGTTGCCATTTTCCTCTCTTCCCATCTACCTCTTACTCTAACTGTAGTTACAACTAAATAATGATCCGATATATCAGTTCCCCCTCTATAAACGTGTACATCCTGAAGCCTACCCATAAACCTTTTATCCACCAATACATAATCTAACAAACTATACTTTCATTACTTGCTATACCCTTGTATATTTTTTTATCATCTTCTTCATAAAATATGTATTACTTATTACCAAGACTCTTTCTACACATTGCTCAATTAAATGCTCCCCATTTTCATTTACCCCTGGCACTCCAGATTTACCTACTACTCCCTCCACAACATTTATGCCCACTTTAGCATCGAAATCCCCAACCACCATTACTCTCACACTTGGTTGAAAACGCCCCACGCATTCACTCAACATTTCCCAAAATCTTTCTCTCTCCTCTACATTTCTCTCTTCTCCAGGTGCATATACGCTTAATATAACTTCCTTTTCACATCCAACCTTTATTTTACTCCACATAATCCTTGAATTAATACATTTATAGTCCCTGTTTTCATGCCATAACTTATCCTTCAACATTATTGCTACTCCTTCTTTAGCTCTAACTCTATTTTAAACCACTGACCTAATTCCATTTATTCCTCTCCACTGAAACTCTCCCACCCCCTTCAGCTTTGTTTCACTTAAAGCCAGGACATCCAGCTTATTCTCATTCATAACATCCACAATCATCTCTTTCTTATCATTTGCACAACATCCACGCACATTCAGACTTCCCACTTTGACAATTTTCTTCTTCTTATTCTTTTTAGTAATTATTACAGGAAAAGGGGGTTACTAGCCCATTGTTCCCGGCATTTTAGTTGACTTTTACAACACGCATGGCTAACGGAGGAAAGATTCTTATTCCACTTCCCCATGGATATAAAAGGAAAAGTAATAAGACCAAGATAAAATCAAAGAAAACTCAAATGAGTGTGTATAAATAAATATGTACATGTATGTGTAGTGTGACCTAAGTGTAAGTAGAAGTATCAAGACATACCTGTAATCTTGCATATTTATGAGACAGACAAAAGACACCAGCAATCCTACTATCATGTGAAACAATTACAGGCTTTCGTTTCACACTCACTTGGCAGGACGGTAGTACCCCCGTGGGTGATTGTTGTCTACCAGCATAAATTCTCAAAATGCATGAAATATGATACTGTTTATATATATATATATATATATATATATATATATATATATATATATATATATATATATATATATATATATATATATATATATATATATTC
>NC_091347.1:12316022-12333522 GCF_038502225.1 Cherax quadricarinatus | reverse complement strand
GGGTGCTTTACACTACAGTTTTTAAACTGCAACATTAACACCCCTCCTTCAGAGTGCAGGCACTGTACTTCCCATCTCCAGGACTCAAGTCCGGCCTGCCGGTTTCCCTGAATCCCTTCATAAATGTTACTTTGCTCACACTCCAACAGCACGTCAAGTATTAAAAACCATTTGTCTCCATTCACTCCTATCAAACACGCTCACGCATGCCTGCTGGAAGTCCAAGCCCTTCGCACACAAAACCTCCTTTACCCCCTCCCTCCAACCCTTCCTAGGCCGACCCCTACCCCGCCTTCCTTCCACTACAGACTGATACACTCTTGAAGTCATTCTGTTTCGCTCCATTCTCTCTACATGTCCGAACCACCTCAACAACCCTTCCTCAGCCCTCTGGACAACAGTTTTGGTAATCCCGCACCTCCTCCTAACTTCCAAACTACGAATTCTCTGCATTATATTCACACCACACATTGCCCTCAGACATGACATCTCCACTGCCTCCAGCCTTCTCCTCGCTGCAACATTCATCACCCATGCTTCACACCCATATAAGAGCGTTGGTAAAACTATACTCTCATACATTCCCCTCTTTGCCTCCAAGGACAAAGTTCTTTGTCTCCACAGACTCCTAAGTGCACCACTCACTCTTTTTCCCTCATCAATTCTATGATTCACCTCATCTTTCATAGACCCATCCGCTGACACGTCCACTCCCAAATATCTGAATACGTTCACCTCCTCCATACTCTCTCCCTCCAATCTGATATTCAATCTTTCATCACCTAATCTTTTTGTTATCCTCATAACCTTACTCTTTCCTGTATTCACCTTTAATTTTCTTCTTTTGCACACCCTACCAAATTCATCCACCAATCTCTGCAACTTCTCTTCAGAATCTCCCAAGAGCACAGTGTCATCAGCAAAGAGCAGCTGTGACAACTCCCACTTTGTGTGTGATTCTTTATCTTTTAACTCCACGCCTCTTGCCAAGACCCTCGCATTTACTTCTCTTACAACCCCATCTATAAATATATTAAACAACCACGGTGACATCACACATCCCTGTCTAAGGCCTACTTTTACTGGGAAAAAATTTCCCTCTTTCCTACATACTCTAACTTGAGCCTCACTATCCTCGTAAAAACTCTTCACTGCTTTCAGTAACCTACCTCCTACACCATACACTTGCAACATCTGCCACATTGCCCCCCTATCCACCCTGTCATACGCCTTTTCCAAATCCATAAATGGCACAAAGACCTCTTTAGCCTTATCTAAATACTGTTCACTTATATGTTTCACTGTAAACACCTGGTCCACACACCCCCTACCTTTCCTAAAGCCTCCTTGTTCATCTGCTATCCTATTCTCCGTCTTACTCTTAATTCTTTCAATTATAACTCTACCATACACTTTACCAGGTACACTCAACAGACTTATCCCCCTATAATTTTTGCACTCTCTTTTATCCCCTTTGCCTTTATACAAAGGAACTATGCATGCTCTCTGCCAATCCCTAGGTACCTTACCCTCTTCAATACATTTATTAAATAATTGCACCAACCACTCCAAAACTATATCCCCACCTGCTTTTAACATTTCTATCTTTATCCCATCAATCCCGGCTGCCTTACCCCCTTTCATTTTACCTACTGCCTCACGAACTTCCCCCACACTCACAACTGGCTCTTCCTCACTCCTACAAGATGTTATTCCTCCTTGCCCTATACACGAAATCACAGCTTCCCTATCTTCATCAACATTTAACAATTCCTCAAAATATTCCTTCCATCTTCCCAATACCTCTAACTCTCCATTTAATAACTCTCCTCTCCTATTTTTAACTGACAAATCCATTTGTTCTCTAGGCTTTCTTAACTTGTTAATCTCACTCCAAAACTTTTTCTTATTTTCAACAAAATTTGTTGATAACATCTCACCCACTCTCTCATTTGCTCTCTTTTTACATTGCTTCACCACTCTCTTAACTTCTCTCTTTTTCTCCATATACTCTTCCCTCCTTGCATCACTTCTACTTTGTAAAAACTTCTCATATGCTAACTTTTTCTCCCTTACTACTCTCTTTACATCATCATTCCACCAATCGCTCCTCTTCCCTCCTGCACCCACTTTCCTGTAACCACAAACTTCTGCTGAACACTCTAACACTACATTTTTAAACCTACCCCATACCTCTTCGACCCCATTGCCTATGCTCTCATTAGCCCATCTATCCTCCAATAGCTGTTTATATCTTACCCTAACTGCCTCCTCTTTTAGTTTATAAACCTTCACCTCTCTCTTCCCTGATGCTTCTATTCTCCTTGTATCCCATCTACCTTTTACTCTCAGTGTAGCTACAACTAGAAAGTGATCTGATATATCTGTGGCCCCTCTATAAACATGTACATCCTGAAGTCTACTCAACAGTCTTTTATCTACCAATACATAATCCAACAAACTACTGTCATTTCGCCCTACATCATATCGTGTATACTTATTTATCCTCTTTTTCTTAAAATATGTATTACCTATAACTAAACCCCTTTCTCTACAAAGTTCAATCAAAGGGCTCCCATTATCATTTACACCTGGCACCCCAAACTTACCTACCACACCCTCTCTAAAAGTTTCTCCTACTTTAGCATTCAAGTCCCCTACCACAATTACTCTCTCACTTGGTTCAAAGGCTCCTATACATTCACTTAACATCTCCCAAAATCTCTCTCTCTCCTCTGCATTCCTCTCTTCTCCAGGTGCATACACGCTTATTATGACCCACTTCTCGCATCCAACCTTTACTTTAATCCACATAATTCTTGAATTTACACATTCATATTCTCTTTTCTCCTTCCATAACTGATCATTTAACATTACTGCTACCCCTTCCTTTGCTCTAACTCTCTCAGATACTCCAGATTTAATCCCATTTATTTCCCCCCACTGAAACTCTCCTACCCCCTTCAGCTTTGTTTCGCTTAGGGCCAGGACATCCAACTTCTTTTCATTCATAACATCAGCAATCATCTGCTTCTTGTCATCCGCACTACATCCACGCACATTTAAGCAACCCAGTTTTATAAAGTTTTTCTTCTTCTCTTTTTTAGTAATTGTATACAGGAGAAGGGGTTACTAGCCCGTTGCTCCCGGCATTTTAGTCGCCTCATACGACACGCATGGCTTACGGAGGAAAGATTCTTTTCCACTTCCCCATGGACAATAGAAGAAATAAAAAAGAACAAGAGCTATTTAGAAAAAGGAGAAAAACCTAGATGTATGTATATATATATATATGCATGTGCGTGTCTGTGAAGTGTGACCAAAGTGTAAGTAGGAGTAGCAAGATATCCCTGTTATCTTAGCGTGTTTATGAGACAGAAAAAGAAACCAGCAATCCTACCATCATCCAAAACAGTTACAGGTTTTTGTTTCACAGTCATCTGGCAGGACGGTAGTACTTCCCTGGGTGGTTGCTGTCTACCAACCTACTACCTATGATAAATATATATATATATATATAAATATATATATATATATATATATATATATATATATATATATATATATAAATATATATATATATAAATATATATATATATAAATATACATATATATATAAATATATATATATATATATATATATAAATATATATATATATATATATATATATATATATATATATATATCCTACAAACAGTTCCCATATCGGCAATGGGAACGCGACTCGACCCTATGACCCTCCGTATTGCAGTGGCTCTGCGCCTTGCTGCCCCAATTCACACCGAATATACGTGTATTTGCTGCGAAGTGCAAGCAGACCAATATGGTCTACATGGTCTTAACTGTTCCAAAACCAAGGGCTGGCATGCAAGACACAATGAGGTCAACGACATCATTAAGACAACCCTTGCTACAGCTGGATGCCCAGCCGAGAGGGAGCCCCGATCACTAGCAGCCAACAATACCCACAACCCAGCAAACCGCCCCGACGGGATTACCATCTATCCTTGGAAGAATGGCAAGATCTTAGCTTGGGACTATACCTGTGTGTCCACACTGGCTGACACCTACATCCATCACAGTGTGGGGCGACAGGGAGGAGCTGCTGACCACAGGGAGGAGTACAAGATCAGCAAGTACAGGGACATAAGCCAACAGTATCAATTTGTCCCAGTGGGATCAGAGACCTTGGGATCATGGGGAAAAAATGCCACACGTTTCCTTAAAAAATTGGGTTCCAGATTCATCGACACCACCAAGGACCCAAGGGCAGCCACTTTCATGTTCCAGCGCCTCAGCGTAGCCATCCAGAGGGGAAATGCTTGCTGCATACTTGGCTCGCGTCCACCCTCGGAGGAGCTGGAGAAAATTCATGATCTTTGATACATTGTGCCATTGTATTCATGTTTATGTTTTTCTGTAAATGTATTCTGTTTATTAATAAATGTTCACATAGATTATCTAATATAGGGGGTGGTAGGAGAAGAAAATATTCAAACAGCTCCGGGGAGAACCTTGAGTTTTCCCTGAGGTACATTTATTGTCTTCTCCGAGGATGAGGGTCCCCATTCCAGCCATAGAGGCGGTATATATATATATATATATATATATATATATATATATATATATATATATATATATATATATATATATATATATATATATATATATATATATATATATATATATATATATATATTACATATATATATTATAAATATATATATATATGTCGTGCCGAATATGTAAAACTAGTCAATTAGCAAGAACTCATTTAAAATTAAGTCCTTTCTAAAACTTTCTCTTATACGTTCAAAGATATATTTTTTTCATTAATATTAATGTAAAAATTTTTAATTTTATACCAGAAGAATCTTAGAAAACTTACCTAACCTTATTATAACAAGCGCAATTTATTTTAGCCTAACCCAACTAAATATATTTTAGATTTGTTTACAATAATTTAATGCTAAACAAACACAGTGAAATATATTTTTTTCATTAGGTTCAGAATGATTTTGGCGAAATTATTGCATACACAAATTTTCACTTGTCCTGTATGGCAAGATGAACGTTGCTATTTAAGCCAAGATCGCAAGTTCTGCCTATTCGGCACGACATATATATATATATATATATATATATATATATATATATATATATATATATATATATATATATATATATATATATATATATATATATATATATATATATACAGTAGCGTATTTCATGCATTTTGGGAATTTATGTTTCTAAAAATTAAATTAGATGACAGTAAAATGCAATTTTATATGAATAAATAGAACCGTGCTACCATTCAGCAGTAACAAAATAGGATAAAATCATGTTTACCGGTCATCTACAGTATATGATTATGATCCGTGTGTTAAGACCCGTGTGTTAAGACCCGTGTGTTAAGACCCATGTGTTAAGACCCGTGTGTTAAGACCCGTGTGTTAAGACCCGTGTGTTAAGACCCGTGTGTTAAGACCCGTGTGTTAACACCCGTGTGTTAAGACCCGTGTGTTAACACCCGTGTGTTAACACCCGTGTGTTAAGACCCGTGTGTTAACATCTGTATGTTAACACCCGTGTATTAAGACCCGTGTGTTATGATCCATGTGTTAATGATATACATGTTTCTTGACGAATAAAACAAGAAGAATGTAAAACATTTAAAGAGAAAAGTTTGGTAAACGACTTAGGTATCTGAGGAAATATACTTCGAGAGGTGTGTGTCTCGGTATATAATACACACTGAGAGTTCAACTTAATCCCTATTTTAGGGATTAAACTTTTCTTGACTGGTGATAAGCAGGTGGAACGTAGCCTTAATAATCCTCGTGTAGTCGATAGTCTTTAAACCCTTTTAGGTATGAATCACCGGGTGATGGTCTGAGCGTCACTGTTAGCAGTGACTCCTACACCGTATTGGCCAGCTGGCTAGTCATGGTTGCAACCTCACTGTTATCAGTGACTCTGACACTCCCCGGTACACATGTAGTCAGAGAAACTGACATCACCTCTGCTAAAAGTAATTAAATAAATCGCCCAGCCCATCTAGGGCTCACTAACCAAACTCTAATCCCTAATTCTTTTAAATAGCTTGAGTAGGACTTGAAAAGAGACATTATGGCTGAATGGAAACACCAAGTTATAGGCGTGAAAAACATTAATTTTATCTCGACACAGCTTTTCAGTTCTACCATATGATCTTAACAGGTCTTTATCACATTTTTATCTTTAGTAAGAAATTCTACGTCTTACCTCCATGGGCCACGCAGGTAAGTTTTGCCACTTCTCCTTCAAGGAAGGGTCCCAGGACGCTGCTAGACGTGACCTGCTGGCTACCTTGGTACTCCTCCAAGATGGTAGTGTGTGTGCCCTGGTGGGTATCCCGGGTAGCGTCCACGAAGGGTCCCAGGACGCTGCTGACTGTGCCCTGGAGACTGTCACCACGCCACACCACCACACTCACGCTCTCTGGCGGTACTGTGGGAAGAAGCTGACTCTGAGTCTGGTGTAAAATGGGTGTGTAGGGTGTGTGTGTGAGTGTGTGTGAGTGTGTGTGTGTGTGTGTGTGTACTCACCTATTTGTACTCACCTATTTGTGGTTGCAGGGGTCGAGTCACAGCTCCTGGCCCCGCCTCTTCGCTGATTGCTACTAGGTCCTCTCTCTCCCTGCCCCATGAGCTCTATCATACCTAGCCTTAAAACTATGTATGGTTCCCGCCTCCACTACGTCACTTTCTAGGCTATTCCACGGCCTGACTACTCTATGACTGAAGAAATACTTCCTAACATCCCTTTGATTCATCTGAGTCTTCAACTTCCAATTGTGACCTCTTGTGTCTGTGTCCCTTCTCTGGAACATCCCGTCTTTGTCCACCTTGTCTATTCCGCGCAGTATTTTATATGTCGTGTGTGTGTGTGTGTGTGTGTGTGTGTGTGTGTGTGTGTGTGTGTGTGTGTGTGTGCGTGTGTGTCTGTGTGTGTGAATGAGTGATTTCCGCTGTCCTAACGCTGTCCTTATAGACACAACAATTGGGGAAAAGGGCCTTGAGGCTAACTATAAGCTCCTCACCAAGAAGTTTGCGCTCTTTTTTCCCCATGAATAAAACCTAATTACCTCCCACCCGTCTCATAAACAAAACCTTAATTACCTCTCCTTCATAAACAAAAGACAAACAAAAAACGTTGTCGCTAAGTTATTTATTACCCTCTGAAAAAAGGCTGTTACTGTGTGGGAAGGTGTTATAACCTTCTCTTGGCAAGACGCTCATGTGTGTCATAGAAACCATTGTTATGGCTCAAAATACTGGAATGCTTATGAGAGTTTATTTTAGGAGTCTCCCGTCTTTTTCTGTTTTCTTTCTCTTCCTCAGCGTCTTGCCAAGACATTTCTGGATCGTCTTAGTACATAGCAACAGCTGTGTTAAGACGATTACCGTTGCAGTGGCGCTGTGGTCTCACACCACTGCATGACCTCGACACCACTGATCTCACACCATTGCATGACGTACACATCACTGATCTCACACCACTGCATGACGTACACACCACTGATCTCACACCGCTGCATGATCTATACACCACTGCATGACCTACACATCAATGATCTCACACCACTGCATGACCTACACACCAATGATCTCACACCGCTGCTTGATCTATGCACTGCTGATCTCAAATCACTGCATGACCTACATACCACTGATCTCACACCACTGCATGACCTAAACACCACTGATCTCACACCACTGCATGACCTACACACCACTGATCTCACACCACTGATCTCACACCACTGCATGACCTACACACCACTGATCTCACACCACTGCATGACCTACACTCAGCCTTCCTGTCTAAGATTATTTCTTCGTGACTTGATAAAACGCAATATGTGGGCGAAACGTAGCTAAAAAAATGTTCCCATTATACTACACGTATGTATTATAACTACATCCGCTTATTAACAGCTAGAGATGACTTGGTAGAAATTAGAATAAGTTAGAGGACACTGCTACCAACATTGGTCATCCTGGTTTAGATGTCTCAGGAACTAAAGGTCATTAGCTTGTGTCTTTAATATTAATACATACGTACATATATGTATATATATATATATATATATATATATATATATATGTGTGTGTGTGTGTGTGTGTGTGTGTGTGTGTGTGTGTGTGTGTGTGTGTGTGTGTGTGTGTGTGTGTGTGTGTGTGTGTGTGTGTGGCATGCAAAGATTACGTAACCTTTATTCGGCACATGTACACACCATCATTTACAGGCTATCTCCTCCAACCAGCGAACCAGGGGACTGAGGGTTGACGATGGGGCCCCGTCGTTCAACCAGTACCCAGGCTCCAGCCAATGAGAAGTTGGTTTTGGCAATCGCAGAGGTTATGTGGGTACCACTCTCCTGTCTGCCCTTGTCATTCCCATTCTAGAGCTGGTTGAAGCACGGTCTGCTCTCTAGTGGCTTCTATTCTGCCTTGCTTACCGTGGAGTGCACTAATACCTATTGCTGTACATAGTGTATATAGTGTACATACTTCTGTTCTAAATTGGTGAAGGATAATATAAGTCAAAAGTTTTCTGCTGTGTTTTTTTTGCTCCCTTTACACCCAGGATAACAGGCCATTTGGAAACCTGGATTGTAATAATATATATATATATATATATATATATATATATATATATATATATATATATATATATATATATATATATATATATATATATATATATACAATAATAATCTTTATTTCTACAAGTACGTGACACGACTTATACAGACCTAACTGACATCAATGACATACTATATAGAGAGCCCCTGGTTATACAGAGCATATCTGGCGACCCACAACAGTCGGCTAACACCCAAGTACCGTACTACATACTGCTAGGTGAACAGGGACAGCAGGTGTCTCAAGGAAACAAGCCTAATGTTTCCACCCGTACCGGGAATCGAACCACGGGCCTCAGTATATGAGTTGTATGCTAACCGAAAATAGAGTCCAAAGTAAACTCTGAATATACATACACTGAGAGACATAAATCTCAACTTTTCTCAACATATATGCTTTGAGAGATGTACATCTCTCATCTTATATACAATGAAATATACGGACCTCTTAACATATATACACTGAGAAGCATAGACCTCTCAGCGTATATATACACACGCACTGAAAAACTTAGCTCTCTCGCCATAAAGACAATGTCAGGCGCAGCCTCACAGACGCTGCTGCCAAACTCTGGCTGGCAACACACGCACCGACCAAGACAACGGTGGCTCGCAAGCAGACACAGGATTTATGGAAAAATAGTTCCGTGTTTATTTAAGGAATAGCAGGAAATTAATGCCACAGACGCAAAAAACGAAAGGGTTGCGAGACGAATTAAAGTACGAGAGTAACAACAACATCCGGAGTGGGAGGAGGGCTAGAAGCAGAGGGAAGAACAAGCCATGAATAATATCGATGTGTGATAATTAGAGAAAATGGCAAAACGTACGTCTGAGGGGGATATAAGAGCCAATAAGATTAAGGGGAGAGCGAATTGGTTCTTGTGAAGAGAATAACAAAGAAGTGGAGTACAAGGGACCCCAAAGAAGCATAACAGAATTATGAAACTAAGGAAATAGGCAATAATATCATTCTCTGGTTATAATACCCAGGTGTTTAAGTGTTTACACATTGTATGGCTGCCACAAATAATGCGACAAGGTGTAAAACGCCTGTCAGGGGTGAGGGGAAGGCAGCAATACTGTGAGTGAAGGCTGTGAAGGTAGGGGAAATGTAGAAAAAAAAGACCGTGGACCAAGAACGATAGGAAAACAAGTGGATAAAGGAAGGGAGAAAAAATGGAACTAAAGAAAATAATAGGAAATGTAAATAAAGACCAGAAAAAATTAAATGGTATAGGAAATGGGAAGTGACAGCGAGTACTGTTGACTTTATGGTGATTCCTTTAAGGAGTAAAATCAAAGAGAAATTGGATGTGAAACTAGATGTTTTCAGTGAAGAGATACTATGAACGGAGGAGAAGATAAAAAAAAAAGAGAAGAAGCAGAGAGAATGAAGTGGGAAAATCAGATAGAGAGGTAGGATGGAGAGAAAGAGGTAAAAACACTTTTGCAAACTTGCTGAGAGAAGAGCAGACTGCACAGAGTGATTGGAAGAGAACGAGGTAAATAGTGATTGAAAACCACATAGATGGATAAGAAAAGTGAGGAGGAAGGCATTAGGTCTCTGATTGTTTACGGAAAACTGAAGTGTGTGAGATGGTTACAAGAGAATAAAGAAATTAGTGGACTCTTAGTGTGCACATGAGTGGAGATAAGGAAACAGACAAAACTTAATGAAACACTGAGATAAAGGCTAGAGACGACGGAGGCTCAGAGGGCAGAGTCAGAGCTGGAAATAAAAGGAAATCAAACAATAAACAGAGAAGGATAATGTAGTTAACTACAAGAGTGTAAAGGCGATCCAGACTTCAGGCATTCCTTCTCTTGCTTCTATATTTCCCCTCACAAGCACGATCCAAGAACCTCCCACCTTTGCTTGGCGACCTTCCACTCCCACTTCACCTTCCATACCACTTCATTCCTTCCCTTCCACTTCAACTACCACCCGTTACCCTTACACCATTCATCCATCTCAAAACTTCCATGGATGCTTCATATCGCCCATGTCACTGCCTCTTCCCCATTCTACCCAAAGACTACCTCACTTCCTCACTCTACCCAAAGGCCACCTCACTTCTCCACTCTACCTCGAAGACTACCTCACTTCCCCACTCAACCCAAAGACCACCTTACTTCCCCATTCTACCCAACGCCACCTTACTTTACAACCAACTCCTCACGCCCGACCCCAGGGTCGTCACGTTCACACTGTATAATAGTGCTCACACTGTAGTACCGTGTCGACACTGTATCATAGTGCCCTGGCACTGTAGTATTGTGTCGACATTGTATCACAGTGCTGACACTGTAGTACCGTGTCGATATTGTATCATAGTGCCCTGACACTGTAGCACCGTGTTGACACTGTATCATAGTGCTGACACTCTAGCATCGTGCTGACACTGTAGTACTGTGTTGATACAACCGACACGACAACAACAGCTTACGCAGCACAATCTCACTCATTATTCACCACTATATTCATCTACCTACCCTAACCCTCCCGTCTTGCAAACTTAGAAATCTCCTCAGGTTTTCCTTCTTAACACACCTGACATTTTTAGCGCCTTTGAGCTATGAAAACGATATTGTACGTTGAGAATGCCCCCCCCCAAAAAAAAAAGAAGAGAGAAATACGAAAAACCTAGCTTAACCTTTTTATAACCGGAGAAATAGAGTTTAATTAAGTTCACTTCTAAGCAAAACATAATCTAAAATAGTCTTAATGTGAATTACTGGACTAACACTGAACGTCCATTTGTTGTCCCAACTGACTTAACTAAATGAAATGCTGGTCTCGAAGACCGTAGACTTTTACTGGGATTACAAATGTGCAGTACTTTGAATGTATAAATAATAGAAGCAGGATGGTGAAGACAGCAGCGCTGAAAGTGACCTGTAGCACTGAACGTGACCTGTAACACTGAATGTGACCTGTAACACTGAATGTGACCTGCAGCGCTGAACGCGACCTTTACCACTGAATGTGACCTGTAGCACTGAATGTGACCTGCAGTGCTGAACGTGACCTGTAACACTGAATGTGACCTGTAGCACTGAATGTGACCTGTAACATTGTACATGACCTGCAGTTCTGAACGTGAACTGAAGTTCTCAAGCGCTAAACCCTACGGGTTTAGAGCCTACCTATAATAATAATAATAATAATATTATTAATAACAATAATAATAATAATAATAATAATAATAATAATAATAACGACAACAATATATATATAACAATAGTAATTAATAATAATGTTGAAAATGACACAGCTGACGATAAATAAAAAAGACAGCTGACGCTGTAGTGAAAATGACGCCGCTGACGCTGAGGTTAAAATGAGGCAGCAGACGCTGAGCAGAGTTCCATAAGCCGTAAAACTCGCTGTGATGGTAGCATAAAATTTTTTGTGAAGATGATGGGAAGGTGATGTGAAGGTGTGAATGTGATAGGGAGGTGATGTGAAGTTGTGAATGTGATGGGAGGTGATGTGCAGGTGGGAATGTGATGGGGAGGTGATGTGCAGGTGGGAATGTGATGGGGAGGTGATGTGCAGGTGGGAATGTGATGGGGAGGTGATGTGAAGGTGTGAATGTGATGGGGAAGTGATGTGCAGGTGTGAATGTGATGGGGAGGTGATGTGAAGGTGTGAATGTGATGGGGAGGTGATGTGCAGGTGTGAATGTGATGGGGAGGTGATGTGAAGGTGTGAATGTGATGGGGAAGTGATGTGAAGGTGTGAATGTGATGGGGAAGTGATGAGAAGGTGTGAATGTGATGGGGAAGTGATGTGCAGGTGGGAATGTGATGGGGAAGTGATGAGAAGGTGTGAATGTGATGGGGAGGTGATGAGAAGGTGTGAATGTGATGGGGAAGTGATGTGAAGGTGTGAATGTGATGGGGAGGTGATGTGAAGGTGTGAATGTGATGGGGAAGTGATGAGAAGGTGTGAATGTGATGGGGAGGTGATGAGAAGGTGTGAATGTGATGGGGAGGTGATGAGAAGGTGTGAATGTGATGGGGAAGTGATGTGAAGGTGTGAATGTGATGGGGAAGTGATGTGAAGGTGTGAATGTGATGGGGAAGTGATGAGAAGGTGTGAATGTGATGGGGAAGTGATGTGAAGGTGTGAATGTGATGGGGAGGTGATGTGAAGGTGTGAATGTGATGGGGAAGTGATGAGAAGGTGTGAATGTGATGGGGAAGTGATGTGAAGGTGTGAATGTGATGGGGAAGTGATGTGAAGGTGTGAATGTGATGGGGAGGTGATGTGAAGGTGTGAATGTGATGGGGAAGTGATGAAGGTGGTGAATGTGATGGGGAGGTGATGAGAAGGGGTGGAATGTGATGGGGAGGTGATGAGAAGGTGTGAATGTGATGGGGAAGTGATGGAAGGTGTGAATGATGGGAAGGTGATGTGAAGGTGTGGAATGGGGTGATGGGGAAGTGATGAAGAAGGTGAATGATGGGGAAGTGATGTGAAGGTGTGAATGTGATGGGGAAGTGATGAAGGAAAGGTGTGAATGTGATGGGGAAGTGATGTGGAAGGTGTGAATGTGATGGGAGGTGATGAAGAAGGTGTGAATGAAGGATGGGGAAGTGATGTGAAGGTGTGGAATGTATGGGGAAGTGATGTGAAGGTGGTGAATGTGATTGGAGGATGATGAAGTGTGGAATGTGATGGGGAAGGTGATGAGAAGGAATGTGATGGGGAAGTGATGAGAAAGGTGAATGTGATGGGGAAGTGATGAGAAGGTGTGAATGTGATGGGGAAGTGATGAAGGTGTGAATGGTGATGGGGAAGTGATGAGAAGGTGAATGAATGATGGGGAGGTGATAAGAAGGTGTGAATGTGATGGGGAGGTGATGAAGGTGTGAATGTGATGAAGTGATGTGAATGAGAATGTGATGGGGAAGTGATGAGAAGGTGTGAATGTGATGGGGAAGTGATGAAGGTGAATGATGGGGAAGTGATGTGGAAGGTGTGATGAATGTGATGTGAAGGTGTGAATGTGATGGGGAAGTGATGAAGGTGGTGAATGTGATGGGGAAGTATGAGAAGGTGTGAATGTGATGGGGAAGATAGAAGGTGTGAATGTGAATGGGAGGTGATGGAAATGTGTGGAATGTGATGGGGAAGGTGGGGAGGTGAATGGATGGGGAAGGTGATGAATGATGGGGAAGGGGTGATGAGAAGGTGAATGTGATGGGGAAGTGATGAGAAGGTGTGGGGAATGATGATGGGGAAGGTGAATGATGGGAAGGTGATGAATGAATGGGGAATGGGAATGTATGATGAAGTGATGGGAAGTGATGGGGAGAAGGTGTGGAATGTGATGGGAGTGAGGAGAAGGTGAATGATGGGGAAGTGATGAGGAAGGTGAATGTGATGGGAAGTGATGAGAAGGTGTGAATGTGATGGGGAAGTGATGAGAAGGATGAATGTGATGGGGAAGGTGAGAAGGTGTGAAGTGATGGGATGAAGGTGTGAATGTGATGGGAATATGTGAATGTGATGGGGAAGTGATGAGAAGGTGTGAATGTGATGGGGAAGGTGATGAAGAAGGTGAATGTGATGGGGAAGTGATGAGGAAGGTGTGAATGATGGGGAAGTGATGATGTGAAGGTGATGGGGAAGTGATGGAGAATGTGATGGGAAGGGGGAAGTGATGTGAATGTGAATGAATGGGATGATGAAGAAGGTGAATGTGATGGGGAAGTGTGGATGTGTGGGGAGAAGGATGAGAAGGTGTGTGGGAATGAGTGATGAGAAGTGTGAATGTGATGGGGAAGTGATAGAATGTGAATGGATGGGAAGTGAATGAGGGGAGTAAGAATGTGAATGATGAATGGTGATGGGAAGGTGTGAATGTGATGGGGAAGTGATGAGAAGGTGTGAATGTGTAAGTGATGGGGGAAGGTGAATGTGAAGGTGGGGTAAGTGATGGGGAAGAGTGATGTATAAGTGTGATGAATGGTGTGAATGTGATGGGGAAGTGATGAGAAGGTGTGAATGTGATGGGGAGGTGATGAGAAGGTGTGAATGTGATGGGGATGTGAACGTGATGTGATATGGTTATGTGATGGTAATGTGAACCCTCACACACATACACACACACACACACACACACACACACACACACACACACACACACACACACACACACACACACACACACACACACACACACACACACACCACACACACAGACCCCCCTCGAACTCCTACCTTTTCTCCCTGCTCATAACCTTACCCTGGCCCTCCCCCCACAGACCCTCACTCCTCTCCTCTTCCTCTCTCCTCTCTCCTCTCTCTCTCTCTCTCTCTCTATCTCTCTCTCTCTCTCTCTCTCTCTCTCTCTCTCTCTCTCTCTCTCTCTCTCTCTCTCTCTCTCTCTCTCTCTCTCTCTCTCTCTCTCTCTCTCTCTCTCTCTCTCTCTCTCTCTCTCTCTCTCTCTCTCTCTCTCTCTCTCTCTCTCTCTCTCTCTCTCTCTCTCTCTCTCTCTCTCTCTCTCCCTCTCTCTCCCTCTTCTCTCTCTCTCTCTCCCTCTCTCTCTCTCTCTCTCCCTCTCTCTCCCTCTCTCCCTCTCTCCTCCCTCTCTCCCTCTCTCTCTCCCTCTCTCTCCTCTCTCTGCCCCTCTCTCTCTCTCTCTCTCTCTCTCTCTCTCTCTCTCTCTCTCTCTCTCTCTCTCTCTTTTTTTTTTTTTTTTTTTTTTTTTTTTTTTTTTTTTTTTTTTCTCTCTCTCTCTCTCTCTCTACACAGGGTTTGGACAAGGTTAAGGATCCCCTAGCTTTATTGACAGCCTATTTACAGGTTAAGGATTCCTAACTTTATTGGCAAGCTAAGAGCTGTTACCTACATCAGCTCATTTGAAAGCATTTATGTTATGAGACATACAAAGTAGGGAACAGGATGAAGTTGGAGCCATCTGTGGGCCAGCATTTTCATTTGATCAACTGACGTTATCTCGTTGACATCATTATGCTGTACGAATGTGTTCCTATACTCGAGTCATCCTGGGTATGTATGATCTCAGATGGAGTGATGTTCTGGAGAAGGGTACAGCCAGAGTAAGTTGCTGCTTTCTGCCCTGTCTTGTGGCATAAAAGCTTGTTTCACGCTGTCCTCGAAGTGGATCCAAGTGTGGTATTTTGACAATATTGGCCTTGTACATAACAGTAAGGCCACCCACATCCCTCCTATGTTGAAGGCTCTGCTGAAATGACAGATCTATCCAGGATGGGTCCAGGCGAGATGAGACGTCTTGCTCTGTTCTCTACTCTGTCAAGCAGTCGCAGATGAGGGGGAGGGGGCAGGCAAACCAAGAAAGTGGAGCATACTCAAGGTGTGAGGCGTACTTGTGCCTCGTACAGGATCTTGCAACCCCTACTGTCAAGCAGATGCGAGATACGGCGAAGTGCTGTAAGCTTCCTGGCTGCCTTGTTTGCAAGATTTACAACATGGTTCTTCATGGTTAGTTTGGAGTCAAATTTCACCCCAAGGATATCAACTTCTTCCTCCAGGTGCCAACATCGTCCCATTCATCCTTACTACTGCGCCAGCATTACCATCATGGTGCCTAGAGACGAACATCATTTGCGTTTTTTCAGGTGCAAATGTTACTTGCCATCTATTTCCCCAAGCTGATATAGCTCTCAGCTGGTGATTGATGTAGCTTAGAGCAGCTGGCATTTCTTCTCTTGGATAAGTGAATGTCAGTGTACAGTCGTCTGCATATGCATGTGATTCTGGGATGAGATGAAGAAGGCGTTGAAGTAGACATTCCATAACAGTGGACCCAGCACACTTCCTTGTGGAATGCTTGCCCCAATAGGATGCCTTGCTGATTCCGTTCCATTGAGGACTACACTTAGAGATCTACTATGAAGGTAATCACTGAGGAGACATAGCTTAGAGCCTGCAATTCCCAGTGCTTGAAGTTTTGCTAAGAGGCCCTGGTGCCACACCTGGTCGAAAGCGCCAGCAATGTCCAGTGCTACCACACAGCTGACTTTGGATTCATCCAGTGACTGGTGCCACTTAGTGGAGAGGTTTAACAACAGATCAGCAGCAGAGTAACCTTTCCTGAAGCCATGTTGACGATCACAAAGTAGTGAGTAGTCAAAAAAAAATCTGTCATTTGTCTTGAGATTATTGTCTCAAGGATCTTACCAGTGATTGACAGGAGTGACACTGGTCTGTAGTTGCTGATTTCTGCTCTGCTCTTCTTTTTGTGAATAGGGACTATATTTGCCCCTTTCCTTTCCATGGAGAGGGCCATTTACACTGTACTAGGCAGTGCTGAAAGATGCGAGTTAGAGTGCTGCTAGCTGGTCTGCACATCTTCTCAACAATCTTGGGCTCAACTTGTCTGGGCCCTACAGCCTTTCTGGTCAAGATGATTTAAGAAGGAAATGCATCCTCCTCCTGCCTTATTGTCACCACTGACAGTTTTGACACAGTTCTTGCAGCTAGCCAAGGAGGGTCCCTTGCTGGATCAGGAACTTGCATTTTGGTAGCAAAGTGTTCAGCAAAGAGGTCCGCCTTCTCTTGACTACTAGTAGAGGTGGTCCCATCCTGTCGATTTAGAGGTGGAATAAGTTCATCAGGCAGATAACCCTTGTCTGTCCTTGACCAGGGACCACCAGGTTTGGGAGCCTACCCTACCTGATGCTAACTTTCTTTAGTGTCCACCTCCCATTTAGTAATGGCCCACTTTTGAACATCACCCATATGCCTACAGGCTTGCATGTGCAAGTTCCTGTTATAGGTGGTGGGATGTCTCTTATACCTTCGC